>NC_037093.1:11673243-12007954 GCF_002994745.2 Rosa chinensis | reverse complement strand
GGGGCATTTACTTTTATAGTTAGAGACCAACGTTTTGGGGCTAACGTGGGATCCGCTCAGGACCTACTTGGTTTAGGTAACACTGGAGAAGGTCATTTTTGGAGGGGTCGGAAGAACGGGTTTAAAAGAAATATATATATATTATATTAGCTTGGTTTTTATGCAAAAAAGACAAAACGGGATTGGATTTCCACTCAGAAGGAAGGTTAGATACCTTTGACAGGTTGTATTTTTGGGATGGTGTTCAAACTCCCGAAATGAACCATTACAGCTGGCGTCGACCAGCTTTGCGATACGGACGGACACGAAGAAGAACGCAGGCAGCGGAAATGCAAAAGAGAAGAGCAAAGATTCCCGACCCTTATTGACTCAACCACAAATCTGTTGAATGAAGGTAGCTTGCTTACTCTCAGCCACTAGTTAGAAGGAAATCCCTTTACTTTCTTTCAGAACCTTATGCAGTACAGAAAGCAAGTGAGGCGGGCTAAGATTCCATTCGAAGTAAGGTAACAAGATTCGATGTTGCACCACCTTCAACTCGATCCGGAGTTTTTCGAGAAAAGGTCCCATCCTTCAATATCATGATTGGGTCGACCAGGCCAGATCATGAGTGAAATATCATGATCGAGTCGACCAGGCCAGATCATGAGTGAATAGAAAATCGAAAACGTACATAGCTGTTCCAGCCGAAATACTTGGAATAATTCTACCACTTCTACTAGGAGTAGCCTTTTTAGTGCTAGCTGAACGTAAAGTAATGGCTTTTGTGCAACGTCGAAAGGGTCCTGATGTAGTGGGAGCGTTCGGATTGTTACAACCTCTAGCGGATGGTTTGAAATTGATTCTAAAAGAACCTATTTCACCAAGTAGTGCTAATTTCTCCCTTTTTAGAATGGCTCCAGTGACTACATTTATGTTAAGTCTGGTTGCTCGGGCCGTTGTACCTTTTGATTATGGTATGGTATTGTCAGATTCGAACATAGGGCTACTTTATTTGTTTGCCATATCTTCGCTAGGTGTTTATGGAATTATTATAGCAGGTTGGTCTAGTAATTAGGGGCGGCCGTTCGGTCGCCTATGATACTAGGACCAATAGGTCAAAAATGGGTTTGTGCCGCAGGTGTTGAACGATCTACTCTACACAGGTGTGGGCTTACAGGGCTAGGGCTCATAAACCCTTTCTTTCATTCATCAATAGGGCCCTGGTCGGTCACTTTTCGGATCGATAAGTGGAAGTCATAAAAAAGAGATGTTTCTCCTCAGATCCAGAGGAAGGGTAGCTTGTCAAGCTGGCCTCTTCTTTTTTTTTTTTAGAAAAAGATTCGCTGTCTTTTAACCGGCTGTTCTTCTTTGTCAACGCCTACTAAGGACCTATAGGTTCGCCTACTTGACTTATGAAAGATAATGAGAATGGGTTATTCACAAAGGAAAAGGCGCTACTTAGCCCTACTTTTTTAGAAGTAAGCGGGCCCCTACTAATGTATTGTATAGTAGGGTATAGTAGGCGAGCGAGTTAGCGAAGACGCTTAGGCTAATAGATAAGAGAGCGTCGGTGCGTAGCCTTCATTCTACTACGCTACGAAAGAAAAGGTTACGAAGTCACTTAGCTCGACGTTAGGAGAGTCAAGGGGGGAACACCATACCTACATAGAAGAACCGCTGTTCGCTGACTTTCTAAGGTCTAAACCTTTCGCTCCCCGGCGCAAAGCCGCTTCGCACCACTGAGAGACTACTTAAGATTAAATTAAAAGGCGCCCTACTTAGTTGACTGACAATGACAAAGGCTTGCGAAACTAAGTAGGGCCTGAGGCCCCTGCGAATCCGTAAATATGAGGAGCATGCCGCAACAAAAGGATGGTCCCCTATGTATTTCATTCTTTCCGGAAGGGAAAAAAAGAAGTACCCCCATCATGGTGAACCTCTCCTTGTGATCGGGATGAGGTAGATGCCTCCCAGCCGGGGGGGCGGATCGAATCGGAGTTTCCTTAGGTAGCCACCGACCTACAGTTATCCTTAAACTTCCGTGCTTGGTGGAGAAGAAGCGAACAAAGGTACGCTCGCTTGCTGTCTTGTTCTCTGCCGCGAACTGGGATCGCTCGCCAGCTAGGTCAGATTGGAGCTACTTTTTTTTTGAGAACATATTACCCATATTCGGGGACAAGGGCGGAACGACCTCTCGATCTACTTACTGCAGCCCGGGAATAAAAACGTCGTCTAGGCGTTCCCTGTTGCTCCGATCTCCCCTACGCCTAGGACGTTGTCTGGGCCAAGAGCCATAGTTAGTTGCTGTTTCCATTTGGTTGTTTTTTTCTTGTTGTTGATACCGGCAAGACCCAGCCAGATGATGTCTGCTGGTTGGTAGTGAGAAGACTCTTAGTACCTGCATACCCAAAAGGGGGCGCTGATTAAAAAACAATCATTTGATTTAGTTTCTTGCTCCCCCTTAGCAGAGGGAAAGGAGTCTATCTATCTGCCTAGCTTTGGTAGATTTCCTCCAACGCAATCCACAGAAATTCCACGAATCCCTTGGTGGATAAGTCCGACGACTCAGCAGCAGTGCGGAATTGAGTTTCTTGTCTGGTGGATCTGATCGGGGGCAATACATACCAAAAGGTTCTAAGAAGGAACGCGCATAAGAGTATATAACCAACCCACCCTTCTGTATAACCTATTCACATTAGTGAAGCGGCTGGGTGCATAAGGGAAGTCAACCTACGAGCACCGAAGAGCATAGTAGTATTGCTGCCCCTCTCTAAGTAAAGGGAAAGTCTCTCCCTCAGCTAGAGTGTAAGGAAATTGGTTCAATTGCATTGCCTCTACTACCAGCGGCCTGAGTTCCCCACGCTCCGATCACCAGCACTTAGTTCCTCTTGACTATGCAATTCCCTCAGCTTGATAAGCCTACATCTTATAGACCGAGGGACTACCATAACCAAGCCTTTCAGGACTTCGATCAAGATAGGGAGTTCGCCCCAGAAGACATTTTTTTTTAATGCGCGAAAGCATGCGAAGAAAGAAAGCAACAAGCGAGAAAAGCCCGGGATTCGCAGACAGTTTGCAACAAATCTCCATTACTGTTTGTTGGAAACAAAGGTCATTGCTCAGAGAACATGGGGATGGAAATCAGTGGATTCGAATTCGTATTTGCATTTGCCAACAAGAATAGAGTCTCCATTTCGGTCATTTGATTGAGATGAAAGGCTTTAATTGCTCCTTTCCCTCCCGGTCAACATCGTTGGTGCTCTCTAGATTCGCGAATTCTAGTACCAATCTCAGCTATTGGGGAATCCTTTCTCGCAAAGTTTGAGTGCTTTTGGCTCCTTTCTTTACGGCCGCAGGGCCCGCCACAAAAAAGTGTTGAAATGCTGGGACCCAGAATTCCAAAACAAGTTCTGAAATTAAGTAGCTTGACTCGCAAAAGGCGACGAAGTAAGGGCGCTCGGAAGAAGAGGTGCCCGCGCGGAGGCGGGGTGCAGTAAACCACAAAGCGGGGCTACAAAGTCTCAATTGATTGAATATAAGGACATTAGGTTATGAAATAAACGAAGTGAAGAAGTTACGCACCGCCGGGTAAAAGAATCGTTTGAAACGAATGCATTCTTCCTTGATAGCTTTGCTACGTGAAAGAAAGAGAGTTTTGAAAGAAAGTTTCCGTGTGGAAATCTAAATCTAATAGAATGGATTGAAATCCGTGGATTCTAACGAGCTGCCGGAACGGTAGAATCTCTTCTCAAGTCGCCGCCCATTACTACAGTTGGGAAAGACCATTCCTATCTGGAGCACTATAAATTGACTTTCCTTTGCACCGAGAAAGAGATGGATTTGAATTCATTACGTAACTGTTCTTGATCGCCGAGCTCTGATGGAATGACATTGCAAGCCTTCTGCCTCCCAAAACGAATATTGCGAAAGCTTTCCGAGTATAAGGACGTGCCAGAAAATAAGCTCCATCCGGGTGGAGAAATAGCCCAATTCGTAGAATATGGCTAGTCCACTTTGACTCATAAAGATGTATATGGATCGGCTTCCACTAGTAACTCTTTCCGTTGCGTCGAGGGATGATAGTATGATCTGACCATCCTGTTATCGATTCGACGAAAGCACTCCCCTCTCTATTGTTCGAGCTACTTCATCCCTTTTCCCCTTGGCTTTGACTCTTTGGTCTGCCTGTCTGTAACCAATGCCTGGATGACTGTCTTGGCTTTCTGTCTTGACTCTCTTCCTTCCTGCTGTCTTGGTGAAGCCTTTAAACAAGGGGTTCTTTGCTTGGTTGATTGAATATCTCTTTCCTTGCCTCCCCTTAGTCTTAATCCGCCTTGGGGTGATATAATAAGTTGTGAAAGAATAGGTTTCGAGCGTATCCGCTGTTTTAGCCATATCCGCTGCGCTCGTCCTTTCTTCCTAGATGCTTTGAATATCCCTGTACCGTCGATTGCCTTTATTACCGGATTACTAGAAAGTTATTCACAAGGAATTTCTCGACGGGTTTAATAAAATAAGTCAATTGCCACTGGTCAAAGAAGAGACAAGAGGAGAATCAAGACAAGGGGGATCGCTAATTCCGGGAATATACCATACCCTTCTTCGACTATTCGACCTGCTCCTCGAAGCAAGGTATTTTAATTACTTACTTGTTAGAGTAAGGGAGTTTCACTTACTCGACTGAAAGGAGAGGGTCAACCCCTCGGATTTTTAGTTCTTGGCCTCTATTCACACTTACACATCATACGCTTGTGTGGATAGCTGCTGAGAGGGTCTATGGCACGACGAAGCTTTGCTACTATGCGCGACGATGATCGCCGACGAGAAGGTGTCGGCCGCTTACCATAATAAATAGTTTCAGTGTACTATAACTATATCTAAAGAAAAGTCTCTCATTTTTAAAATCTTATTATTCTAAGTCATGTTTTGGAGTTTGCCAAAAGATTCCGAAAATGGAATGGGATTTCTCTCGCTAAGATGCTCCGGTCTTTGTATGACGCTATTATGTGGAAAAGACCCCTATTTCTGAGATGTAACTGGTACTATGTCTCTGTCTTTGACCTATCGATTGAGGGGTGCTTCTTATCGTATCCGTGGTGCGACCTATCGCCCTAAATCTGGAGCGTCACTATCTTTGTATGCTTTCGCCTGCAGGCTTATTCCCGTTACCATTGAAACTGTGGTTAGCATTTCGGAGCGCGCACGGTCCCTCATTATTTTTAGGGCTAAGTAGCGCCTTCGCTTTGTTTGTAATGAAAAGGAAAGAGAAGGTCTTCGGACATTTTATCCGGGCGGGCTTTCTTGATCGCCTCATTCTTCAACCATGGGTTAAGATGTGGCTAAAGTATCCCCGATGGTACGCTGAGGTTAGCGTAAATTACGATGTGTCGCTCGAGGTCTCTCGAGCCTCCTGTTGTACCAATGTCTATATTCCGCTCTAGGAATAAGGTAATGATCTTCTGGTATGGAGTTTTTTTTTGTTGTTACAACAGGCTGAAAGCAGTGTCCGTTCCCTTGTGGTTGAGGGAGTTGGTGCGGCATTCGAAGTTCGAGTGGCTTTGGTACCGGCCAGAGGAAAGAGACAGAATAATAAGATTGAAATAGCTTACTTTATAGGGGCTTGGAGGTTTTTCCTATTCTTATTCCTCAGTTTAAGTTAAGCTAGCGATGGGAATAAGAAAGGCCAGGTAGCTGGCTTTCTTGGGATTGCTCGCTGGCTGACTATGAGGATTGCCCTCACTCGAAAGCCGCTTCAAAAAATTCCAATAAGATCGTTTTCCCCCGCGTAGTCCGATTTACTTACTTTTTAAGAAAGCAAAGAGGCGAGCTTTAAGACGTTCTTTGATCCTTGTTGTACTTTCGGGTTGGACTCCTGTCCTCGTCTTCCCTTGCCTGACAGCACACCTGAAGGAAAGGAAACCTGTATAACACAAACAAAGGAACGGCAATCACCACAAGCAATCAACGATTAAAAATGACAAAAGAACGGGGCATAGGGTATAGAGGCGGAGTCTTGGCTTTAATGGGAGGACTAAGAGTAGCTGTAGGAATGAATAAGAAAAGGAGTAGAGAATATAAAGCGTATTGTCAGAGCATATGTAGCTTCTGATATAGGAGTTGGAGCAGGAACACGAGTAGGGGCTCACTTTCAGTGCCTTCGCTTGTTAGCTAGTCTTTCCTTGCAAGCCACCAAGCCTTATCTTCCTTCGATCGTTTTCTTTTTGATTCATTTGGTGAATAAAAGATAACGGGAGAATGATTTTGATTGACTTTGGTCACTATACGAACACAATGTGAATTGCCTGTCAAGCTTTTGACTCGCGGAAAGCAAGCGCAAAGAAAGTTCTTTCGTCCTTCGGAGCTCCGTCATGACTTATCAAAAGGGTTCTTCAGGAACCTAATACGAAAGTCTTGAGTCTGAATCCCTGTGGATGAGGTGGAGCAGATCGAGAAAGCGTTAGGCGTCCTGTCAGGGAGGTATTTAGGCGTCGTCCTGTTCATAGCTTCTGCTCTCCATAGCGCTTCACACCAAGCTAGCTTTCTTTCAGAACCTTAGTGCGCTTTACACCGAGCCCTCAAACAAAGCAATGGCTGGAAACCGGGCAACTGGCCAAATAACCACAGCGTCCTGCGCATCCTCACACACGAACAAAATTGCTAAAGCCAAAGGTTCTGAAAGAAAGGTGTGTTCGTCGTAGGACATTTTCCTTGAAGTCTATAATGGGGCGCTTGCAGCTTCCCCGCCGGGGGCTTCCCTCTCAATTGAATGGAGACAAACCACCTTCGGATTAGCCCCTTGCTGAGACACCTGCTTCTCCTTTTCTTCCATAACCTGAGCTTGGAGAAGGAATCTTTTATGATGGTGCTGCACCACCTCTCTTTTCTACGATTAGACGCATTTTCTTGACTTTCATTCATTTTAAAGTTTTAATTCATCCTTCGCAAAATAGCGACCTCTAGATCGGAAAACAATCTTTCTAGTTCAAACCTAAAAAACTCTGCAGGTCTCATGCCGCTTTACCAACTCTTCGTTTTCGGGGCGCTGGAAATCGAACCCAACTAGACCTTTTCCCCTGAAGAATATCCTAACCAACTGAGCTAATAGGGGTGTAAAAGATACAATTACCTACGAAATTGCGTAAAATGAAATAGAAATTGCGTATGAAAGACGCCCAAAAAGTCCCATGCTTTCCGTTGGTCCAGGTTTTGGTACAGACCCCCTCCTGCGCCCGCGAGGGATTGAATTCCTGACCTCAACGCCCCTCGAGGCTCTCATAATAGAGATAGAGGAAACCCAACGAGAGCTAAAGGGGCCCAGGAAGAATTGAAGTCCTGGGAGGGCGAGCGGAGGGCTTTCTTTGAGAAGGAAGCGCGTCTGTATCATCAGCGGCTGAGAAGCGCGGAGGTATACCGCGAATACCAAGCTCTGTTAACCAGGCGGGATCTCTGGGAGGCAGAGTTAACGCGCTTAAAGGAACTGCTGGGTAACAGGGCGAGTGAGTGAAGGCCCCCGCTTCTCTTCTTTCTTTTTTTAGTGAGGGCTTTCCGGACCTTCCCAACTACCTCTCCCGATGGTCATAAAAAAGCCCAAGTAAGCAAGTTCTTTCAGAACCTAAGGGCCCCTCTCTGATAAGGAAGGAAACGACATAATCTCAATTTTATGACACGATGGCTGTTCTCCACTAACCACAAGGATATAGGGACTCTATATTCATCTTCGGTGCTATTGCTGGAGTGATGGGCACATGCTTCTCAGTACTGATTCGTATGGAATTAGCACGACCCGGCGATCAAATTCTTGGTGGGAATCATCAACTTTATAATGTTTTAATAACGGCTCATGCTTTTTTAATGATCTTTTTTATGGTTATGCCGGCGATGATAGGTGGATTTGGTAATTGGTTTGTTCCGATTCTGATAGGTGCACCTGACATGGCATTTCCACGATTAAATAATATTTCATTCTGGTTGTTGCCACCAAGTCTCTTGCTCCTATTAAGCTCAGCCTTAGTAGAAGTGGGTAGCGGGACTGGGTGGACGGTCTATCCGCCCTTAAGTGGTATTACCAGCCATTCTGGGGGAGCTGTTGATTTAGCAATTTTTAGTCTTCATCTATCTGGTATTTCATCCATTTTAGGTTCTATCAATTTTATAACAACTATCTTCAACATGCGTGGACCTGGAATGACTATGCATAGATTACCCCTATTTGTGTGGTCCGTTCTAGTGACAGCATTCCTACTTTTATTATCACTTCCGGTACTGGCAGGGGCAATTACCATGTTATTAACCGATCGAAACTTTAATACAACCTTTTTTGATCCCGCTGGGGGGGGAGACCCCATATTATACCAGCATCTCTTTTGGTTTTTCGGTCATCCAGAGGTGTATATTCTCATTCTGCCTGGATTCGGTATCATAAGTCATATCGTTTCGACTTTTTCGGGAAAACCGGTCTTCGGGTATCTAGGCATGGTTTATGCCATGATCAGTATAGGTGTTCTTGGATTTCTTGTTTGGGCTCATCATATGTTTACTGTGGGCTTAGACGTTGATACCCGTGCCTACTTTACCGCAGCTACCATGATCATAGCTGTCCCCACTGGAATCAAAATCTTTAGTTGGATCGCTACCATGTGGGGGGGTTCGATACAATACAAAACACCCATGTTATTTGCTGTAGGGTTCATCTTTTTGTTCACCATAGGAGGACTCACTGGAATAGTCCTGGCAAATTCTGGGCTAGACATTGCTCTACATGATACTTATTATGTGGTTGCACATTTCCATTATGTACTTTCTATGGGAGCCGTTTTTGCTTTATTTGCAGGATTTTACTATTGGGTGGGAAAAATCTTTGGTCGGACATACCCTGAAACTTTAGGTCAAATCCATTTTTGGATCACTTTTTTCGGGGTTAATCTGACCTTCTTTCCCATGCATTTCTTAGGGCTTTCGGGTATGCCACGTCGCATTCCAGATTATCCAGATGCTTACGCTGGATGGAATGCCCTTAGCAGTTTTGGCTCTTATATATCCGTAGTTGGGATTTGTTGTTTCTTCGTGGTCGTAACAATCACTTCAAGCAGTGGAAATAACAAAAGATGTGCTCCAAGTCCTTGGGCTGTTGAACAGAATTCAACCACACTGGAATGGATGGTACAAAGTCCTCCAGCTTTTCATACTTTTGGAGAACTTCCTGCTATCAAGGAGACGAAAAGCTATGTGAAGTAAAAGAAGAAAAGGTCGCCGACTGCTACTAAGAACCTAAGAGAACTTTTTTGAAAGTCCGGATCGACTTCATGTTCCTAAGTCAGAGAACCATTGTACTCTTATAGATCATAAGGATGCAATGCCATGGTCGGTTGAGGCTGCGCGGGATAATTAGTAGAACAAAATCAAAATACGAAGTTCTCTTCTCCTTTGGTTCTCTTCTTTCTTTTGACTTGGTTGGGGGCCTAGAGATTCGAAAGTCCTTTCCTAAACCACTTCCCGTTCAGTTGGTGAAAGGATAGAGATAAACTTTCATAATAACATCTTTTTTCCTTATATTAACTGTAGTTAGAATCGTTCGTTTTCTCTTCATAACTCTCTTCTTAAATTATAGATTTTACTTTAATATTTCATACAGTAAAAATGATGGTTGCGCTTGGTGCGGATGTTTTACTTTTCATTCCCTTATCGTTATCACTGCTGCCTGCTCCGCAGGAACTGCTACAATATTTCCTAGGGCAGCCACTCACTATCCTGATGTGGCTGCGCTTTGTAAATCATCGTTTAGTCAACTGTCCTGCCGCACTAAAGCATGTTTTGCTGCAATCCCTTTTCGAAATGGAATCTTGCTCGTGCTTAAAAGATTTTATAATTGAACAATACCAAGACGACTTCATTCATTTGAGGGGAGCAGAGCAGTCAAAGAATGAAGAGAGACTTGTTCTTGCTCTCCCAATTCAGGAAGACGTAAATCGCCGGTTGGGTTGGTCCAACCAAAAAAGACATGGGACGACTTTACCATTGCTTTTTTAAGTAAAGCTTGAAAGTAAAGACACCTATAAAGATCTCCCACTTGACACTTTCTATATATCTGCTTTCATTATAGGCTTAGCCAACTAGAAAACTAATCCGCTTGTCAATTAATTCTTGGTGCCATACTCACTCGTAAATGATTCTCGCTTCTCCGCTTTCAGCGCCGCTTCACTGCGTTCAGAGCCTCTCTTTTTGACTCTCGAGATGCGGATGAGGAGAACTTCCAATCGTTATGAACAAATGGAGAGCAAGTAAGCTTTATCAGTAATAAGGGATGCTCAATAAGGAGCGATGGGACTTTGTAAGGTAAGCCTCACCTTCGGTGCCTTCTGCCGATTCCCCTCTTTCTTGAAGTCGAGTCCCTTCTATGGGAATTCCTCTTCCCGAGCCTCTTTCTTTGGTTTTCTGCACGGATTCCTGGTTTGGTGAATCCGGTTTTGAGTAAGTCATTCAGCCTGGATTTGCTCTATCAAAAGAATAGTTGGAGATGCCAGCCAGATCTTTTAGGCGGACAGCATGCCTTTACCGGATGTGCTCGCGTTGTGTCAATAAAGATAGCTAAGTTCGCTTACCGCTTGAGGGCTTTACTCACTCTGCAGAACATGTAATTGGAAGAGTTTCCAACATTCCGACAGCCCTATGGAAGATGCCCCTGTTGGCTGTCTATCATTAGTATAGCTTTGAAACGGCTATAACAGCATACTTACACTTACCCACTCGTTCTTATCATGAAAAGAAAGCTCAGCTTCAGTGACTTGATCCTATGATTTAGCTACTTCTGGTCCTAGCTAAAGTCTTTTTTAGTTCATTCCCCTAGGTACTTAGTGTTATTGGATACCCGGATTGTACATCATAGGAGTGGGGAAGACATTCTAACACTCTAACATAACAGTAAGCAAGTTCTTTTTCATAGGAATTGGCAGCCGTAAAGGTAGAACCGAGCTAGCTTTTTTGGCTCCTGAAATCGAGGAAGACTTGGCTTAAGGCACCGGAAAGAATACCTGGGTTTTCCACTTGTCCACCATTGTTAGAAGGTTCAGAAAGAATTGAGGCACCGAAAGGCTGTCTTATGAGTACCTTCCTCTGCTGGTGATAACCTGCGCTCCGATAGGATTTCATGTCCCGCGACAGCAAGCAAGTCAGGCATTGGATACTGATCTTTAGGCTCCTTTAAGTCAGCTCGCTAGTGAGTCAGAAGCTGATCAACGAAAGTAGCTTTCTGAGCCAGGATCAAACTCTTCTTTTGATTGAGTATGATTGGCATTCATCTTCAGCACCTCTTCTGTTGGTCTCCCACTTCGCTGTGTTCAGTGTAAAGACGGGCCAAGTGCCCTTATAGCATAGTTCCTGAATAAGAAGCCGATGGGGTGTCCCCTAGAATGGCAGTTCCTGGGCAACTGACCTGGGCATTGATTGGAGCCTGCGTTGTTGTTCAGCACACTTTCAGTGCCTACTTCGTAGCCTCTCTGCAAGTTAATTATTTTCTCTTGCTTGAGACAATCCCGAGATCATGGGCCGATCAATGCCTTGGATGTTATACGTAGCTCGCCTTTATTCACTTCTTTATGTCATTTATGATTTCTACCCTAGATCAATGAGCAGCTTTGCATCATATTCTAATAAAGGGGCTTTGGAATCAACTCCCATATTCGAAGTTGCGATCGGATCATACATCTATAGATGGATGGGGCCGTGCCACTTCTTGTTGCAAGAGATGAACAAAACGGTTAAAAAGTCAAAGAAGTGAGGTTGCGAAGCAAACAAAGTGAGGTTGCGAAGCAAACAAAGTGAGGTTACGAAGTAAACAAAGTGAGGGGCCGAAGGCGAAGAAGTGAAGTGGCAAAGAGGTCACATTAGAGAGAGCCTGAGTCCTTATGCTGTACCTGCCTTGCTTACTGAAGGATCGTGGCGTATGTGTGTTGACAGCCGCGCCATCAACAAGATCATGGTTTTCCGATCCCTCGTTTAGATGACCTGCTGGATCAATTAAGTGGTGCTACAGTTTTTAGCAAGCTGGATTTGCAGAGCGGGTACCGCCGGATTCGAATTAGAGAAGGCTACGAAGTAGGCAGTGAAGAGGGAGTGGGGAAGACGGCCTTCAAAACCCGCCTATATGAGTGGCCGGTCATGCCTTTTGGCCCGCGCGCTTTTATGAGAGTGATGAACGAGATGCTTCGACCATTTATTGGAATTTTTCTGGTGGTGTACTTTGATGACATCCTAATTTTTAGTTCGAGTCCAGAATTGCACTTAGAGCACTTGAGGCACTGAGCATAGTGAAGTGGAGCAGTGAAGAGAAAAGATAATTTTTATGCAGCAGCCAAGAAGTGTTTTTTCATGACCGACAAAGTGTTATTTTTTGATGAATTTGATTACAAGAAGTGGGCTTTGAAACAGAAGCTTCATTTTATTCTTTCAGAACCCGTTGGACTTCGAAACTTATTTTCACCCTTGGTGCCTTAAGGTCGAGCAAGTATCTTCCCTCGAATCAATGAAATCGGGTGGTTACATTCGATTTAGAAACTCAACAGGCTTCAATCCGCGGGCATAAAGAAAGTTTGCCACTAGGCATATATTATTATTAGAATCCAGCAAGAACCTAACTAACCAAAAAGAGTCTTTGGAGACAACCTCAAACCTTTGACCTGGAGATGACGCAGCTACCTTTTCTCCAAGAAATACTACCAATGAGACTGCCTGCGGTAACTGATCTATCGATCCGATCAGAGGCACTGAACATAGTGAGGTGGGACCCACGGGAGAGGCCAAATAGCCCCAGGTTCTGAAATTAAAGGTGGTGGAGCCCAAAGGGAGCGGGCAAGCCTTTTCGCCCCAGCCGATCAACGCCTGTTTCGAGGTCGAGGTGGCGAAGCGTACTTCCAGTTCCTATGCTATTCTCACATCGAGGCGGAACCAGATGAACCGAAGGTAGAATCAATCCCATGAATTTTATAAGAAAAGGATGAACATTCACCACCAGTAAGGTTTGTTCCTACGGCTATTCTAATACAACTAAACCCGCCCCTTCCTCCGGGCTCTTCTTCACTTCACTCTGGCCATTCTCTTTAGGCTGGCTAGAAGTCCACTTAAGGTAACACCCAGTACGAAGGAACCTTTCGAGATCTCCCCATTTACTAAGCTCTTTCTCTGGCGTGGCGGTTAGAAGGATGAATTGAATTCCGTCTATTCTTTCTCTATATGCCACAACAAAAGCGGTCTCCGCCCACTCGCTAAAAGGAGAAGTTTCAGACAGCGATGCCACGAAGTGAGGAACTCCCTAACCGAGCTCGCAACGCAATGGAATGGCCCGGTGTAGGTGTCCGAGCATGCTCTAGTAGCTGGGTCTGGATCAGGGTGCGAAGAGGGCTTCTATGCGAGTTTGGAGAGACGGTATTCTAAAAAAAAAAAAGAAACAGCCCATGTAAGGCTCTAGACCTACTTTCGTACTCCCTTTTGTTCAATTATAAATAAATAACCACTTTGATGGAGATTTGTAGCATCATTCAAGTAAATACAGATTGAGATCGTAGAAACATGAGCTTGTGATATAGCTACACCTAATTCCGGACCGGTTAATGCAAGAACTATAAATAAAGGACCAAGATCTCCTATAAAAAATAAAAGATCATTCATACATAGCATAGTCCAAGCGAACCCACTTAAAATCTTTACTGAACTATGACCGGCCATCATATTAGCAAATAAACGTATTCCTGAGCTTAATGCGCGAAAACAATGAGGAATTAGCTCAAGGAGTACTAAAAAAGGTGCTAACGGCAGTGGGACTCCTGCGGGTAATGAGATGCTTAAAAAATGAAGCCCATTTCTTTGAAATCCCACTATAGTAATGCCAATAAAAATAGAAAATGAGAGACCCAAAGTAATGAGAAAATGACTTGTAACTGTGAAGCTATAAGGTATCATACCCTGGGGATTACGAAATAACGAAAAAGTAAAAGTCTTTGGGCATGGATATTCCAGTTCTTTTGATTGTAATAGTGCGTCCTAAAGATACTGAGAGCAAGTGAAGATAAGGTCAATTTCGTCACAATATCCACTTTGAATGCCCTCCAATATATATCTTGAGCCTTTAGCATCACCCCACCTAATAGAACGATGTCCTGCTTCATATAGTCCAAGATTTTATCCCTATTATGAAGTAGATTAGAGACTCGGATTTCATTATGCTGTATGATCCCTTTAGAACCTAATTGAGGACATAGATGCCTGGCTAAGCTATCAAGACTATTAGGGAGCATTCTAAGAGAATCCTTTAGATGGTATAGCAGCTTCTTTCCCCGATAGACTGTAATCTCGTATATCAAATTATTCCTTATAAGTGGTTTGACCGTGTACTTCTCACTATTATTGACAAAATATTTAAGTAATAGAATACCATCGAATCGTGATAAGTTGTGGAAGTAGACTGTTTTCATTGAAGGATTTTTTCTAACAACAACAGCTAAACGTTCTAAAAAGTCGAACAACATCTTATCACACCTTTCTTCAATGGTTTTGTAGATATAGTCGGGGTAATCAGTACTGTAATATGTTTCAACCATCTTTGATGAAAGAGCATCGCAGGGTTTCACTTCCATGAATCCCACAGCGTAAGGTACATGAACATCATTTACTAGAACAGTCTCCGTATCAGCAACAATGAATGGCAACAGTTCCTTACTACTAGGTTTGAGTGATGTAAGAGACTTAGGATATCGACTCTTTCTATTACTATGTACGACGGGTGTTCTCACTTCTATAGGATCCACATCACGCTTATAGTTTATCATTTCATGGAGCTTGTTAACCATCTCATCAAAAGTGAAATGAAATTTAGGAAGCTCACTAGTTTTCGTTTCAGTTAGATATATTCGAATATAAAGTTGTTTTATTTTAGCATCATCGTATTCATCTGCTTTCTCACGGGTTAGTTTATCAATCAAAGCATAGACTGGTAAATCTTCACCTTTATATCGAAAAGTGATAGATTCACTAAGAGTAAAAGATATTTCACCTATTGATGGAACATCCAGAACATAACCGATAGTAAACTTACCGTGAGTAGATTCAGTTGTGTAAGCGCACTTGATTAGTAAGTACAATACAGCTAAAACTATCAGATCACACTGATTACATCTTAAGTATGGCTCTTTGAAGATTAATCCTGCTATTATCAACCCAGGATGTGGTCTACTGCAATACTCACGTTCGATACTAAAAAGTAAATTGTTGTATAATGCCATTATTTTATTCTGGGTCATTATAAGTGTAATGCAAAATAGGTATCACCCTCTTTAAAATCTCGCATACAAGATTTGAAGTCTTCGCATTTATAATTGTACGAGGCGCTAACATTATTATATAATATTATATCATCATCCGTACATAATGGATAAACATATTCCTTATAAGCTGTAATTATACATTGATTCCTCATTTCCCACTGTTTCTTCTTAGAACTACTTATGTTTTTCTTTGGTATTCTATCATCCAAGATTTCTTGAAGATAATCAATTGGAAGTGGTCTATCAAAACAATGAGGAACTGTACACCCATCCAGCAGATTACGAGTAATAAAAAAGTTGATCAAAGGTAAAGGATTAACCATAATTTCTATTAAAGTATTAATATATAGAGAAGAAATTCTTTTCACATTTATCCCAGCTGTAATGAAATTGTCGTGAACTGTATAGATTGGTATACCCATACCTAACATCTTAGAAACCATACTCATGGCTATATTTGCATCCTGCTGATGAATAAAGTTGGCAAAGGTTGCTGTTGTGGTTTTCTTTCGATCTCGAAGCATCGAGGGAATTCGTAGAGTTACTTGACGTCTTTTCTTATGGATACGATCATATACCCATATATTCACAGGTTTAGATATCATATAGTCTTGTACAGTAGTCAAAAAAGGCGTACTATAGAAGACTGGTTTATCCTTGTTTGAAGAGACCCATCCAATCAAGCGAATCAATTCCATTAAATTCACAATACCTGGAAATCTTTTTTGAAAGAACTTATTGATGTCAGATGCTAAACCCATACATTCCTTTTTACTTAATATGGTATTATAATGACAATGAATATCATTCGCCATGCTCAATACACTTTTACCATAAATCAATGGCATAAATAGACATTTTACTAATTTTCGTGTGAAACGCTCACAAATTATGTTAACAAAAGAGGGGTCAAATGAAGAATAAATCACCAGATAATTCTTTAACTCTTCTAGAAAATAGGTGTATATATCTTGGATCTGATCTGAAGGTATGAGGTTCGTGTGTTCAGCTATTTTTTTATCTAGCAAAAAGATGCTCATAATCTGATAAGCACTTGCTGAGGCGTCTTGGAAAATAGGAAGTTGTTCAATACCTATAACACAATCATCTCTGAAAGATATAACCTTACTCATGAACTGAAAGGGATTACTAGCATCAACAGCAAACTTGATGATACTCTCATCATCATTGGTGGTGATACTCTCATCATTCATAAATATTATACCCTGTTTTGACATCCATTCAAATGCTGCTATATTAGAAGTAAACTTCTTAAAATGAAAAGCAGCTGCAGAGGTAATCATCGCAGTCAAAAATTTATGGTCTTCCATAGACATTGATACAAATTTCTTACTTTTATTTGAAAACACTATTAGACTTCTAGCTAAGTCACGTTCATGGAAATGTAAGACTCCGGCGCGGTAGATCCTTCCGCGAAAGTCAAGGAATGCGGGCAAATAAAATTTATAGCCCTCGTAGGCTGATGCTAAATTGATAACGAAACTTTCATAACGAGAATGTTGGACCCGAGACATGAACTCCTTTAATATTTCTTGGTATTTACAAACACCACTCAGAGATGGATCAGCTATGTAAGCATCCCTTAATAGTGCGATGGTTTTGGAGACATTCAATGAAGCTAGAAACTTAGGCATTAGGAGCCCAGATTTCACTAAGTCATCGTAATTTTTATTAATAAATCTTAATACATCTCTGTTTATTTCAAAAGCCTGACACTGTAAACCATTAATGGTATCTATCAATCTTTGACCTTCATTTTCAAACACAATGGTAAAATGATCTATATCGCGAGTAGTTAACAGGCTAAAGCGATGAATGTAGAAATCATTAGTAGGTGCGCTTAAATAACCACCACACAGATCACCCATAGATTTAGGTTTCCTCTTGATCTTTGATTTCCACGCCCTAGGTGGGTATACCATTGGTAGATTGAGTTTGATCGGAAGAAGATCAAGATCAAAATTACATACGGCAAATAAGGATTTTGGATAATAAAATTTACCCTTTTTCTTATGAGCTACATACTGTTCCACAGTGTTTAAATCATTCGTTAGTGTGATAACTTCTCGACTCGATAAGAACTCGACTAATAACGCACCGATATTATAACATTGTTTATCAGTAATTTTCGTATTAATAGTAGCAGGTTCTTCATCTTTTTCTTTAGCAGGTTCTTCATCTTTTTCTTTAGCAGGTTCTTCATCTTTTTCTTTAGGAGATAGGTTGATATTACGGTCTTTAAGCAATTTAGCATGGTTTTTATAATAGAGAGTAAGATACTCTACCAGAGTAGATACGCGAACAGCTGGTGTTTCTTGAAGACTGTGGAACACAGCAGCAAGGACAACTATCATGATCCCCTCCAAGGTATAATGATCAAAAGCGTTTAAAAGCAATTTATCATCATCATATAGTTTTTCTATATTACTTTTTAGAAAATCCTTTGCACTCTCTAGCTCAGGAGAGATTAATCTCTTAATTAAGTCAGGTGTTAGGTGATATAGTGTTTTAAGATCGTCATATTGTGTAGTAAGTTCTTCAATCTTAAACTGTAGTTTTTTTAATTCTTCATCATTCTCTCTATCTTCAAAAGTTTTTAACATATTTAAAACTTCATCATAATATTTTGATTTTTTAGATTTATCTTTATTATCATACTCAGGTTTTATTTTTTCAAAAAAATTTGTCAAGAAAGAATCAATCAGACTTTCTTTATTTAATTCAATCCTATATCCCTTAGGTAATTCAATACTACTTTCTTTCCTTATCTGTTTAATGTCCTTTATCTGATTCGACTCATTATTATTTATATCACCACAATACGCACGTGAACCAAACTTGATAATACTAGTATTTGGTGAACCAAACTTGATAATACTAGTATTTGGAAGCTGTAATACATTACAGTAAGATAAACTTTGGAAAGAGAAACAATGGAACCGAAATTTTACCATGGTAATATTACTTACTGGTTGGGGACAGCATCGGTCATAAGTGAGATGAGATGGTTTGAGTGAGCCCTACTCCCTCACCTTCTCTCTCACGACCCCAGTGGGCATACCTGGGTAGGGAACGATCCTCCCTACCCCCTCTCCCATAAAATGAGCGGTTAAGTTCTGACCATTACTCTACCTACTACTAGATGAGTAACTCATTTGTCGAGAGAGACCAGCCTCTTTGGATTTCCCGGAGCTGACCGACGGAATATAGGGTAGAAGAATCACCCAATATATTCCTATAGACCCTCTATAGTCTTCATTACCCGTGGTGCTGCCCATGCCACACCACTCTCACCTTGGTGATGACTGTTTGCCCGTTGTTTAGGCGGCCACTGGAGTGGGCCGTGGGGCTGGCGGCGGGAGTAGGGTCCCTTCTGCAACTGTGCAGAAAAAAGAGAGAGTGCCCGCTACCCGGCGTGGGCCGCAGAAGGAGAAAGTGTGCCGCCGGCGGAAGCAGTAACCGTTGCTAGGCTTGAGCCGCTGAATGAGTCGAGGCCTACGTCTGCTGGATCCACACGGGTGGGGCTTCAGAGGAGGCGTCGCAAGAATGACTCTGATGGAGAGGAGGAAGAGGATGACGTGGAGACCGTCGGGTCTCGTCAACAGAAGAGGGCACGACAGGCTCCGTAAGAGGTGCCAATGGTCACCGGCCAGGAGGTGCAAGTGAGCGGGCAGGACTCTTTTGCAGCGTACGCAGAGTTCCTGACCGATCATGAAAAGGAATTTCTCTATAATCTCTGCGAGCGGCTCGGGTTTGGTGGCCTGGAGGGGATTATGCGCTCAACCGCTGTTAACCAATCGTCCTTCAGCTGGGCCTTTGGACATCTCTCGGTTGGGCTGCACGAATTGTTCCTGGCGGCGTCAGCATAGCCCTGGGTTGAGCGGGAGCTCAGGGAGGAGATCAAGGGCCTCCAGGGGGAGCTGGGGGAGGCCAAGGACAGACTGGCGGATGTGGACTGACGCCTGGCCAAAGCAGACTGTGATGTGGCGGATGCCTGTGGCAAATTGGCCGTCGCCATTGAGCAGGACCTGGAGCGGATGACAGGACCCGCCCCGGATTTCACCTTGAAATCCGAAGTGACCCTGCGGGGCCCACCTTAGAAGAAATTCTACCAAAAATTTGGCGAAACTTCCCCTAAAATGGGCTACCCAAACCTGTAGAAAACATTTACACTCCTCAATCAATTCATCCTTATGCTCCTGGAGCCACCCTGCTCCCCAAATCAACATCAGTCTCCAATTCACAAAACACGCATCCCAACTCAAATATCATAAATCCCATAGGTAATCAGAGCAATTCTAACAGAAAGGTATAAGAGGAAAACCTAATTCAATGACAGATGCGAAAGCCATGCTGATGACTATGCCTCAACTCCGTGTACGCCCGACCTCAACCAATTCGCCTGCAAACTGGGCATTTGAAACCGAAGGGCCCAGGGGAATGTACATAAAATACGTTAGCGTGAGTGGACAAAAATAAACAATTTTTAAACCAAGTGGATTTTATACTTTCCCATATATATATTTCCTTAAAAACTCTCGATGCATGTAACGATTCAGAAAACAATTCACGAGAAGCCCTGCTCAAGAAAAACCGACTAGCCCCGCTAGTCACAAACAACCGAGAGGAAAGATCGAAACTCTGATACTCAACAGGATAAAACCAGCCCCGCTGGTTACACGGAAATCAGACTAGGCCCCGCTAGTCGAGAAATGGTAAGATATAAGGAAGAGATATCACCATACGGGAAATGGAGCCTCTTAGGCTCTACCTACCCTCAACTGCCACTCACACATAGATTGTGCGAGGAGGAGAACTAATAACCTCAACTTCCACTCACACATAGATTGTGCGAGGAGGAGACCAAATGACCTCGACTGCCACCCACGTGAGGAGGAGAATAAATCACCTCTACTGCCACTCACCAACACAAAGTAGGTGAGGAGGAGAACAAGCTACCTCAACTGCCACTCATCAACACAAAGTCAGTGAGGAGGAGACCTAATAACATAACCCGCGTATGGTGAGGAAAAATCATCGAAAACCAGTAAATCCATGTAGCTTCCCCATATTTCTCACGAGATAGAAACCATGTATTCAACGACGTGACCCCGCACGCCAAGATTACTCTCAATCTCAAAATGGATAAGTGAGAAATAGGAATAAATCGACGGCGTGTCCCACACGCCCAGATATTCTCAAATCCGTAACCAAAACCGGAATTTAGTTTAGGAAAATCCCATTTCCAAAAATCTCTCAAAATCTCCAAGAAGCCAACCAAATCCAAAATCCTTAATTAGGCATTCCCGATGCCAAAATTGAAAGTCAATAAACAATTGAGAATATCCAACTCCATTGAAACTCATCTTAAAAATCTTCCAGGAGCTTAACTCGGTGATTAGGGATATGCTTAATTCCAGAAATTTACCTCGGAAATAAGGAATTCATCAAATAATATAATAAATCAAAACCAACCTTTGAAACTCATTATTGAAAGCAAATCCATGATATAATTCGAAATCAATTTCCGAAAATTAATTCATTTCCTCAAAAAGTAATATGAATAATCACTAGAGCATTATTTAAGAAAATAAATGCATGCATCGCTATTTAAAACAAAAGTCCACTCACAGTATACGGCTAAGCCTGCCGTCGATCCGAACCCTCCTTGAGGGAATCCTCCTCACGTCCTGTACAAAATAACGTCCGTAAACCGTAATTACTGGATGGAAAACTAAATTACATTAATTAAAACCAAACCCTAACATCATCTTTATTTGCCCAAAATCTCCCAATCTTCTTCACTAATATTATTCTCTTAAGGTATGGGCTTTAGGGCCGAATCAAGGAAATCTGACAGATGGATTTCTCATAATTCAATTAACAATTTCATCATTGATCAACATCAAAATCCATAATCACTCTTCTCCAATTTTATCCTAAAACTGCAATCATGGAACTAAAAGTATAATTGACTAATTATATCAACAACAGAAGTCAAATTCTGGCCAAAACACAGTCTCACGCGCCACCTACAGTGGCGGCGCGTGGCACCCACGCGCCGGCACCAACCTCCACCACCGGCTACCAAATTTCATATACAGCAACTACTCAACACACTGATTAAACTTCTCAACTACAACATTCCCAAATTATACCTGTAAATGGTCGAATTCAACCGGCGAAATTAACCCAGAAAATCAAGAACCCTAGATTTTCAATTCTGCCTCTACACTTCAAATCTTGATTCGAGGCTAGGGGCGAAATGATCTCCGTGGAAAACCGAGCCTTCGACGGCAAAATGGTGACCGGAGGTGGCCTGAATCGCCGGAAATCGGCAAAAATGGCTAACTGCCACCGTAGCTTCCTCCGCTCCAAATCGAGCTTCTCCGGCCAAATCACCGTAATATACCTCCACAAACGTGACAAGGGGAAGAAACCGAGCTTGAGGGTGGCCGGATTACGTCCTGGGTCGGCCGGAGGAGGAAGAAACCGGAGGGGAAAGAGATCGGGCTGAGAGGGGAGAAAGAGTCGGGGAGAGAGAGAAAGGAGAGTTACCCGGTTGGGTAGGTTTCCAAAAATAGAAATCTACCAACAGTAATTTCCATATATATATAACTTACCATGAACAGTAAATTCTACATTTTTAGCCATAACTCTCACATACTAAGTCAAATTTTTACGTACCATATATGCACGCGCTCGGTTTAACGTCCCCTACAACTTTCATGAAGAACATTTTCTCAAATTTTGACCCGAACAAAAAGTCAACTTTTAGGGCCACTAAAATACCGAATTAGGGTAAAAAGTAAGAGCAGTTGTCGTTTACCGTCCAAATGACTAGTAAACGGGTAAGTGAAAATACGGGATGTTACAGCGGAATGACCTCATCTCCAAGCTATAGCAAGATACAGCCTTGTTGCGGGATCACGTGGCAGCTAAGGATAAGAAAGTTGAGAATTTTCAGCGGGAAACTGCCGCTAGTTCCGCTGAGGTGAAGAAGCTAGAGAGCGAGGTTGCTCACCTGGGAGTTGAGGGGGAACATGCGGTGGCCGCCACTGTGGAAACATTTAAGCAGTCGCGGAATACAAGAAGGCCATGACCGAGGCGACGAAGGCTGGTGCCATGGCCAATGTGGAACTGTTGAATCAGAAGGGCGCTATCGATTGGGTCAAGGCATCCCAGCCCACTGGGCCATCAGTTCAAAATGCACCGCCCGCGAGGGATGTGGTTCCAGTTGAGGCTGAGGGTGCCTGCTCAAGTAGCGGTGAGAGTGGTATGCGTCCGGCGGACGACTCTTAGCTAACCCCACCGCCTACTCAGTTCGAGGTCTCCCGTGCTGGCTTTCTGGCTGCCCACACCCAAGCGGACGGTACCATTATAACACCGAGCCCTACCGCTCGAGGGTCCGATCAGACAAGCCATCAGTCCGAGCAACAACCGCCGCCGGAGGGCAAGACTGTCGCTGATGCTCAACCATGAAGATGACTCCCCAACCTGAAGTAGTGCTGTTGATGTTTTTTTTTTTTTTCGCCACTGAGGCCTATTGTAACTCAACGATATTCTTGGGCGGGAATCCCGACCCCCAATATAAAGTTGGTATTTTTGCTTTTGAGATTTTTTTTTTACAAGTTTGGATGCCCTTGCTGATTGCATTGTTTGAATATTTATGAACTGCTCGAGTTTTGACTGCTGTTTTGTGACTCAATGAAACATTAAAGGGATTAAAATTGTTCCAAGTGCACGATGCAGCGAACGTACTCCGCCGAATATTGTTGGCGTTGCCAGTTGATTCTTGTGCTTGGTCTTGTCGACAATGGTTTGAATAATTCCTCGTTTCATTAATAGCAGATATGTCAGCGTTTACAAAAAGCGAGGTTGTACCCGTTGGGTAGCTTCCCTTAGCTAAATATTGAGTCAAAAATTTAGCTAAGCCAAGATGCTCTAGGGTAGCGGTATGACTATTTGTAGTAATACCAAAGGTGCTCGATATTCCAAGGGTGGGTCGTTGTGATGCCGTCCTTGTCCATTAAGTAGAAGGTGCCGGGGCTAACGACTTCCACAATTTTGTATGGACCTTCCCAAGTTGGGCGGAGTGTTGTTGGCGGTGGGATGACTTCCTTCATTACCCAGTCCCCCAGTTGGAGGTTCCAGGTCTTGACCCTGGCGTTGTAGAAACGCGATATCCACTGCTTGTTTTGCAAATTGTGCAAATGGGCCTTGTGTCTTTTTTCCTCTAGGAGGTCTTTGTCGGGGTTGACGCCCTCGCCGTTGGTCTTGGGGCAGTAGCCTTCGACCCTAGCGGTAGGTTGCGTTACCTCAATAGGTAGGACGACCTCAGTTCCGAACATCATGCAGAATGGTGTTTCACTAGTGGCGGAAGTTGGGGTAGTTCTGATGGCCCACAAAACTTCCGGAAGTTTCTCCGCCCATAAACCCTTGGCCTCATCTAGTTTCTTTTTTAGCAGTTTCTTGATTATTTTGTTTGCTGCTTCTACCTGGCCGTTGGTTTGGGGGTGAACGACAGATGCGAAACTCATCTGGGTGCCCAGGTTAGCGGTGAAAGATATGAGTTCCTTGTTATTGAACTGTGTGCCGTTGTCTTTGATGATTGTGTGGGGGACACCATAGCGGCAATAGATGTTCTTCCAGAGGAAGTGAGTTACCTTGGCGGTAGTTATTGCCGTCAGTGGCTCTGCCTCTATCCACTTGCTGTTGTAGTTAATGACGACAATGATGAACTTGAACTGGCCCTTGGCGGTTTGGAATTTTCCCATTAAGTCCAAGCCCCACGTGGAGTGAATCCATGGACCAATGATGATCGACAGTGGTTCCGCCGGGGCATGTGGGAGATCATCATACTGTTGACATTTGTGGCAGGATTTCGATATCCTTCTGGAGTCGTAGCTGAGCGAAGGCCAAAAGTAGCCTTGTCGCATTGTGCGATTTGCCAAGGATCTGGCGCCCGAGTGGTTTACACATTCCCCGCCATGTATCGTTGGCAGAAAGACCCTTCCCTCCTCTGGGGTTAGACACCGGAGGTTGGGATGGGTGAATCCCTGGCGGTAAAGCTTGCCATTTTGGATGTTGTAGTGGGTTGCTCTCCGCTTGAGTTGTCGTGCTTAGACCTTGTCTTCTTGCAATGTTCCATTGCGCTTGTACTCAATGATCTCGTTCATCCAACTGGGATTGACCTCAATGTTGAAGATCTCCGTTAGGGTTTTTGTGATGCCAGGCCTGTCAAGACACTCCACCCTTGTGTCAGCTGGACTTTGGTATGGTTAAGCAGTTGCTAGTCTTGCTAGTGAATCAGCTTTGGCGTTCTTTTTCTTGGGGATCTGTGTGATGGTGTGAAATTTGAATTTTTTGAGGAGCTTTTTGACGTACCCTAAGTACGCCGCTAACTGTTGGTCCTTGGCCTGGAAATTGTCATTGACCTGGTTAAAGACAAGCTGGGAGTCGCTGAATATGTTGACACTATTAGCCCTTGAGTCGATGGCGAGGAGTAGGCCGGCGATGAGCACTTCGTACTCCGCCATGTTGTTTGAGGACTTGAAGTTGAATTTTAACGAGTATTCTACGTTCAGTCCCCCTGGCCTAGTCAAGATGACTCCGGCGCCACTGGCCTTGGCACAAGCGGAGCCGTCCACGTGTAGGTTCCAGTCTGATTGCTGGGGGGCTGGCCCTTCAGCGGTTATCATTGCTGTGCTGGGTTCTGCCTCTATGTTGGGTTCAGCCTGACGCTCAGTGAGCTCGGTAATGAAGTCCGCCACTGCCTGGCCTTTCATGGCGGTTCTTGGTTTGTAGTCAATGTCGAACTCGCTAAGCTTGATGGCCCATTTGCTGAGACAGCCCGAGTGCTTAGGGTTCTGCATTACCTGCCTCAGTGGTTGATTTGTTAAGACATGAATTGTGTGGGCCTGAAAATATTGGCAGAGGCGTCTAACGGGGACGATGAGTGCAAGGGCGAGCTGCTCCAGGGGGGATATCTTGTTTCAGCCCCATTCATGCCTCTGCCGGGGTAGAAAACGGGGAGCTTATCTTGGCCGTCCCGCCGGACAATGGGCAGCTTACCGTTGACTGTGATACCGCTAGGTATATGTACAATGTTTCTCCCTGCACTGGGATAGAGAAGAGCAGAACTGCTGCCAAGTACTTTTCAAGCTTTGGAACGCTGCCTCACAGTCTGGGTTCTAGTCGATGACCTTCTTGTGGGTTGTCTTCAGGACTTTGAAAAACTGGAGGCATCTGTCAGTGAGTCTTGAGATAAATCGAGAGAGGGCGGTTAGTTTTCCTTGGAGGCTTTGAACGTGCTTTTTCCATTCTGGAGCCTTCATGTTGAGGATGGCTTGCACCTTGTCAGGGTTGGCCTCTATGCCCCGCTCACTGACTATGTAACCTAGAAATTTGTTGGCGGTGACGCCGAAGAAGAATTTTTCTGTAAGGCGTATACCGTAGGCCAAGAGAATGGCGAATATAATTATGAGGTTTGCCACGTGTCCGCTGGCCTTTATGCTTTATACCAACAAATCGTCCACGTAGACCTTAATGATTTTTCCCAGATGCTCCACGAACATAGCATTCATCAACCGCTGGTAAGTTGCACCGGCGTTCTTCAAACCGAAAGGCATGACATTGTAGCAGTATAGGCCCTTGTCGGTGGTGAAGGAGGTGCACTTTTGGTCACCAGGGTGCATCTTGATCTGATTGTAGCCGGAGAAGGCGTCCATCATGCTGAGTAGCTCGTGGTCGTCGGTTGCATCAACCAGTTGGTCTATGTGAGCTAGCGGGAAACTGTCTTTAGGGCATGCCTTGTTGAGGCCCTTGAAATCGACACACATTCGCCACTTTCTGCTGGGTTTTTTGACCATGACCAAGTTGGAAATCCACAGAGGGTAATTTACTTGGCGGATGAATCCAATGCTCTGGAGCTTGGCAACCTTTTCCCCTATTGCACAGTATCTCTCCTCATCGAAGGCCCCTCGTCGCTACTTGGTAGGGTAGGCGGATGGTTTGATACTCAATTTGTGGGTGATGATCTCGGAGGAGATGCTTGGCATGTCAGTGTAGGACCATGCAAAGACAGCGGCGTTGTCACGTAGAAATTGGGTGAGTTTATCCGCTACCTTTGGGTCTAGCTGGGTGCCGATGCGGACTGTCCGCTCAGGGTATTTGTCGGATATGCTGATAATCCTTAAGGATGTTTCTGGGTTGACAAGCTCTTTTTTAACATACTTCTTCTCGTCATTCCTGGGGTCCTCAAAGATATCAGGTGTCGCGGCATGATTCCCAATGTTAGGATTTCATGGCGGTGTACTGATCGTGCCACAGTTGTGGAATAGCACTCTCGTGCCAGTTAGCCCCTTCACACAGCCTGTTCCATTGGGAGTAGGGAACTTCATGAGGAGCATGTACCCGGCAATGATGCATTTGAGTTTGTTAAGTGTCAGTCGACCAATGATGGCGTTATATGAACTGAAGCAGTCCACAATGATGAACTCTGTATGGATTTCCGCCATATATGGACTGGCGCCGATGACTAGTCCCATGTAGTCGGAACCCAATGGCTGTGTGACGTCACTGGAGGAGCTAAGTAGTTGCTCATGATCCTGTAGTAGTTTTTTGTTCCGCCGAAGTTTGTCATAGCACTTGTTGAAGATGACATTTACAACGGAGCCGCTGTCGAGAAGGATCCTTCCCACTGACCATTTATCGAGTATGGCGTCGATCAAGAATGGATCGTCGTGGGGCAGATGTACTCCGCGCTCCTCCTCCTCTGAGAAGGTAATGGGCTCCCAACCAGATTTGGGTAGTTTTGCGGATCTCTCATAGCGAATATTGCACACCTCTTTAGGGTGGTTAGCACGTGCATAGTGCTTTTTTGCTCTGTGAGACATGTTAGTGATTGGAGCACCACCGTCGATGGTGTTGATGCAGCCTAAGGGCTCAATTTTGGCAATCACGGGTGGCGGTTGGTGCACCTTGAATTGTTCCATCTTACCGTCTCGGTATAATGTCTCGATGGCTGTTTTGAGGGCATTGCAATTGTTGGTGTTGTGGCTGCTGTCCTCGTGATATTTGCACCACTTGCCAGTGTTTCTGGGCTTTCCCACCCTTGGGTATTTCCTTGGGGGTGGTGGCGGTATCTGGTCCTTGCACTGGTCATATATTTCCTCGTATAAGGCCGTGAGGACTGTAAACACTGCGTACCGCTGGGATGGCTCCGTTTGTTTATTACGGTTATCCCCATGAAATGAGCGGCTACCCCTATTGTAATGCTGGTCCTTCTGCCACTTGCTCTGGTGGTTGCTTTGTTGCCATTCTCTCTTTTTATCAGTTGGCGGTGTAGCAGAGGTTTTGCTAGCGGTTTCCTGATGGCTGGTGGAGGGTTGGGTAGACTTTACATGCGTTGGTGGTGGTGGGGGGCTTCTCCGTATGTAATGAATTATGCTTGTGCATGGATGACAGCCTCACTCATGACATGGTCATAAGCGGCATTTGGATGGTTGTAATTGAGGTGATGGAGAAATGGTCCCTTGAGGAGTCCCTGCTTGAAAGCTGCAAGCGCCATTGTTTTATCAAGATCGCGGCACTGGGATGTTGCCGCTCGCCACCTGGTGACAAACGTCTTCAACGTTTCCTCCACCCCCCGCTTGAGGCTGAATAGCTGAGTTGTATTGTGGTGTCCGGCAGCCAATAGGATGAACCGAGAAAGGAAAGCATTTGATAGGGCATGAAATGAGTCAATGGATCCTGGCGAGCACTCAAAAAACCAACTCATCGCCTCACTATCTAGTGTTTCGCTGAACAAGTGGCAGAGGGTGGCATCATCGAACCCCTTGTTATTGGTGACTTTTTTGAAGGTATCCATATGGACAAAGGGGTCAGTCATCTTGCCGTAATGTGACATCTTTGGCATCTTAGCATGCGCTGGGTGGATAGCATGCAAGATCTTGGCGGTGAATGGTCCTGATCTGGATGCAAAGAGTGGATTTGGTATTGGCGCTGGGGCGCCCGCTTCAGCTCGGATTAGCCTTTGCTATAGTTGTTGCATCTGCTAAAGTATGATGGCGGTTGTGCTTCCATGGGGTCCCTTCTAGATGTTCCACTGAACCAGCTCTCGCCTAGGGACATGTATTTTACCCTCGGTTCTGGCCCTGATTGTTGAGCGGCTGGTATGCGGCTGTGACTCCGCCTCCTGCTCCAACATTAGTTGGGGATCAGGAGGTGGTCCTATTCCTCGTAGCTCTGGTGGGTTCAACGGTACCTATATCTGTATGATTGGTCCGGGTACCAATCCGCCGGTGTTGGGCTGACTGCGCCTAGTGCTCCGCGACTGCTTGCTTTGGGCTGGGTTGGCATTTGCTTCCAGCGCCTTCTTCAGCTCGTCAAATTTTGACATCAGCGTGACCACCTGATTTTGGGCCTCAGCCTTTCCTCTGTGCTCCTACTCGAGCTCTCAGTTTGCCTTGTGAAGGTCCGCCAGTGCCAGCTCATACATAGCGGCGAGGTCCTATACCGGAGGGTGGCTGCCACTCGGCCGAGCCACCGCTGTAGTTTGGGTTGGTGGGACCTGGGAACTGGCCTGTGGTTCCCCGCGGGGGTTGACCGGCGTGTTGAATAGTGCACGGTTAATGTTAACCGCTGGATTGACGTTGATCACTGGGTTGGGGAGGTGGGGGTTGGCGGATTGATCCGCCTGCTCAGTGATTTCTCCGCTACCGTTAGTCATGGTGGATGTGGTGGGATGGCCTTCTTTTCAAGGGTTCCCACAGATGGCGTCAATGTTAATGCTTAAAGTTCAGCGGTAGCTAAACCTTTGTTAATGCTGGTCCGATGGGCGGACCGCAACCTGTGATACTCAGAGTTCCCGCTACCTGTCAAATGAAATACAGAGGGCGTCAGAGAGAGACCGCGCTGGGCGGTCTTCACTTCTCTGATGCCTAAGTTAGTCAATGTATTTGTGTTGACAAAGTAACAGTAGGTAAGTATTAATTGTGTAATTAATGAGGAGAGAGGAGAGGACCTTTTATAGGTGAGGAAGGAACTGATCATCTTCTCCATGTTTTTGATGTGGGACTGATGTGCTTCAGTCCCCAGCTTCTGAAGCTACTGATGGTAACTTGGTGTGGCACGTCAGCCGTGATCTGGGGGCAAGCCGGGGCTCAGGTGGTAGCCTGTTTGGCTGTGCTTCCGTAGGTCACACAGTTGGGGTTAGTTGGTACCGCTGGCAGTATCATGAGTGTGGCTCATTATAGCTAATTATGCTTGCAAATGCTCATGTAAGTACAACAGTCAATGCAAGGACCAAATCCCACCGCCACCCCCAAGAAAGTACCCAAGGGTGGGCAAACCAAGAAACACCGGCAAGTGGTGCAAATACCACAAGGACAACAGTCACAACACTAACAACTGCAATGCTGTCAAAACGGCAATTGAGACTTTGTATCGTACGGCAAGTTGGACTAATTCAAGGTGCGTCAGCCTCCACCAGTGATTGCCAACATCAAGCCCATACGGCGCATTAACACCATCGACTGCGGTACTCCCATCATTAATATGTCTCATAGGGCAAGAAAGCGCTATACACGCCCTAACCACCCCAAAGAAGTTTTCAACATCCACTATGAGAGATTCGTTGAACTCCCAAGGTCTGGTTGGGAACCCATTACCTTCTCTGAGGAAGAAGAGCGTGGAGTGCATCTCCCCCACAACGATCCATTCTTGATTGACGCCATGCTCAATAAATGGTCAGTGGGAAGAGTCATTGTCTACAGCGAATCCGCTATCAATCTCATCTTCACTGGCTACTACAACCAACTTTAGCAGAATAGAAAATTACTCCAAGATCACAAGCCCTTGCTCAACTTCTCTGGCGACATCACACAACCACTAGGTTTTGACTACATGCGCCTAGCCATCAGCGCTAGCTCGTGCACAGAGGAGATACATATAGAGTTCATCGTTGTCGACTGCTTCAGTTCATATAATGCCATCATCGGTCGACCAGCGCTCAACAAGCTAAAGTGCATCATTGTCAGGTATATGCTTCTCATGAAGTTTCCTACACCCAATGGCACGGGCTGTGTGATGGGGAGTCAACAGATGGCACGACAATGTTACTCAACAACTGTGGCACGGTCAATGCGCCGCCATGAGATCCTGACAGTGGGAAATCATGTGCTGTTGACGGATGCAATTGAAGATCCTAGAGACGGCGAGGAGAAATATGTAAAGAAGGAACTATCAACGCAGAAACATCCTTGCAGGTTATCAGCATCTCTGACGAACACCCTGAGCGGACGGTTCGCATCGGCGCTCAACTAACCCCAGAGATAGTGGCGGAACTCACACAATTTATGCGGGATAACGTTGGCGTCTTTGCATGGGCTTATGCTGACATGCCAGGCATCTCCCCTGAGATTATCACACACAAGTTGAGTATTAAACCATCTTTCTATCCAATAAAGCAGAAGAGAAGAGCCTTTGATGAAGAAAGATATCGTGCAATAAGGGAGGAAGCCACAAAGCTATAAGGGATTGGGTTCATCCGCCAAGTCAATTATCCTCGATGGCTTTCCAACTTGGTCATGGTAAAGAAACCTAGCGGAAAGTGGCAAATGTGTGTATACTTCAAGGATCTTAACAAGGCATGCCCAAAGGATAGTTTCCCGCTACCCCGCATTGATCAGCTGGTCGATGCAACAGCGGGGCATAAGCTGCTCAGCATGATGGAAGCCTTCTCCGGGTATAATCAAATCAAGATGCACCCCGGCGACCAAGAATGCACCACCTTCACAACCGACAAGGGCCTATACTATTACAATGTCATGCCTTTCAGATTGAAGAACGTTGGGGCAACATACCAGTGGTTGATGAACACCATGTTCGCTGAGCATCTCAGCAAAATAATAGAAGTCTACGTGGATGACATGCTAGTCAAAAGCATCAAGGCCAGCGGACATGTGGCAAACCTCCGCATCATATTCGCCATTCTCTTGGCCTTCGGTTTGAGCCTTAACCCGGAAAAATATTTTTTTGGCGTCACCGCTAGCAAATTTCTGAGTTACATCATCAGCGAACAAGGCATAGAGGCTAACCCTTACAAAGTGCACACCATCCTCAACATGAAGTCCCTGGTGTGGAAGATGCACATTCAAAGCCTTCAGGGCAAGCTAACCGCCCTTTCTCGGTTCATCTCTAAACTCACCGACAGATGTCTTCCATTCTTCAAAGCCATGAAGAGGACCCATAAGAAGGAAATTGACTAGACCCCGGACTGTGAGGCGGCGTTCCAAAGTTTGAAGGAATATTTAGCGGCAATCCCACTTCTCTCCATTCCTGTATAGGGCGAAATACTCTACATATATCTAGCGGTATCCCCTTCTGCGGTCAGCTGCGCCATAGCACGAAGAGAGGGACAGGACGAGCTCCTGGTGTTCTATGCCGGCAGAGGCATGAACGGCGCTAAAACTAGGTATACCCCCCTAGAGCAGCTAGCCCTTGCACTCATTGTTGCGGCTAGACGTCTCCGCCAGTACTTCCAAGCCTACACAATCCATGTTTTGACAAATCAACCCTAAAGCAGGTTATGCAGAACCCTAAACACTAGGGACTCCTCAGCAAATGGGCTATCGAGCTCAGCGAGTTTGATATCGAGTACAAGCCACGCACCTCCATGAAAGGCTAGGCGGTGGCAGACTTCATCGCTGAGCTCACTGAGTGTCAAGATGAACCCAGCCTCAGGACAAAAGAATGCAACACGACAATGATAACCGTTGAGGAACCAATACTCAAACAGGAGTCAGACTGGAACCTCCATGTGGACGGCTCCACCTGTGCCAAGGCTTGCGGTGCCAGAGTTATATTAATAGGACCAGGGGGATTGAACATGGAGTATGCATTGAAGTTCAATTTCACAGCCTTAAATAACATGGCAGAGTATGAAGCACTCATTACAGGTTTGCTCCTCGCCATCGACTCCGGCGCTGACATCGTCAACATATTCAGCAACTCCCAACTAGTCGTCAACTAGGTCAAGGACAATTTCCAAGCCAAAGACAAACAACTAGCGGCATACTTGGGATATGTCAAGACTCTCCTCAGGAAATTTAAATTCCACACTATCACACAAATCCCCAAGGAAAAGAACGCCAAGGCTGATTCACTGGCAAGATTAGCAACCACTCAACCACACTAAAGTCAGCAGACACAAGGGTGGAATGTCTTGAGAAGCCAAGTATCAACAAAACCCTAGCGAAAATTTTCAACATTGAAGTCAACCCTAGTTGGATGGATGAAATAATCGAATACAAGCGCAATGGAATGCTGCCAACCGACAAGGTTGAAGCATGGCAACTCAAGCGGAGGGCAACCCGCTACAACATACAAAATGGCAAGCTTTACCGCCAAGGGTTCACCCATCCCAACCTCCAGTGTTTGACCCCAGAGGAGGGAAATGTCATTCTGGCAATGATACACGCAGGGGAATGTGGAAATCATTTAGGTGCCAGGTCTCTGGAAAATCGCACCATGCAGCAGGGGTACTTTTGTCCCACGCTCGGCGACGACGCCAGAGAAGTCTCCAAGTCCTGCCACAAGTGTCAACAATACGCTGACCTCTCTCATGCCCCGGCAAAGCCCCTATCGATAATCATCGATTCATGGATTCACTCAACTTGAGGCCTCGACCAAGTTGGCAAATTACCAACTGCTAAAGGGCAGTTCAAGTATATCATTGTTGCCATCGATTACAGCAGCAAATGGATAGAGGCGGAATCGCTGACAGCAATAACTACCGCCAAGGTGACTCACTTCCTCTGGAAGAACATCTATTGCCGCTACGGCGTCCCGCATACCATCATCACAGACAACGGAGCACAGTTCAATAACAAGGATATCATATCTTTCACCGCTAATCTGGGCACCAAGATGTGCTTTGCATATGTGGCTCACCCCCAAACCAACGGACAAGTTGAAGCGGCAAACAAGATAATCAAGAAACTGCTAAAAAGAATCTCGATGATGCCAAGGGTTTATAGGCGAAGAAGCTACCGGAAGTTCTGTGGGCCATCCGGACAACCCCAACATCCGCTATCGGAAGTTTTGTATGATGTTCGGGACTGAGGCCGTCCTACCCATCGAAGTCACCTAATCTACCGCTAGGGTCGAGGGCTACTGCTCCGAGACCAACGACGATGGCATCAACCTCAACAAGGATCTCCTCGAGGAAAAGAGCCACAAGGCCCATTTGCACAACTTGCAAAACAAGCAATGAGTATCGCGTTTCTTTAACGCCAGAGTCAAAACCCGGAACCTCCAACTTGGGGACTGGGTTATGAAGGAAGTCATTCCACCACCAACGACACTCTGTCCCACTTGGGAAGGACCATTCAAAATAGTAGAAGTCGTCAGCCCCGGCACTTTCTACTTAATGGACACGGATGGCGTCACATCGACCCACCCTTGGAATACTGAACACCTCCGGTATTACTACAAGTAAATGTTATGCTGCTACCCATAAGCATCTTGACTTCACTAAATTTTTGTACCATATTTAGCTAAGGGAAGCTACCCAGCGGGTACTCTCCCTCTTTTGTAAATGTTTATCTCTCAGCTATCAATGAAACGAGGAATTATTCAAAACATTGTTCTCCATAGCACAAGTTAACTGGCAACGGCAACAACAGTCAGTGGACAACGTCCGCTACATCATGCACTTGGAACAATTTTAATTTCTTTAGTGTTTCATTGATTAACAAAAGCATAAGTCAAAGTTCTAGCGGTATACAAACATTCAAACAACGCCAACATATTATCAGCGGAAATCACACTTAGAAAATTTCAACGAAAATAGCTTTTCATTATAAATCTAGGTTGGGACTCCCCAACCAAAAATTTTGTCCAAGTATAGATAAAAAACGCCTCAGTGGAAACAACAATAACAAAAAAAACAACAAAAAGCAAAGGATGTCTTCATGGGTTGGTTGGACCGGCAACAGCGTTTTCATCATCAACCTGCGAGGGCTAGACAACCGTATGACTCGTCTAGTCCGACCCAGGAGCTGTGGGACTGGGCATCGCTATAGTGCCATCTGCCCGGGTGTGTGCCGCCAGAAAGTTAGCACGGGACACATCCGAAGGAGTGGGCATTGGAGTTTGCTGAGACTCGTCCGCCGGATGCTGACTGCTCTCGCCGCTACCAGAGTGCACACCTTCAGTTTGATTGACGGCATGCCCACCTGCAGGCGCTGGCGGCTGACTCAATATCCCGGTTGGCCGAGGCGTTTTGCTCCAGTCAATGATGCCCTTCTTATCCAGCATATCGAAGTTGGCAGCTGCACCAGCCTTCGCCACCTTTGTTAGAGTATGCTTGAACTCTGGAGGCTGCTTGTAGGCCTCTACGGTAGCGACATCGGCACGAGTCCTCTCAGCTCCCAGTCTGGCAACCTCGCCCTCCAGTTTCTTCAGCTCCGCTGTCTTGGCGGCGACCTTGCGCTGAAGATTCTCAACACGTCGGCCCTTGGAGCCCACTTGCTCTTGCAGCAGAGCCATTTTGTGCTGCAGTTGCTGCACCCGGTTGTTCAGCTCCACATCCCTGTTAATGAAGACATTCAGCTTGCCTCGCAAATCTACCAAGTCATAATCCACCTTGGACAGGAGGTGCTCGATGTCCGCCAGCTTCTTGGATGTCTCCCCCAACTCTCTCCGGAGACCTTCAATTTCCTCCTTCAGCTGACGGGTAGCAGGCGACTTCGACGCCACCAGGAATAACTCGTGAAGCCCGACTGACAAATGCTTGAAGGCCGAGCTAAATAGCGACTGTTGAAGGGCTGTCGGGCGCACCGTCTCATCCATCCCTCCAAAACCTGAGCCGCTCACAAAGATGGAACAGAAACTCCAGATCTGAACGAGTCTAGCCCACTGGTCGTCACTTCCCCAGCTGCTGCTGCTGTCTCCGTCTGTGAAGCCTGCTTCGCCCTCTTCTGCTGGCTGGCTCCGATTGTCTTAGAGTCATCCTCCTCATCACCTTATTCGGCGACATTTTGCCGCCGTCTCTTTTGGAGGGGCCCCTGCGTGGCACCCTTGGCGTTAGGCTTCGAAGGCCCCTATGGTAACTGACTTGGTTCATAAACTCTCGCAAGCGTACGAATCGTTGTCAAGTAAGGGAAGTATTAAAACCTTGATTATCGTACCTCGAGGATTAGGTGTTGGACCTAACCGAGGTAATTGGCACTAGAGTGACTCAAAAGCATACGATGAAAAATAAAAATAAAATAAAGTAAAATAATATTCACAAGGCACCAAGCCTCGGCAATGCTCGGCTTAGCTCACACTAAGCCTAATCAAAGTTACTAACTTGTAGCCCAAATGAGTTATGCACAATGGAAAATAGAATTTTGCTTGGAAGTTTTGAATGGAGAATTAACTAAATTAAATGCAAACTAAAATAAAAGCAAACAACTAATTATCAAGCAAGAAATTAAATTTGGATTTCAAATTAATGGAAACATGGAAGTGTCGGGTGATTCACACTAACTCTCTTGCAAATATTGATACCAATTTCACGAATGCATGCATTTCCTATATGTGTTGAGTCCCGTATCTAGTACCAGTTAAGGCTACTAAACCAATTATCCTTTCGGTGTATCGATTATGCCGGTTAGGGCCACAATCAACTCTCTAATTTGGGCCGCAATATCCAAAATTAGAGGCCTAGAGAGCAAGATAATAGAGACCCAAGCAGGCTTAGCTACAATTAAGCTAGCTAATGGTCACCACACTTAAATCCTAGATGCAACAAGACCAATAAGTTGTCAATTTATCAATCTATTCATCACAATTGCCCACAACATAATTTCAAAGGGTGACAAAGCCTAGAAACATGCTTCTAAGGACCAATAAATTCGGATTTAAAGCATACACAATGGAAATTGCATTTATTAAAATTAAAGCATCAATATTTATACAAGATGAGTTAGGGCTTCACAACCCTAACTCCCAAAATTGAACTACTCACAACCCATACAAGAATCTATCAACAAAAGTAAATAAAAATTATGAAATAGATAATAAGGAAGAGATGGGAGAGTTAGCTTGGTCACTTCTAGCTATGAGCTAGTGTGAATCAAGCAATTTCTTCACCCAACTACCCAAATTAAGGTGTAGTACTCTTGATGATGATTCTCTTGAGGTCTTGAGTGTCTAATCCCAAAAGATTGAAATTAGAGAAAAGAAGAGAAGAGGAGAGGGTGTGAGGTGATGGGTGAGAGAAAATGGGAAGGAATGATAAATGGAGGTGGGTGGTGGTGTGTGCTGTGGCACTGTTGGAGAAAGGGGATCTGGGGTTTTTTGTGGAGTGTGCGGCCACTGTGGTTACGGGTCTGTCCGGGAGAATAGAGGAATAGGGTTTCCAATATATATATGGTTGCACATGTGTGAAGGTATCCCCAAAGTGAGCTGTGGTCCGTGTGTTTTTAAGGGAGAGGCGAGAATGAGTTAGCAATGGATCGCTGTGATTAAAGGAGAAAAAAGCAATGGTCCGTGTGGGTGGCTGGGAAACTGCTCTTTTTTCTTTTTCTTGCCACGTGTCACATGGTCATTGGTGGAGATGATTAATGTTAATCAAGCCATCTTCATTCTGTTGATGCACAGCCCACGTGCCTCCTCCTTTAATTAAACAATTATCTAATTAATTAAACATTTGTTTAATTAATTGAACATTGTTTAATTAATCCCTCTCACTATTATTCTATATATTTTCTTTTCTCTCTCTTTTGCTCTGGTATTGAGGCACCTCCACCCAAATTATTTTTAGGGTGATCGGTTTCTATCTCCTCGTTTCGAGTTAATCATGGTTGACTAATGTTGACTTTTTCACCATTTTGTCGATAATTCCAATTAGCTCCAATTTCGCCTCATTTTCTCACGCTTTTCGTAACTCCACTTATTTTCTACAAAATAAATAAAAGTATATTAATTACATAATAATTGACATGAGGATTAGCTTAATTCTAGTGTTTTAGATATAATTACACATATATAAATGTGTGTAATCAGTAACAGGTTCTTTTAGTGGCACAACCCTCTCCCTTTGGGGTCCATGCTGCTGAGTAGGCATTTTCCCCCTGGCTTTCTCTGGAGCAGCACCTGTCTTGCTCCCCCCAACCGCCCCACTCTCGGTGCGAGACTCGGGCTGTACCACAGTCTGACCAATGGCAGCAAGATGGGAATGGCGGGGCATCGACATCACCACCTCAACCTCTGATTGGCTCGGCACCGGAGTTTGAGGGTCAATGACTGTCTGCTTAGCTCTCAGCCCAGCGGCATACATGCCCTCAAGAAAGTTCTGCAGTTCCGCGCAGTCCATGGCTTTGTCAAACATGTCGCGGCTGGCCTTGTTAACAGGAACGGGATCTGAAAAAACAAGCAAACAAAACAAGTTAGCGTAGGACAGGTTAACAAAGGCACAGGTTGGCGGGAGACACTTACCAAGGGCACAAGTCAATTTCAAGTCGACCAACAGCTCCCAATCGGTGAGCAAGCAAAGGTCAAGAAGATTGCTGTTCCTCCAGCAACTTGTAATCCGGGCTATGCGACACCGCTCCTCACACGTCAATGTGAACCGCAATCCCGCTGCACAAAGAAGAAAACTGAGATGAGGTCAAAAAAAAAAAGATACTTATTATACAAAGAAAACAGCAAAAATTGCTCAGCGGAAACTAGCGACAACCTCAGATAGGTTGGAACTCCGACTTAATCCTAAACGTCAGCGCTTGCTCGTTCACCCTTATGTCGAACTCCCAGCCCTCGGTCGCAACGCAGAAGGTCGACCGCTAGGGTGACATGGAATCCTTGAAGTTCTCAATCAACTTCATCGCCCCCTGAAGGCGGGTCAGATTCACTTGTCCGCTACAACCCTGGCGCTTCACGTATACAAGCTTGTAAAAATGAAAAACCTCTGCCACGGTAGGCCCTTCGCACCCAGACAACCGCCAAAGGGAGTTCAGCGCCATGCAAATTTGTCCAAAGGCGAGATCAAACTAGCATAGCAGAATCTAAAGGTTGGGTAGTAGCATAAATGTTACACCCTGGAGGAACACAACCTAGTGCACAGCGGCATAACCGGCCGATAGAAACGACACCTACTTGTATTTCTTTGGTGAACTCAACTTCACCACTCTAAGGAGGTGGAACACCTGCTTCAACTTTCTGATCGCGGACGGAGTCATCGGTCCTCCTGCCTCGTTAACAGAAGTACCGTCGCAAAGAACCCAAGCCGACTCTATATCTTGTTCAACGGCATCATCCCCATGCGTGGAACCACTCGCAGCATTGTGGCTAGCCAGCCTATCCTCACGTTGCTCGAGGGCAGCAGTTTCCTCTCTCGCCGTCGAAGTTTCTGGGCGCCCAGCACGAGTCATAGCTACTTCCCACATAATAGTTTGAAGCGGTTCGATGTCTACCGATTCCGACAGTGAGGTTCCTGCAGGGCCAGACGGACGCAAGTGTCAATAAAATTCCTATCGGAACCGCTGAGTGACATGTCAGACCAGAATCCTCACTGCTCGAGATCTCTAGGACGCAAGCCATCGCAAACACCCTAAAACCCAAGTTAGTCTGTTCCAAAACGATCTAAACTATCCCTATGTCAGATTTTAACCAAGAACAACCATACCCAGAAAACCCAGATAACAAGAAAACAACGTATATACACTCAAAACCTAGATTCGACCATCTAGCAAATCCATAATCATCAACCTCCTGCCGCAAACACCTAAACCAGTCCCCAAACCCCTCTAGACCCTCAGACACACCACAAAACTGCAACAGTTACTTCGGAGGGCAAAAAGTATCAAGTGATAGAAACAACGAGCAATCAAATAAACACGAGGCTCAGATCACCAACCTGAAAAATGGGAACTCTGTGCGCATGAACATGTGCCTTCACTTCTAGGAGTCTCTCTCTTCTAAAGTCACCACCCTCACTCAACTTGTAGAATGTACTCCTCAACTCTCAGAGAGAAAAGCTTGAGGACAACGATTTAGGTTTGAAGTGCACAAACTGTCAAAAACCCCTTGGTTTACCCCTCTTTTATGTCAACATCAACCAAATCCAGGCCCTCCGTTGAAAAACGACTTCACATGAAAACCTTACACGTGCCCCCTGATCACACCCACTATTTGGATTAACCGAGGCATTGCCTCGATTACAAAAACAATATTTACTCCCATTAATGGAGAAGAGACGGGCATGCTGAGAAGGCGTACACCCACACTCCAACCCAATGCATGACAGCCACGTGTTGAGGGCTGTCAGACGAAGCGTCTCTCAGAAAACATGATCCGGATTAACCCACTATCCGGATTAACTGAGGCATTGCCTCAATTACAAAAACAATATTTACTCCCATTAATGGAGAAGAGACGGGTGTGCTGAGAAGGCGTACACCCACACTCCAACCCAATGCATGACAGCCACGTGTCGAGGGCTATCAGACGAAGCGTCTCTCAGAAGTAACAGTCAAGAAGTAGGCATACCAATCGACAAGTGAGACAGTCTCCACTAAGCGCAACAACTCTAGCGAAGCTTCTCCCTTTCACCTTGCAAGCGCAACACCACTAGCGAAGCTTCTCCCTTTCATCTTGCAAATGAGACAGTCTCCGCTAAGCTCAACACCGCTAGCAGAGCTTCTCCCTTTCATCTTGCAAGTGAGACAGTCTTCTGTAACCGTAACACCGCTAGCGGAGCTTCTTCCTTTCACCTTGCAAGTGAGACAGTCTCCGCTAAGCGCAACACCGCTAGCAGAACTTCTCTCTTTTATCTTGCAAGCGAGACGGTCTCTGGTAAGCGCAACACCGTTAGCGGAACTTCTCCCTTTCATCTTGCAAATGAGGCAGTCTCTACTAAACCGAACACCGCTAGCGGCACATCTCCCCTTCATCTTGCAAGCAAGAAGGTTCCTGCAATACTTCTTACTACTACCTCCCAGCGGAGGGACTCCCGCCTGAGGCAACTCCCGAGGCAACACCTCATAATGACAATGACCGCCACGCAGCGTTGCAGTCAAGATCTGTTCCTCCGGGGCAAGTAAGGAGACATGTCAACAGTCTTTGCGGGCCCTAATCAGGCACGTTGACCCCCGCCACTCGGGTATCAAAGATTGGGCTCGCTACCCAACACCCGCTGCTCAGCGCAGCTCCCCTTAACAAACAATATGCCGGCCAAATGGAGGACTATCTTAGCCGAGGAGTGGGGGACTCCCTAGGGGGCCTAGCAGGGGCCCACCCAAAAGGGTACAAAGCGTTTGCTCAGAATAAATCCATGGTTGACAACGCACTAACGCTAATTATGCTTTCATAAGTCTATCATAAGTAACGCTTCAAACCGCTAGACGCAACTCCTCAACCAAGATTGCCCTCATTGACTGGGGACTTGGGGGACTTGTACTTACATGAGCATTTGCCAAGCATAATTAGTAGGGGTGTGCAAAACATGGTACAAACCGGTAAACCAGCCAAAACCGACCAATAAATATGGTTTGGTTAAGGTTTTTTAACTTTAAAAATTGAAAATTGGTTCAATACCGAACAAAACCATTTATGAACTGGGTTGGTTTGGTTTCTCTTGTACTTAAATCGCGGAACCCGAACCGACCGGTATGTTTGAAACATAAGAGAAACCGTTTTTTTTTTTTTTTAATTATTATTTTATACACACACACACACACACACGTAATAAATATATTTTCATTTGTCCGGTTTGTTCTAACTAAGTTCTAAATCTCTAGTTATAACTTTATTCTCAAATGATATACTATCATATTGAATTCAAGGCTCAAAGGCCTAAAACCTTAGTATATAATCGCTATAATTTTTTTGATCATTTCATATCACATCTCTGATCTCTCAATCTCTCATTCTTTGACCTTTAATACTATCATATTAAGCTAGTATTGATGGTTAAGTCGTTAAATAAGTGAATCACTTTGAATCTAATTTAGGTTTTAGTTTTGGACTATATGTTTTGGATTTTAATTATTGAATTTTAAATTTAGATAATTTAACATAATTTCAATTCTTGAGATTGAATTTTTTCATAAATAGCATGTTAATATTATATAGGTGAAAACCGCCAAACCGACCAAACCAAACCATCTTTAATTGGATTGGATTGGGTCGGATTGAGTTTTTTTTTTTTTAGATTAAATACTTGTTACTCCTCAAACTTTTCCCTGAAAAACAGTTTAGTCCCTCGTCTTTCAAATTAAACTGGATAGTCTTTATTCTTTCTAATTCTCACACAACAGGTCCAAAGCAAGTCTAAAATGACTATTCTACCCCCAAGATCCTTTTTTTATTTTTCTCTCTCTCTTTTTCTAATTTTTCTCTCTTTTTTTATTTTTTTTTTTTTGCTTCTCTCTCTCTCTCTCTCTCTCTTTTCTCCTTCTTTCTTCGTTCTTCTCTGCTCTTCCATGAGCCCAACAACTTTGATACCTGCAAGAATGTCCAATTCCAAACAAAAAGGCCAGAAAACAGCCTAAGTAAAAGGATTTCCGGCGAACTACTGTTCACCTTCGAATTTCTCCTTTACCGGTCGATTCAAACTGCAATAAGCATACCCACAAGATCAGTGTTCTTCCAACAACAAGATTCACCAAGGTTTCCAGCCGAAAAATCACCAGAAACCAAAAACCCAGCCAAGAAATAGAAAATTTTCAGTTTTTCTCTCCTCTTCGATTTGCTTCAATCCAAGCCTAATCACCTAAAATCCTTACCAGAGATGGAGGAGGAGGAAGAGAGGAAGCTTCGATGGCCGGCGACGAGTCCAACTGGGGTCCGGCTGCGGTGATTTTGCTGGAATTTGGGTCCGGTCCGAGGAGAAGAGAAAAGAAAGGGGGAGGGGGCTGGAGGTGAATTTGGGTATGGGGTTACTCTTGGATTTGGGAGTGTGAATTTGGAGAGGTGGAGGAATTTTGTGGGGAGGATTGGCTCTAGATTAAATTAAATTGGAATATGGAGTAGAGTAAGAAGGGGAAAAAAAAATAGCAGAGAAGAATGAAGAACGAAGAAAGAAGGAGAAGAGAGAGAGAGAGAGAGAGAGAGAGAGAGAGAGAGAGAGAGAAGCAGAAAAAATAAATAAAAAAAGAGAGAAAAGTTAGAAAAAGAGAGAGAAAAAAATAAAAAAAAGGATCTTGGGGGTAGAATAGTCATTGTAGACCTGTTTTGGACCTGTTGTGTGAGAATTAGAAAGAATAAGGACTATCCAGTTTAATTTGAAAGGTGAGGGACTAAACTGTTTTTCAGGGAAAAGTTTGAGGAGTAACAAGTATTTAATTTTTATTTTTTTTTTTATGACCGGTTTTCCAAAATGCCTAAACCGCTCACTTTGGCATAGAGATGGTTTGGAGTCAAAACCGATCCAACCCAATCCATGTGCAGCCCTAATAATTAGCTATAATAAGCATGCTCATACTACCGCCAGCGGTACCAACAACTATCAATGGTGTGACCTACGGAAACACAACCAAACAGGCTATCACCTGAGCCCCGCTCACCCCCAGATCACTGCTGACGCTCCTCCAAGCACCTAGCTAAGATCGCCTCACTGAAGCATCAAAATCTGGGAACTGAAGCATATCAGTCCCACATCGAAAACAAGGAAGAGGTCAGCCCCTTCCCCACCTATAAAAGGTCAACTCCTCTCTCCTCATTAATTACGCATTTACTACTTACCTACTGTTATTCTGTCAACATAAATACATTGACTAACTCAGGCATCGGAGAAGAGAAGACCACCCACTGCAGTCTCCCTTTGACGCCCTTTGTATTTTATTTGACAGATAGCAGAAGCAACAAGAATATCACAAGTAATGGTTCACCCCTCGAACCATCGTTGACCAAGATTTGGCTACCGCCCAATCTTAGACATTAACACAGAGTTAAACAAACATAAAAGCCGCTTGAAGTCCTCATCATGACAAACAAGAAGCCAGAGATCGAGCACCTCAAGAACAAGACTCTTGTAAAACTCAAAACACATTCAGTTAGCTCAGTTTTATATTAACTTCGGTCCGGAAGAGATAACCGTAAAACGGCAAAGCCATTAAGGAAACGGATGAGGGAGATGATGAGAATGGAGGAGAGAGAGGGAATTGGAATCAGAGAGAGATGAGAGGAAGCATAATTGAGAGTGGAAGAGAGAAAGAGTAATGTTGAATTTTTCCCATTCTTTCCTGCACCCAACTGTATAAACTCAAAATACCCCATATTGGGCATTAGGTGAATGCTACGTCCGATCAGAGTGTTATTTCGATGTGAACTTGAAAACCTTATGTGAGCTTGCAGACATACATAGCGTTCACCCTGATGCCCAATATGCATACATGGTGCCGACTAATGGAAGCTTCCCATCACTGTACTGCTCCAAAGCTGGTACGTACTGCGTCATGGACCTAACAACGATCTCAATTAATGTACTTGGCCTTAGGCGAGAGCTGGCACACAATTCCCTTCCATAGTTGAAGGCTACAGATGCTGCTGATCTTGTCAGCCAGATCAGGATTAGGCGAGGAGAGAATTTTAGCCATTGATGTGTGGCAATTAGGGTCTGTGATTAGGGGATCCAACTTCTCGGTAGGTATGTCATTGCAGAAATTGATCTAGTTTCGTTCAAGGAACGAAATGACTCGAAAGAACAGCCGAGGAGAAAACAGCCCCGAGCCTCAGGACTTGGTGGCGGTGGAGTAGGTCGGAAAAGAGCTGGTAATACATGCTTTGGTTGTTGTCATTACATAAAATGGTCTGGTCAAGGCTGGTGCAGTTGTTGGAATGGTCTTAGCCTTGGCACTTGAAGTGGTTGCTCTTGTAGTAGCTGGTGAGCACCGTCCGTGCCGATGAGCCACACGGCGTCGACATCTCTGCCTTGACGAAGTAAAGGAACATGGTCTTGGCCTTGTCCAGATCAGGGGCATACCTGGAATTCAAGTATCAAACACAAGGACATAAGTGGAATCAAATTTAACTAATCAAGCATAAAACAAATTTATGGTATCCTTAGTAGGTTCTTATTTTTAGCATAGATAGACTTGAAGACAATATGATGTCTCTTCATCAAATTATTCAAATCATATATGCTAAAATGTAGAGAATCAACTGCTCTAGTTATTTCAAGTTCATAAAAATTTGAAGACTGTTCTTTCACTTTCTATGATATCAGTGTAATCAATTTAGTTACTTCCCTGCATTTTGTCTGCTTAGCGAAATTCAATTTTAACAACTAAAGTGCTTTAGTGGCCATTGTCTTTTGTCATTGAGTTTCTTGGCTTCAATGTTTTACAGAGTTTCATATTACTGCTAAATTGGAGTGTTTCACATTGTACTTTGTTACTAGCGTACATTGTGCCTTGCAGCATGTTGTTCTTCTAAAAGGCCGCACTAGGGAAGAGCCCTTTCAAATTGGACAGGAGGTCACATATGAAATTAGTGCTATGATTCCAATTCTGGTTACTTTGAAGATAGAAAAAGTTTATCAGCTATGCTTCCTCCTCACCAAGAAGTGGTATGTTGGTTAATTACAGCTCCATGTGAAAGCACTAGATAGAGTGAACTTATTTTTTATGCTAAAGGCATTGAGACAGTTCACAGGGATATATCAAAACATGCCTGAGATACAAGTGCATGTGATTGCTTGATTTGGTTTTACAAATATAGAACTTTCAATCTACTTTACATGTTAGGAGGATTATGTTCAGTATTTCAGAGTATTGCAATCTTTGCATGCAAGTAAATAGAAAAGCAAAACAATATCCTTCATTAAGTGAAAAATATGGCTGACTATTTCTTAGCAAGAACAATGAATTCAATAGACTTGACCAAACCTTTTCTTTCTATTAACATTTTGTTAATATCTCATACTGTGCACTTCTGCATACAATCGGTTTTCATCTAAGGAAGCAGAACATGAATTTGGATATTTGATTTTCAGTTTTCTATTCCAAGTCTTCAAAATGCTTTCTTGATCGTACATTACAAATGGTAAGCTGTCCTAAGCTTTTGTTGCTTTTCTTCATTTTCCAGATAAACCATTGTCAGATAGAGTTCAAGTAGTACAACAAGCCAAGTTAAGCTTCAATGGAGAAGCTTCTTAATCCATATGATAAGGAGCATGTAATAGTATATGATTAATTCTCAATAACTTTTCCTCTTTTTTTTTTTTTTATAGACTATATATGTGTAATATTGATTATAGCCACAATTATGTTTTAGACAAAAAAAAAAAAAAAAGAATATGAAATTAATTTAGTTATATCAACTATATGTAAAAACCTATTTCAATTTGCAAATGCAGGAGAGAAGAGATACGAGTGATGTTGTGGGATATTGGCTAACACAGCTTCTAACGTGAGTCTAGCTAGAACTAAAACTAGATATATACTCATCATTGATGTTGCAACATCTATATCATATTTTGAACTTATTCCACTATGCAGTAACAAAAATAAACTTCATCATTTCTTATGTGATGTCATTAGAATTTGCCTCTTGATATGTCTAGCTACACATATGTCAATCTACTTTCTAGAACAGTATAATTTCTGCATTAAGTGATTTTATTTATCAATATCCTCAAAGCTAATTTGGCATATTCAATATCCTTAGGTGTCTCTAAAATTCATTTACTTGACTCTTAGGGCAGTTGCTACATCATTTCTATTCGTTTACTTTAGCATTCTCTGCTCCCTGCAATACTTGATGTTGTTATAAAATGCTATATATGATAGAATGTTATTCTAAACTGCAATAATGTAAATCAAACAATATTAGAGAGATGAAACATGTTATCATTGTGATCAAGAATCAAGTCATTTTCATTCATATCTGTCATTATTGTAAATTATTAACAACAACAAATCCCGCGGCAAAGCGCATGCACTATTACTAGTAAACTATCTAGAGGACATGCAAATTCAATTCTTCTTGCTATTTTTTTTTTTTTTAAGAAAAGAAAATTATTTAAAGAAGGAAGCCTCTTGGGCAACCAAAGTTTACAACGTCAAAAAATAAGGCTCTAGAAGCCTCATTTGGGACCCTATCACTCCAAGATATAGGAGAAGCAGCATCATGCCCTAAATTTGCAATAGCATTAGCTACAAAGTCTTCTTGCTATTTACTAATGCTAAATAATATTACAGACAACCAATGGGTCCATATATAATGAGTTTACCTGTGTTAAGTTATTCCAAAGCCAAAGATGGTTTTCCTTTCAACTCTTTTTGTTTTCCACATTACTGCAACCTAATTGGGAAAAGTGCGCATCTTTCTAGTTTGAAACACAAAGTAATTCATATTTGGACTATATGTTTATTAAGTAAAAATCCCCATGCAGTAGTGCCTCATCCCTTTTGACTTTATGTATGGTTGATTTCTAAGCTAGGAGATTCTTAATTACTTGAAGAAGATATTTTTTTTTTTTTTTTTTTTGAGAATGAGATAGAACTTTCATTCAATCAACCAAAACGCATACATTGGAGGGGGGCGGGGAGGGGGGGGGGGGGGGGGGGAGACATTAGCTAATACCCCAAAAAACCGTGGTTATAGATACCATCAGGCCAATGAGACCAAACTCTAACCACAAAACACCAATTTCCAAGGCTACCCTGAGTATGTGATCCCGAAAGTCCCAGTAATATCTTGTAGTAAACAGCACAGAAGACGTCGTCCTCTTCAACACCATGTCCAAAAAGTACCAGATCACGTGTAAAGGATCGCTCGTCTGCAAATTGACAACAAAAGTAAACCAGAGTTGAACCAACTCGTCCACGGAAAAGACACCATAGTAATGGCACAACCATGAAACCAAGACAACCAAACCCTCGCTCAATTGAGGAGAGACTTATTAGAACTAACCAAAAGCCAAAACCTAATAAAACAAAGAATTCGGCCACCGCAACATGCTTCCAATTTCCACAACATCGGACTCCAACCGCTAGCAAACCACTGCGCCGAGCCCATCCACACCGGCTCACCCCATTGCAGACACTCAATTAGTTGAAGAAGATAAAATTCTCTCGTTTGGGGTAAAAGTTGTGTGCTTATTACGTAATATAACATGTCAAGAAGGCTTTGTAAGGACTTTTATTATTTTAAATGTTGATGAAATAATTTTAGAGTTAAAAGTAATTTTTTTCTTCTATTTGCTAATGCTAAATAATATCATAGACCAACCAATAGGGTCTATATATAATGAATTTGCCTATGTTTTTTTTTAATTTTTTTTTTTATAGTAGTCAGCCACTTTATTAATAATAATAAGAAGAAATAGTACAATTTATAGATGTAGAAACTACATCAAAATATAAAATAATAAGAACAAAGTTAGATGCAACCTAGGCGTCGGAAATAAAACATAATAGTTAGACTAAGGGATGCAATTAAGCATTTGATGAAGCACCAGACATAATCCGGGCTATGTAAAACGGTACCAATAGTATGGTCAACCATACTTCCACGCAATGATAGATGTCGAATAGAGGGTAACTTCTATCAAGGTAACCGGTGGTAGTGTGACCGATCTTGCCTAATCCATGCAGAATAATACATCGAATAGAGAGAAATCTTCAACCTAAGTAGCCAAAAAACCTATTCCAAAATGCTGAGAAATTTTGGGCCTATAAGAAATCTCCTGGATCCCAAATAAGAACCCTAACAGCATTGGGCTCATACACCAGTTGCAAAGGTCTAAAAGGGAAGGCCCAGCCAAAAAAGGCCCACAAATTCTCCTCTGGGCACCCAGACCGTCCCTGACTTCGACCCCAGCCACTGCTCCACCACTCTTGGTCGGAGAAAGATCATCCCAGCCCCACAAACAAGAAGTTCCCTACTACCACCACTATCACCTACCGGAAACCATATTCGCCCAGACCTCATGCACTGATTCACTCTACTGTCAGATCACCCACTCGATCTGGAACGCTACCGGACAACCGCCTCTCCAATGCACCGGAAAACTGAGCAGAAGTCTGGCCCCTCTCGAGCCCCTCACTCAGCCACACCGCCTCCAAACCAAAGCCGCATGCCGGCGACTTAAGTCGTGCCTGACTTGGCCGAAGATGCCCGACTCTCGGTGCTTTGGGAAGGCAACACAGCCATGGCTTCTTCCCAGTGAACATAGATACAGTCAGAATGGATCTGAAAAGGAGAGATTACCACATGCCGAGATGTGAACTATGACCCGATATAGGGAACGATTGTAGCCGTGCGTGAGAGAACTGACACCGAAGGCGACATCGGAACAATACTCCATCAATGATGGAGAAAGGTATAGAGAGGTCGGAGACGGAGACGGCGCTCTCCCAACCCTAGCAGAGCAAACCCACTAGATATTTTCATATCTCCTATTTTCAATTAATTATGAGTTTGCATGTGTTAAGTTATTCCAAAGTCAAAGATTAAAACCACTCTTTTTGTTTTCCACATTACTGCAACTTAATTGGAAAAAGTGCGCATCTTTCTAGTTTGAAACACAAAGTATGTCACGCCCCTGATTTTTAACACAAATAAAAATCGATTTATAATCTCATAATGCGTGATTGTTCAGTCATCAATATCAAATACCAATAAACTTTTTTCCCTTAAACTAAATACATATTGATGCCATGAACCTACTATGTCAATATTGACCCACTTCGTAGAGTCATATATTACATAAGCTTACGAATTAAATTGTCAACAACAAAATAAAACGTAAATGCTCCTCAGAGTTAACTACACAACGGAAGTCCTTATCAACGGTAAAGCCACAAAAATGGCTTCCTACCGTAAAGCTGCAAAGGCGCTATCTCAGCTTCAACCACGATTATCCAACCCTGCAGGATTAACCCCTACATATAGTAACTTTCCATATTTTCAAACGCTCATAACTTTCTCATACGAACTCCGATTTCCGCGTTCCACATATCCACGAACTCGTATTGACACGCTCTACAACTTTCGTGAATGAAGTTTTAGAGAATCCTAACGTACCAAAAGTCAACCTTGAATCCCCCCTAAATCCACACTTTTCGAATAATAATTTGTCCGAAACACTTCCGTTCCATCCACAAGCCACGAAACCGTCCAATAACCATAAAATTAACTCCGAAAAATCCTCAGAAATAAATACGAATTATTAGGACATCACAAAGTAATTCATATTTAGACTACATGTTTATTAATTAAAAATCTCTATGCAGTAGTACCTCATCTCTTTTGACTTTATGTATAATTGATTTCTAAGCTAAAAGATTCTTAATTAGTTGAAGAAGATAAGATTCTCTCATTTAGGATAAAAGTTGTGTACTTATTACGTAATATAACATGTCAAGAAGGTTTTTTAATGACTTTTATTATTTTAAATATTGATGAAATAATTTTAGAGTTAAAACTTAAAAGTCATTTTTTCAACCCATAAAATTATTCCATCAACATTTATTTTTAAATAAATTAAATTCGTAAGATGTTAAATCACATAATGAGCACACAACTTTTACATTCCTCGCTTTATGCTTTAATTTTTATGTGTGCCGTACCACTAAGGCAAAACCACGTATAATGAATTACATATTGTAATTTTAATTTGTGGTTTGAAAGCAGAACCACCAACAAACGCCATCACCATCATAACTGCTTTAAATTTCAAATTCATTCAACTTGCGGCGGTGCCACAAAGCTAGACAGATAGCCGGTTAACACCGATTTAAATCTAGTTCCAAGATTCATCATTAACTAATGGATAAGGCAATGGAAGATGGAATGCCTATGGAAATTAGACTACTCCTTATACCATTTGATGGTGATTAATAACTAGCACCATCATCATGCACATACATTTAATTGCTTCCATGATCTATAGCAGGATAATGTGATGCACAATTTCTAGTACTCATCGATTTTATGGACAACAATGAGATCACAAGTATCTGGTTCTACATCATGGATTGTCCACATGTTAGATCAAGGATTTCTTTTGCTCTTGGTTTGTGTCAATGAATTTGTGAGAAAAGCCCTGATCAACAACTTTGTTCATAGTATCTGTTCCCCTCTATCTCTCATGACAGAATGTGATGTGTAAAACACAAGCAAATGAAAGCCCTAATCCTACTTCACTGCATTCTCAATAGAATAGCAATTCTAGCCGGCTAGAATCCAAAATGTACGTAAGGTCATTAAAAAAAAACCCATTAAGCTAAAGATATTCCTGAGTACACAGTTAAAGTATATTGAATTGTATTTACTACAAAATTGCCGAACATATCCACGAGAATTCTGCTATGGACCGCGGTCCAAATGCACCATAGTCAAATTCCGCGCGCGAGCGACGTGCGTGAGTGGGATTAGTTAATTTGTTAAGGTTGGGTGTTGAATTTAGCTTCCGTTAACGATCGAATTGAAACCGAGGAACAGTGTGCTGCGAGTGTACTCGCTAAATTTGAACGGGCAATTATGTACTTGCCGAAGTCATCTCCTCTCCTTCCATTCCATTAAGAGTTAAATTCACCATCAGTCCATCAACTCTTGTGCACCGATCAGTTTGATACCCAGACTCACAAAACTATCAATATGATACGTAGATAGAGTCTTAAATTGCTATCAACGACATACCTCTGTCAAATTTCCGTGACGGTTCTAGGAGGAGGGGAGGGGATAAGCCATACCGGCAGTGCTGCCTGCCGGCCTGAGTCCCGTGAGGATGGCGCTAGGCTTCAAGGTTGGGAAAAAACAACATGTTCAACACCAAGATTAACCTGCTTTATCAGTCATCATAGACTCAAGAGAACGGAACATTGAAACAAGTGTGACCGGGTTGACCAACCTACTCAAAAGTCAAAAGCGATAGCTTTGAGCTAACCCATTAACCAATTGATACAGTATCAAATGATATAAGGTAACGTACTTGACATGATAGTTTGTTATCAAAAATGGGACATGTCTCCTCATGCTAAGCTTACTATGGTAGTCGAGAGACAAAAATGTAAAGAAAAAAAGAGAAGAGATTACGATCTTGCTAAAAAAAAAAAAAGAATATGAAAGAGTAGCTTCTCTATGGAAGCTGCAATTGTTAATGAAGGCAAAGCAAAAGATGATGGTGGTGAGAATCAGAGACAGTACCGTCATGTCACAATGAACATTTCCCTCTTCGATGCACATAATCCAAAGAAATAGAAAATTTTCAGAATGAGGATAATTAGTTATATATTCACTAATCTGTGTTTTCTTGACGCATTGATCTGGTCCAATCTCAATCCAATTCACATCCACGCAAAAATGTAGCAGTTTGGAGTCTTCTTCTAGCTTTCCAACCAAACACTATGCATACAAACAAGTCGTGAAAGTTCATAACCCCTAGCTGCTCAAGGTAGGGTTTCAGAGCGTTGAAACAAGCAAAAGTGGCACTCGTTGGGAGTCCCCGTTTAATCTCCCAAGGCACACAAGTACGTCTTTGTTATGATCTTCCTCCTTCTTTCGAATTCCTGAATAGCCTTAATTGAGTTCTCAATAGTTTTGGTCAATTTGCGCCTTTACTCACAACCTCCTTATTCTTTCATGATTTCTGTCATCAGGAGCATGGCTTCTGAAAGAGTATTAGTTTTACTAGCATCGATCCGTCACGTCTGGACTTTCTCTAGCTAATTATTTTGGAATAAATAGGGCATTAGAAAGCTGGAATAGGGCAATAGCACCCTTATCCAATACACAAATTGGCCGATCTAGTGTCATAATGCATGCATTCGATGGCATTAAGCTTGGAATTTAGGGATTAAATGTATCCCACAAGCGGCGTCTTATGGCATATCAGATTCTAACTTGGTTGAAACTTGGACGGACAAAATTCTCAAGCCAATCCATTTAAAAGAAAAATAAAAAAAAAGTTCTCAAGCCAATCAGTGCACTAACTCGTAAAAGGTTGGCAACTAAAAAAAAAGATGGCTAATAATGTGTAATTCCTCACCTTGGGCCTTGTCTGTATAGGAGCTACGTACTCCTCAATTTCTCATCTTTGTAACTCCCTATAAAATTACTAGTAACTGGTAGACTATTTCATCCACATTTCCAGATAGATAATGTATGAATCTCGTCTTTGACTGATAAGTAAGAAAATACAAGAGTATCTTAATATGTCTATACAATGCATCCTCCTTAACTCTAATCAAGACATTTTCAAAGCAAACGCAAAGTTGGAGTTTCCTTCTCTCTATTTTTTTATAAGCAAAAGTTTGTACATAGCAGATTACAATACACAAAGATTGACTTATTAATGAGATCGATATATACCGCTCCAGATATCATGGATAAATATGGTTATCAACTTATGATAAGTTTCCTTGTTTGTTTTTGATTGAACGGAAAATCTATAATAATTGTTTCTAAACTTGTACTTTACATCCAAGCTGGAATATGCTCTATGATATGACAAAACCAAAAGGTCTATTTTCGACCATATCTATAAAAAAAAAATTAATAATGATAAAACCCAAATGTTCATTCATTACAATAGAACATATTATCTATCATATGCTTCGTTCTTTTATTTTTACGAGTCACATTCATCCTTCTTCACAGGTCCATATACATGTACAAGTGGTGTACAAAACAATGTGAGCATTACCACTTGCCTAGCAATTCCCCTTCCTGTTTGGGACTGATGAAAGGACAAGGACAAAGCAAAAGACTAAGAAGAAATGTCTTGATGAGAATATCTCTAACATACAAATCAATATGCCATATCAATTAGTTTTTAATTATTGATTAGTACCTAAGACATGAAATGAGAAATTTTTTATTTTGCATTCTAGATTGGACATGCCTAACGCTCGATGCTTATGCAATGTTCAAGCTTTTCTATAAGGTTGAACCAGAGAATTAAATTTTTTTTTTTTTGTAATTCTAGACAATAATGTAATTTCCCACCTCATTTCTGATATCAGTGAAATTTAAACTTATGACCACTAGGATTCTAATTAAGCTACCTAAACAATTGGTCACGGCTCACTGACAGAGAATTTAGTACTTAATTTTAGGTTAGAAATTAAATTTTTTTTTTTTTTAGAATAATCAAACATTAAACTTTAAATCCTTTCCAATAAAAAAAACTTTAAATCCTAATAAATGAGGAAAATAGAAACAATTTATATAGAAAATAAGTATTATTGACACTATAGATGGTACCTCTTCAAAAGAGCATATAATTCATTATCGAAAAAAAGAGAGCATATAATTCAAACATAGAGACTCTTGAAACCTCAGATTTCCCAAAAAAGAATCCTCTTACAACTAGAGAAAAGTTACTAAAAATAGTAAAAAAACACCAAATGTAGGATTACCAACAGGCAGGTGTTGCCTCTGTATTTCCCTCTCCCAGATTTAACCCCCACGATTCCCAAGAAGCGAAAAAAAAAATTCCAAAATCAAAACCCCCAAAAAACACAAAAAAAAAATGGAATCTTCAACCCTCGTAGCTTTACTCTCCTCCATCTCCCAACTCCTCCTCCTCCTCGTCCTCTCCCCCAATCCCTCCACCGATTCCTCCTCCCCCAACCATGCCTTCCCCGCCGTCCACCACTTCCTCTCCTCCCAAGAAATCGCCGCCACCCTCTCCCTCCTCTCCCTCTCCCGCAAACGCAAGCGGGCCCGTCTCGACTCCTCCGAGCCCACTCCCCCGGCCCAACTCGGCCTCCCTCTCCCTCTCCCTCGCACTCCCGACTCCTTCAAGACTTCTTTCCGAATGACCTCCTCAACCTTCGAGTGGCTCTGCTCTTTACTCGAGCCCTTACTCGAGTGCCGGGACCCGATTGGCTCCCCGCTCAATCTCTCCGCCGACCTCCGCCTCGGAATCGGCCTGTTCCGCCTGGCCACCGGAGCCAATTACCCGGAGATATCAAGACAGTTCCGGGTTTCCGAGTCTGTGTCGAGATTTTGCTCCAAGCAATTGTGTCGTGTTCTCTGCACTAACTACCGGTTCTGGATTGAGTTTCCGAATAAGACTGAGCTTGAATCGGTGTCTTCGGGTTTCGAAACCCACACCGGGTTGCCCAATTGCTGCGGTGTGATTGACTGTACCCGGTTCAAGTTTGTGAGAAGTAATGGGGTTGATCAAGAAGAAGTTGCAGCCCAAATCATGGTGGATGCTAATTCCAGAATTCTCAGCATTGTGGCTGGGTTCAGGGGGAATAAAAGCGATGCTAGGGTTTTGAAGAGTTCGACTCTGTATGCAGATATTGAGGGTGGGAAGTTACTGAATTCGGATCCGGTTAGTGTGAATGGGGTGCCGGTGAATCAGTACTTGGTTGGAGATGAAGGGTACCCTTTGCTTCCTTGGCTTATGGTGCCCTTTGTTGATGCAATGCCGGGGTCGGATGAGCAGCAATTCAATGCAGCACACAGTAGAATGCGGCTTTCGGGGCTTAGAGCTATTGATAGTTTGAAGAATTGGGGGGTTTTGAGCATACCGATTCGCGAGGAGATGAAGATGGCTGTTGCTTATATTGGTGCTTGTTCTATTCTACATAATGGTTTGTTGATGAGGGAGGACTATTCGGCAATGTCTGCTGGGTTGGATGATTACTCTGTCTATGATCAGAGCTCTCAGTATCATAGGGACAATTCGAGTTTGGAGGAGAGTTCAATTGAGAGGAAGGCTTCTGTTATAAGAAATGCATTGGCTACAAAAGCAAAAGAGTTTCAAGAATCAATATTTTCGACACATTCTAGCTCGTTGGTGTCATTGCAATCACCCTAGGAAATTGGTTCAATAGAGGGAGCTGATATAGAACAATTTTGTTTGTCAGGTACTTTTAGATTACTTTTCTTTCATGATCATTGTTGTGTTTCCTTAGATCACAGGCCCTTTGTTTCTTTTACATTCTTTTGATTTATTTCGGAAAAGAATTGCTATTTGAATTCAACTATTGTAGGTTTGATCTGTGAAGATATACCAGTTTAGCATGTTCTATCATATTCAAAAGTATAAAGATGAGATTTTTGCCCCTTGAGATTGTGAATGCTTTATTAACTGTTGAGTGATGAAGTAAAGGCTTAATGTTTCTGTAATAGCTTCATCAAATTAAGCAAAAATATAACAATCCCATAACAGGAGGAACAAACAAGATTTCTGAAGAATGCATTGGTCTGTGGACTATAGGAACAACAATTGATTTCCTAAGAATGGAAAACTGGCAATTGTTATTTGTCGACCTTGAGTTTTGCAGATTGCAGAAACAATAAAATTATTAATGGGAATCCTCAAGTCCATCCACACCGATTGAGATGGCTAGCTGGGTTGCACACTAAAGCCCGGAAACACTATTAACAAAAGCTTGGTATCATAGCTTCTGAAGTAAGACAATTCGATAAACTATTCTGCATTATAGTTGACTGTTCATAACAGCAAATTAGTTTAATAATCATAAACTTAGGGTTCTTCAGTTTAATCTTCAAAATCCTCCTCAACCTCTTCCTTGTATAGCTTAGCATTTGCACAACTCAACAGCCACTAGTGTTGCACATCTCAATAACAATAGCAGCAGCTTAACCTCTAACTCTTTGCACTAACTATTCCTCTAAGCCGATTGTTTAGTGGTAACTGGGGTATGCCAATTTACTCACCCTTCAGATGATGCTTGTCTGTGCTTCGTAGTGCAAGACCAATCTATTACGGTTACTCCTCTCATTATGCAAAATCTTACTGCTGCAACTTCTGTTTGCCCTTCTTATTTCTCTATTGATGGGGCTTGAGGACTATAGTGACTTGAGATTCTTGTTGTACCATATTATTGATGGGGCTTGAGATTCGTGTGGGTTGAATACCTACTTCCCAAACAGCTATGGACTTGCTCTATTTAAAAAAATGGCATGGCATTTACCCAACTCTTCAATCATTCTAGAAAATATATCTACACCCGTATTCTCAGCTCCCTTTTTATATTGTACTTAATAATCTATTCACCTGGTTAGCCATTTCTGCTGCTCTGCCTGCTCTACAAGGTGCTAACCCTTCACTCCAATGTTTTAGACTTTGATGATCAGTTCCAAACTTCCAAGGACATGTTGGTTTCCATAAGAGTGCCGAAGAGCCCAATTTCATCGGTAGACAGCTCCATATTTTCCAGAGGCACAAGGCAACAACTCACATGCCTCTATAAAGTTGAAAGGCATGCCCCTTTCTTGCAAGCCTCCCAAACTCCAATTCAACGAGCTTCGGTGAAATCTGGTGTGGTGATCATGGCCTTTTTCAGTAGTTGAAAGGCATTCAGCCATTGAGCTTCTAAATTCGACTTGAAGCTGTCCTTATCAGAGATATCAGTTAGGCCTGTATAATTAATTTGTCAATATCAAAGGTCTCAACTGAACAAGAGTATACTTTAAGTAAAATAAGAATAGAGAGATATCTGTAATTTTAACCAAAAGGCCAAACAATGGGGTTGGTGAGCCTTTTGAAGAATCTGAAGAGGACTAAATTCACAGGATAGGGACACAAGAACCATTCCCTAACGCTGTCATGCCAGCATACATATATATATATAGACACACACACACACACACAACGTTTCCTGGGTGCGGATTAGGTACGAATTTCTCATTTTTCCTCACTTTCCGATTACACATTTATATCTTAACCGTTCATTTTTTAGGTCATAATATATAGATCATCTCTGCAAAATTTCAGCCAAATTAGTAATCGTTAAGACTTTCAAAACTGCAATTTACAACAATGAATACGAACGGTTCCGACTCAATTGAGTAGCTAAACATGACTGGAGCTGTTTACGTGTAACAGCAGCAGTAAAATGATTAAGTGGAAAAGGAGAGGAAAGAGGTCACATGTTGCTATCCGTAAAACAGCCAAGTTCTCGAGCATTCTCACCAACCCTATTTCCAAAAGAATCCACCATTGTAGGCAGCCAACTCCTTTTCTTTTCTGCTTTTTAAATGGAAAACAATATAATCATCTGCTATGGAATGTCGATTATGACAAATCTGCATATAATTTTATTTTTTATGGTTAGATAGCTACGCCTTTCGTGAAATGTATTACAAATTTGAGTATAATTGTTATTATTATTAATCATAAAACTATGTCACAGCGTCAACCCAGCAACAGAATTATATATAAGAATGTCAAAGACACATGAAAGAAGTTATCCAGCACCAAATTAAGAATAATATCATTAAGGGTCTTTCTAAATGTACCCAGTAAATATCTAAATATATCCAACACTTAAAATATTATCATGTACTTTCCAACTTTACCCTTGCTTTGAGTTACAAACCCAGCAACCAGCCTTGCTTTGAGTTACAAGCCCAGCAACCAGATTGAAAGACATCGACAAGACTAAGAATTGATCTCTTGCAATTGATCTCTCCCACTGACAATACAAATCACCGGCAAGTTCTCACTGCAAGCACCGGCGATAGCGTTCAAGACGATGAGCCCATCCACCGTGAAAGTGACGACACGCGCAGATCAGGTGGTCCAAGAGGGACGAAGAACACGTCATGAACGCCGATCTCGACTAGCCGCCGAGCCAGGTGTCGGCCCAGCGTGCCTTTGCAGGCGGCGGGGACCACCGATAGTGGAGCAGAGGTGGGCCGAGGAGTTGCGCCGATGTGTGTAGATGGTTCCATGTTTAAAAGTGATATCAAAGAGTGAGTGTTGCTGATTTATGGTTCTGGGTTCTTAGGGAGCTTTTGATAGTGTGTAGATATATATAGAGAGTGATCAATCTTCTCAAAAAAAAAATTATCTCTCTGGGTTAATGTGGCTTTAGGAAACTATGGGAATACAGAACAGGAGAAAATGGAAGGTTCAAAGCCAAGACAAAGGAAAGTTGAATAAAGGAATATATGTGTAAGTGTATAACAGCTTTATCCAAAAGTCAGTGTATAACAGCCTAGACTAAAACCAGAGGTGAATGCTGGTTTGCGCCTTAGAATTGTAACGTCCCTGTTTTGGTTTGACGACTTTGTTTTGCAGTTCTGATTGGGTACTGGAGAGTTCAGTGGTTGAATTGATCTCTCGCTTGAAATTCTCCATATGTTGAATTTCGCAGTTCTGATTGGGTATTGGAGAGTTCAGTTGTTTGCCTTATGGTTTTCGTTCACAGAGGGAGGAAGAAAATGCTGCTGGAGGTGAGGGGAAAGAGCCATCGGCTACGGTTAGTTGAGGAACAGCACACGTGGTCATTTTTTTTCACCGTACAAGGACAAAGTTGGAACAATTTGACATAAAATATTATTGCTGGGTCTACTTAGAAATATGCTGGGTACAAATAGAAAGACTCTATCATTAATATGTATAACCGTCTGTAATTGTTTGTAAAATCAACAACGTGAATTTGATTGATTCAAAATCTCATCTAGGGCTGAAGCATGCTGTTGGTTTTCTCTTATACTATTACTATTTTTTTAAGAATCAAATTCAAAAATGTATGGACTTGAGAATCTTTATAAGCATTGAGGAGTCCTATTAAAAATTGAACTCTTTAGATAAAGTTTAACGCTTAATCGCTCTCTTCTTTCTCATGTTCTTCATTTTCGTCTATTGACATCTAAGTTTCTTTCTATTACAATTCCTATCCTCTATTTTGTGCAATTGATAAACAATTGGGATCTTGTCTACCATGTACGTGTGAAGCGGATTAGACAACTTATGAGAGAGATTCTTAGGTAGGACAGGCGTGCCATATAACGGTTTGCTTAAGAAATATGATTGGCTGAGTGTACCAGCCACATGACATGTCTTCCATATGTAAGAATTTCTCGAGATATAAAGGTTGTATTTTAGAGTTTGTAGACCACCACCAATATTTCCATATGGAAACATGTCTACAACTTTAAGACGGGGCTTCTTTTATTCCCAAAAGCCAGATTTCTCTAACCATCTTCCTCATCCTATTTATACTTGTGGTTATATATATGGAGATGGATGGAGTCAGAATAAAAATAAAAACCAACACCTACGACTCGTAAAAAAAAAAATGACGTAATAAGAACTCAGTTTAGTGTCAGCAAGTCCCAACCACAACACTCCACAAAGTCTCCCCCATGTTCTAACACCATTACCAGATCAGTGGGCCCCCAAGAGAAAGGTATGATGGGTTTGATTGTTTGGACTTTGGAGTTCCAAAACTCACACAAAGCCAGGGACCTCACCAACCCCGGACCGGTTTGGTGGCCGGTACAACCAACCATCCGGTTCAAACCGCATAATTTCCTTCCTTATATACCAGGGTCTTTCCTCTTCTGCAATCCAGGCTTTAATCCACCTTTAAGGCTATCACCTTTTTATTAATCATATTCACAAAGCAAGGAAGATTAACACAGCAATGGCAGCAAATGGAGAAGAGCAGAAAAGCAGGCACCAGGAAGTTGGCCACAAAAGCCTTCTTCAAAGTGACGCTCTTTACCAGGTACTACTTCCACTACAATTGGATTATAGCTATGTATTGAATCAAAATCTTCAGAATTTATAGGAATATAATTTTGAAAGCTTTGTTTGATTTGGGTTTTCGGGTTTGATTTTGTTTTTGTAGTATATTTTGGAGACTAGTGTGTACCCAAGAGAGCCCGAATCCATGAAGGAGCTCAGAGAGTTGACAGCAAAGCACCCATGGTTTGTTTCTTTGATCCTTGGTTTGATTTCATCAACCAATTTGATTCATTCAATAATACAGAGATACCCATTTCTTTGATTTCTTGTTTGAGATTGATGATTGGGAAATTGAATTTAAAACAGGAACATCATGACCACTTCAGCTGATGAAGGTCAATTCTTGAACATGCTTCTCAAGCTCATCAATGCCAAGAACACCATGGAGATTGGTGTCTACACTGGCTACTCCCTCTTGGCCACAGCCCTTGCTCTCCCTGAAGATGGGAAGGTCGATAATTCATCCCTCAAAATCGATCATATATACGAACAATATATTTTTCTCTAGAAATGATGACTTAATATATATTGGTTTGTCACAGATCTTGGCCATGGACATCAACAAAGAAAACTATGAATTGGGTCTGCCAGTCATCGAAAAAGCTGGTGTTGCCCATAAGATTGACTTCAGGGAAGGCCCTGCCCTCCCCGTTCTCGATCATATGATCGAAGATGTAAGAATTCAAGTACTCAACTCGTGATAAGTTAAACCGGTCTAACATGTTATGTTGTCAGGATTCAGATTCATAGAGAATATATTATCAGAAAAAAGTTGAATTTGTCACTTCTTTAAGATCAAGTTCCGACATGTACAATTCGTACATTATAATCCATGATCAAACATATTTTAACTTGTGTCTTAATCATTGGTAACTCGTATGTTTAATATAAACGATGTGTTCTTATAAAACCCTAACTCACTGCTCTTTCTTGGTATTGAAAGTGACATTTTATTGATGGACCAGGAGAAGAACCATGGATCGTTCGACTTCATCTTCGTTGACGCGGACAAGGACAACTATATCAACTACCACAAGAGGCTGATCGACCTGGTCAAGGTCGGAGGCCTGATCGGCTACGACAACACCCTATGGAACGGGTCTGTGGTGGCACCACCTGATGCTCCTCTCCGCAAGTACGTCAGGTACTACAGGGACTTTGTGATCGAGCTCAACAAGGCTCTTGCTGCAGACCCCAGAATTGAGATTTGCATGCTTCCAGTTGGGGATGGCATCACACTCTGCCGTCGGATTAAATGATCAGCCTAATTGGGCGATCGTGGTCGTTGGTTCCTGGTCAATATATGATAAAGAGGCAAAATGGTCTTTCCTTTTCTTTTCCTTATTTTCATGTGTAAAAGTTGTAATTTGGGGGCCAAAAATGCTCATGTTTGGAGGATTAAATGGCATACCATATTGAATTGTGCTGATTTAATTTTCTGCCATAATTATAATACCAAATGGTTTCATTTTTATATCTGTTTATTTCTGGGTTTATTTTATAGTTTCTATATTTTTTTCTCACTTAATTTCATTCCGTTAATTTGTACATTCCCCATATGGAAATGTACACTAAATTACTGGTGACTTTTTATATTGAATGTTTAATCAAGTTGAAATTGAACAAGGAATTTGTCGTTTGAAGGATTAGACTTACTTTTATTTTGAAGTATCACTCACTCCATATAATTTTATAAACAAAACTTACTTTAGAGTACTTTTAGTTTCTAGATACACTCTGAATTGGTAATTATAGTGGTTAAGAATGATTAGCTCCAGACAGTTGTTTGGAATTCAAATTGTCACTCAGTCAATGTCAAATGACAAAAATTCTTCACACATTGTTTTCTAAAAGCATGCCATCTCAACAAATTTTATAAAACTATGGACATGGATCAGAAGGTTCCTGAAGAAGTGAAGATTAACATCTTAAACCTTCTATCATATATGGACATATGGTGATCATGACCTCCACTCCACGCCACCTACCGCCTCACCCACCCCACCAGATTGATTTGTTTTATAGTCATTGTTTGTTGTTCATATATTTGACTTTTAATTCTCTTTTTCTCATCGAGTTGGAAACTCGGTGAACCACCTGGGTTTGGTATGATACCGTTGTACATGGCGTAGTTGCATATTTGCATATGCAGGAACAAATTGTGTGCGCTTCAAAATATCTCGATGGCTATCCGTGTTGCATATGTTGGTGAAAACCATGAAATTCTTAGTTTTGGTAATTATACAAGAGTATGCTTACTCTTCAAGATAGTTAGATCAGACATTTTTTTATTTAAATTTCCATTCATCAGGGTAGAAGTTAATCGGTACATGTAATTATGAATAATAGAAAAAGACAATAAAGGGGATGATTTGATATTCTAAAATGAGATAGTTATCATGGATTTTTAATTTGGAAACTTTTTTTTTCAAAGGATATTGATTTCATTAGATTCAATAATCATTAGCAGGGCTACTAGACTTGAATAGGAAATAGATAAAATCTCGAACTCTATCAAGTAAATGCAAACTCATTACAGATCTGTTTTAAATTAAAAGTATTTAAAGATTACGAGAGAAAAAAAAATACATATTAACGCATGATTATCTAATTTGATATTATATATTGCACATATTTAAAAACATATAATATAATGTCTTTAATTCAACTACGAATACATATAGAGTATAGGCAACTACCATTTGGTCTAGTAGCATAAGTCTCTCCTTTGTAAGGGAGATTGTGAGTTCGACTCACAAAATGCTAGCTGTTGATATGATAAAATATATATATATATATATATATATATATATATATATATAGAGTATAATTTTAACTATAAAATAGGTGGCCATGGAAATCGTCCCCTGATTAGTATTATGAAATTTGATGGTAGTTATGACTTATGAGTGGGTGTATTTAATAAAATCATAGAATAAGAAATCAAATGAGTGGTGTATATTTTTTTATATGAAAATAAATGGAACCCTCTTGGGCAACTATAATTTACAAGATCAAATAAAAGAACTCTAGTACCTGCACTTGGGACCATCTTGGTCCAGGCGTCCAGCTGTGACCATTACAAGAATAATGACATAAATTTACAATAACAACTGCTACAAAGTGTGCTTCCCTAAGAACATGTTTAAAGGTGATAGAAATAAACTAGGCCTCATCAACGGGCCGGGTAGCGGGCTTGGGCCGGGCTTTATTGTAAATTGAAGGATCCAAACCCATCCATTTAATGCTGGCCTCGCAGGCTTTTTCGGGCGTGGCAGGGCCGGGCTAAGCCTTGTGGGCTTTTTCGGGGTGGGCCTTGCGGGCTTTATTTACAAATAAATCTTTAAATATAATATTTTTTATAAACTTATATTTATATATCATACACTCCAAAGAGAAACCTCTATCAACTTAAATAAAATGGGAAAACTAACTGTTGGATGAGATTATTATAATGATTTATGAGTGTCACTATGCCAAAAAGTTAATCAGACGACAGAGTTTATCTGTTGTCTGATTGCATGATTTTCTGTCGTCTGAGGCGCTGTCGTCTCTTGTGCAATCAGACGACAGATAAACTCTGTCGTCTGATTGCACTCAGACGACAGACATGTTTTTGGTCTTCTGTTGTCTGATTGATTCCTCACATGTAAAGGTGTGTGTTATGAAGATTTCAGACGACAGAAATGTGTTACCTTATATATAAACAGACATCAACAATCTTTATCTTCTATTGTTTAATAGCCATTTCAAAGACAGTATTCATGATCTTTCTGTGGTATGAATGAACTAAAGTATTAGGTGTTGAGAACTTATTTGTTGTCTGTAATGGTTATAAACTACAAATAATTGTGGTCTTAAGTATGTTTCAATTACATATAACTGCAGTCTGAAAATATAAGAAACATCAGTTATTTGTTGTTGTAGCTACATTTATAATTCGTTTTTATGTTGTCTGAATGTGTATAAAACAACAAATAATCCAACTATTATGTTGTCTATGTCTATTAAATATAACAAATATTTGTCGTGTTTTTTTAGTTAAGATTACATTTCTCTGTTGTCTTAACCAATATAGGAGGATAGTTATTTATGGTTCTATGTACCTTTGAGCAACAACTATCTGTTGTCTTAACCAATATAAGAGGATACTTATTTGTGGTTCTATATACATTTGAGCGACAATTTTATGTTGTCTTAATCAATATCAGAGGATAGTTATTTGTGATTCTATTCTATTGTTTCTCAGCTGTTCCAACAACATATTCTTTTTCAAGTTTGTTGTTGCCTTGTATTTCAGATGACACATATAAGTTTGCTCTTGCCATTCTTTGATGTTCGCATTCATTCTGAAAAATCCAATGTCATTACAGCCATCAAAATACATCTACAATAGTCATTAATTGTTCCATGAGACCTAACTATTGAAGCTAACTAGCAAAATAATTTACAATGTACTCTAGAGCTTGGACATTTGTTTTTTCTTCTCCTCCCATGGCTTGGTTGTAGAATATATTAAATGCTCCTAGCACCTTCAAGATGCCAATCACTTGCCTTCAGAGTTTGCATAGAATTTTTCACTGCATATGCTGAAACTACAAGGTATAAAGCAAAACCCAAACAATTATTAGGCTAATGATATCATCAAAAGAACAAAACATGGGCATGCTTGATACATTTTTGAATGAGAACCAAACATTCCAGCAACTATTGTTCCATGACAGAGAAATCTAACCAGATATTTACATACGCAAATGAAGAACAAATGTTTTGAGCACTAAGACCCAATATCGTCTATCAGCTCTCAATGTGTTTTCTGTACCTTGAATTTGAGCCATAATCAAGGCCATTGGGCTCAAAAGACATGACAATATAGTTACATTTTGCACAGCCTCTGATCAAAACTTGTCAACTTATGTCAAAGAGAGCAGTCGCATATATATATATATATATATATATATATATATATATATATATACAGAAGCAAATTAACATCATAACCATACTTTGATAACCTGATGTGCCCAAAATTTCATACCATACCAAGCTCTGTGTAAATTATGTTTTATATTCTAATATGTGAGACTGTAAATACTTGATTTTGGACCAGAAGCTACTCAATACATATGAAGAAAGAAGCATAAAGTGATTAACAGAATAATCTGAAATTAAATAAGGCATCTCCAATCAATATAATTAGAATTCAAGGTACCATAAACTTTACATGAAATGAAGAACCCAAAAACAAAACAAAACGCTTCTATTAGCTCAACTGAAAAACAAATAAGATTTCAAATCAAGAAAACAAAGACAGATTAATTTCCAATCAAATAAACTGTTTAGTCTATTTGGGGTCCAAGCACCATACCTTCCCTTTCGAATAATGCTGATGCTTTTGGAAGACTTGATAAGATATTCACAGGATATGTGAAAGTAGTCATAGAAGAATTGAGAAATGACCAGAGAAACGATGTGGGTTTTGTTCGATCAGCAAATTTTTACAGATAAAGCTATAAAAGAGAATGAAAGAGTTTTACCATCAACTATTCAGAAATTAAACACAAGTGAAATTGGAACTCTAATTCAGAAATTAAACCCATAAAAAACTCTTGGAAGAAAATTCCAATCCATGAGGAGAGAGACCTTAAAAGTTTTCGGGGATCCGCACTAAGAAGGTTGACATGTGCTTTCTTATAAATTTGTCGACATGCATAAATAGATGCTAGAAATTAAAATTTAGTGTTTTCTTGGTAACGTTATGGAGTTCTGATTTGGCTGTTAATCTAATTTCATATAAATCTCATATTCACAACCACACTAAATTTGAAACAGAGCAATCCACTAATGAACAATGATGCTAACAGTGAAGCCCATATCGATCAACATCCTAAATTATATAGACACACAAAAACAAAGCTCAGGACAGAAAATAGGAAACTCATTTTAATGAAGAGCAACGCTTTAGATGTTCAAAGGAGTCGGTATGCAAGATAACGAAATTAAGGAAGGAGAACATAGCCTGGAATTCCCAAACAAACTAAATAAAAAAAAAAAAAAATGAGAGCTGATTACTCAACTGTAAAGAAGACGACCAGGTTGAGATAGAAGCCCCAAAGATGGATGATTGCACCTTTGAACAGTTCAGATTGCGACCATACCCAGCACTTGACACCTAAATCACCAAAAAAAAAAAAAAAAAAACTATCATTTACTGATTCAGTGAGTAGTGATTTCATATCAGAAACCAACCAGCAATCGAAGAGCCATACAAAGCCATCAAAACTCAACTTCACTACTAAAACATACACCGAAAAACTGTTCTCCAGTAAAACAAAAAAAAAACACACACAAAGTAGCAGAGAGCACAAAACATAAATCCATAACCGATGAAAGACGACAAAACATGAATTATAAAAGCAATAAACTGGAATATGTTTAAAAAATAAAAAAGCAAACAACTGGAATATGAATTATTCTATGTATGATCTACTGTGTATGAACCGAGGAAGCACCTATTTTCAATCTGCTAATCTATTTGCATTTAATCTTCTTGAGATATTTTCTTTCTGGATGCCATATTATTTGTATGTGAGAAATACTTCATTTTCTTGTATTATATTTGATAAGTATGATGTTGAATTAAATAAGAAAAGAGTTAAGACACTTAGAATACCCATCGTAAAACTATATTTTAAGTTGAGTCACACAAACATGAAATCTCACCTATTTCTTCTTGCTAACAGACCTGCAATACAATAAAAAGTAGAAATAAGGATATCATACAAAGAAGAATAAATGATGCAATTGACAAAGAGAAAAATTAAGCATACAGCTTTTAAGAATAGAAATCTATCATATAATTCATATCGAACACAAACTATAGCTATGAAGATCATGAACATGCAAAAAAAGGGTCTATGAATTCAGTTGAAAGTATAAGGAAAACCGGTCTGAAGCAGAAACCACAAATAAGAGGGCAATCATATTAATCAAGCATAACAGTAATCAATATTTTCTCTCTTAGAACTCCCCCTTTCTTAATGTGGACATAATGTTCAAATAGAAATGAAATTTTGAAATAAAGGTCCAGCTGCCTGTGAAGCAATTATTTATAGTGGAAGGTACATACCCAGGTGATGGCAAGCTGGGAAAAGAGTAGAGAAAAGGCTTGGTAAAGCAGAAGAAGACGAAGCAGAGGACTAAGTTTGTTTCATATTCACAATCCCTTAAATATCTGGTGATATCTGACTTTGTCAGCAAAGGAGTTTTACTTACCCAAAAGAACCTACATTTGATGAATCTAAACACAACACCCTATCTATTTAAAAAGAAAAACAAAAAGAATTGCTTTTTAGCAGAAAATATCTAACTTGATCTCATCGAACTAAGACAGAAACACTAATCTTATTCTACCAATCTTTTTCTCGCAACTCATTCAATCAACTCAGCTAATAACAGCAAAAGACCTTTGATCAATTCCATACAATGATCCAACAGACAATTATAACAGTTAATTAACTACCATGTCTCATTGTGTACAACCAAAAATTAGAAAAAGTGGAGCCATAAAATGGTTTGAGATTATCAAACAGATACTAAAATAAGAACTGTGAGTGCTGCCATAATCTAAATCCACTCTGCATAAATGCATGTTGATTATAAACAATATATAAAAGCCAATAAAAAAGATCACTAATTAATCACAGCTTGTCCCCAAATGTTTTTTTTCTTTTCCGGTAAAGCAAATAAGATCGATATATATAATAGAGAATGAAGCAGACCTTGAGATGGCTTATTTCACTTTAACAACCTGCGTTGTTTATGCTTCAGAACAAAACTATAATCTCCAAGTAATGCAGCATACTTGCAGTTTATACTTGCGAATTGTTCTTCCCACTCTTCTTTTGATAATGCAGCATACTTGCAGTTTTACAATTGAGTTGATAGAAATGTGAAACATGGCCAGTTCTTCTAAAGGAAAAGGAAACAAACACAATCATAGCAAGTCTGGAGATACAGGCTCAAGAATAGGCTATTCTAAAATAATAACAAATAATCTCCAAGTAAAATGTAATAGTCAAACCAGGTAGCAAGTACAATTGAAAGGGATATATAAAAGAAGTTTAACAATGATGCATGGCATTGAATCTACAACGCAGTGTCTGGGGTAACTTGTGAAAGAAAGTTTAACAACAAGCTTAGCAAACTTCTTTTGGTAGGAAACTCGACTAGAGAGAGGGTGTACACTTCATCTGCAAATTACAGGAGGAATCCACCTTCTCCTATCAATCTAATCTAGATGGGACAAGCATCACTCACTCAATTTAAGATAATAGTGTAATGAGTTCCTCAACTTACAGATCTTTAGGTTTATTGAAGTCTGAAATCCCAACTCAGAGGAAGAACATACATTATAGGAGTTGACACACATTCTGGCAATTAAAAAACTATCATTTTTTGAGATTATCTGCAAATAACGAAAGGAATGAGAGAAAAATACTCCCCCTGACCCATTTCTCTTCCTAAAACCCATTCTTTCCCATTCCCTATTTACGAATCTCATTCACTGAAGCAGTTATAATTGCTAATAACAATTGAAATTTTCAATCAAGGAAAACTTAAAAAAAAAAACAAACAGTCAACATTAAAGCAATTGCTAACATTCCTTTCCATCAGATTATAACACACAGAAGGTGACACACTTTGAAATAGAAACAGAGACCTCTACTACATGACTTTTTCTGTGGGAAATCAGAAAGAACCAAAAACCATTCATATTTACTAGATATGAAAGTCATAACAAACATTGCGGGTTTCATCAAAGTCCAATTCGGCAACATACATAACAAAAATGTTGAAAGCACATGATAACAAGTCCATTGAAATAATACCTCAGGGTGGTACTGCAGCCCATAGAACCTCCTTTCTGGGCTTTCAATGGCGGCCACCACTCCCTGCTAGCTCTACTCCATCACCTGGAACCCCTGGGGCAACTTAGCCACCTCATCCCCATGGCTCATCCACACCACCTGCCTATCCCCAACCCTTTTGGTCCCGGAAAATCCCCGAATTGCTCTCCACTACAATCTCCATCTTGCCATAGTCTTGCTTCTTCCCAGCCCTAACCACCCCACTAAGCTTCTGCACAATCAGTTGCAAGCCATAGCAGATTCCGCGGACGAAGAAGTTGTGGGCCTCGGCCCACTCGGTGAACCTGGCTGGGAAGCTGAGGGAGTCGTCGGTGTGGATTGAATGGGAACTGCCGAAGAGGATGACAACGCTGGGGTTGAGGTCGGTGATGGCCTTGAGGGGGCTGGTGCAGGAGATGGTGAGGGAGAAGACGGAGAGGGATCGGATGCGGCGAGTGATGAGGTGGGTGTATGGGAGCCGTCGTCGAGGATGAAGACCAAGTTCGATTTCACGGCTTTTGGCTCCATGGCAGAGATGGCCATGGCTACTGCAACTAATCTAGTTTTTTACGATTCTAGGGTTGGACGAACGGGTGATCTAGCGAGTAAAGAGAGAAAAAAATGTAGTTGGGCCTTTTGGATTCGAGTATCCAAAAGCTACACTAGTTCCTCGTTCATAGATCTGATGAGGGAAAGAAACAGCTAGAGCGGAAGAGTGATGGAGAAGGGGTGAGTGGGTGACCCAAAGAGAAACTCTACTCGAGACTTGAGAGTTTTAGACCAAATGAAAAAAATATCAGGCTTAAGCACATGGGACTTTCAAAGGAAAAAGAAAATACCGAAATTAAAAAATTGATCAGACAACACAATTTCTTTAAATCTGTTGTTTGAATGTTACTGGTCTCTTGACTCAACTAGGGTTTGACCATTTTGAGAGGGAAATGGTCAAACGAGCATGGAGGGAGAATTCCAAAATTTCAACAATTTATATTCAGACAACAGAATTTTCTTATCACCGTTGTCTGAATATGACTACCTTCTCGGCTTCAGATGAATGAAAATGATAGCTATATTTCTATCTTGAGCTAACAACGTTATTATGTTGTCTGAATGCCACCCTCTTATTCAAAATGAAAAAAGTGTGTTTCAGTGAGTATTCAGACAACATAGTTACATTTTTATGTCGTCTGAAAAATTGAGACGACAGAAAATTAGGCTTCTGTCGTCTGATGTGTGTCATATGATTACCTTTTTGGCATAGTGTGTGGTAAAAAATTTAGCCAATTTCACCATATTTTCGAATCCGATCGAATTGGTCAACCGTTGTCACTTGTATGTTTTCTTAGTTGACCGATGACATGACGACCGCGAAACGTGCATATTTTTTCACATCACGTCTGTAAATATTTCATCAATGGATGTGCGTGGACATAAGATAAAAATTTCAATTTTAATTACAAAGATGTTGGCCTATATTAATTTGCCTCCTAAAGTTGTATGACTTGTATATTGCATTTAAATAGTTGAAGTTCATTCTAAAGCAACCATGAAGTGGAAAATGAATTTAGAGAAATCAATCGCTCGATTGAGAGATTGTAATGTTTTATGGTGATTGTAAAAAATTCAGCTAATTTGATTCTCATTTCGAATTCGATCAACTAGGTCAAATTTAGTTACTCTTATAAACCTATATCTATATATCATATACTCCAAAGAGCAACCCCTATCAATTCAAAGAAAATAGAAAAATGGACCGTTGGATGAGATTATTACAATAAATTATAAGTGTGGTAAAAAATTTAGCCAATTTCACCATATTTTCGAATCAGATCGAATTGGTCAACTGTCGTCACTTGTATGTTTTCTTAGTTGACCGATGGCATGACGACTGCGAAACGTGCTTATTTTTTCACATCACGTTTGTAAATATTCCATCGATGGATGTGTGTTGACATAAGATAAAAAAAAATTAATTTTAATTACAAACACATTGGCCTATACCAATTTTCCTCCTAAAGTTGTATGACTTATACATTACATTTAAATTGTTGAGGTTCATTCTAAAGCAACCATGAAGTGGAAAATGAATTCGGAGAAACCAACCGCTCGATGGAGAGATTGTAATGTTTTATGGTGGTTGTAGAAAATTCAGCCAATTTGGTTCTCGTTTCAAACTCGATCCACTAGGTCAAACTTAGTTACTCTTATAAACCTATATTTATATATCATACACTCCAAAGAGCAACCCCTATCAATTCAAAGAAAATGGAAAAACCGACCGTTAGATGAGTTTATTACAATAAATTATGAGTGTGGTAAAAAATTTAGCCAATTTCACCATATTTTCGAATCCGATCGAATTGGTCAACCGATATGTAGAATATATATATATATATATATATATATGCACTAATGCACATATTCTATATACAAGTATAAGAACTTCCACACACACACACACACACATATATATATATATATATATATAATATTTTACGGGCTTTTATGGGCCGGGTCAAGCGGGCCTTTGGCAGGCCGGGCCGGGTTTTTGCGGGCTTTTGGCGGGCCAGCCCACTACCCACCGAGGCGGGCTTTTGCGGGCTTTTTAATGGGCCAGGCCGGGCTTTTAGCCCTTACGGCCGGCGGGCCTCCATCGGCCCACTTGATCCGCGGGCTTTTTGATGAGGCCTAAAATAAACATTGCAGGAATATTTTAGATGTCTTGAACAACTTTGATAAGCCTCCAAGGTGGAGATATGACACCATTTACCGAGTCTATGACAAGGTTTGAGTCTCCTTCTACTTGGACATTGAGATAACATTTTTGCTAAGTATTGATAATACTATCACAAAGAGATGTTACTTCTGCCACTGGTACAGTTGCATTCCTCAAGTTTTTGCTAGCTGCAAGGAGAGGATTATCATCGGAGTCTCGAATGACAAATCCCCCAGCAGAAGAGACCCTGTTTACATATCCATCAAAGTTTAATTTGACACAATTACTAGGAAAAGACTGCCACATGATAGTGGTTGGATGGTTTTGGGTAGTATCTCCTCTAGTGCTTGGAGAATTTTCATTAATGGAAATGTTCAAAACTGTAGCCGAGATTACCACAACAGAAGTGGGGTTAGCACAAGTCATTCTGAACACAACATCATTCCTAGCTTTCCAAATCTACCAACAAAGAGTTGATAATTTGGCTAAAGCTTTACTATCATATGGATGTAGAATGAAGGTTTCTCTGAAGACTTTTAAATAGCCTTTCTTCCAGTCAATTGGGGTAGTTACTCCTGCTATTCTCCAGACCTCTTTGGTAAAGGCACAGTAATCAAATAATTGGTTAGCAGTTTCATTATGACTATCACATAGTGTCATGTCCTGAATTTTGAACACAATTAAAATTCAATATAATCTCATAATTATATATGTGTGATGGTTCAATCATCAATACAAAATACCTAGAAATTTTTTTTCCTTTAAACCAAGTACATACTGATGCCCTGAACCCACTATGTCAATACAGACTCGCTCTATAGAGTCAAATATTACATAAGTTTACGAATTAAATTACCACAACAAAATAATAAATAAATGCTCCTTAGAGCTTACTACATAGTGGAAGTCTTAACAACGGTAAAGTCACAAAATTAGCTTTTTACCGTAAAGCTACAACTATCAGAATTAGCTTCAGCCACGATTACTCTGACCTGCAGGATTAACCCCTACACCAGCGAATAGTGCACCGGGTTGCCACACAATAAATCCGATAAGCTTATGAAAGCTTGTATGAGTAAACTCAAAACAGAAAACCACACAACTCACACCAAAAAGAGGAAAACCTTTCAACTCGAGAAAAGAAACATATACCATGCTTCCCAAAACAATATTCTTTTCCCAAAAGAAACAACAAAAGTCACCCCGTGACAAAATCATATTAATTGAAACTCCGACAATTAAAATATGATAAATCAATCCAACCTAGATAATGAAAATCAACAACACAACAAATCATATCTATTGTTAACCTAACAATTCAAATATGATACTTCAGCCCAACCTAGACAATAAAAGTCAACTCAGTGACCAAATCATATAAATTATTGCCCCGACAAATAAATATGAAAAGAAAGTCCACCCTGGACATTAAAAGAAAGAATCCTTGAAACTCCCTTTTAAAACGCATACTCATGAGCATCAAGTAACTCCCAGTTACTCCTTATGACTACAATGACAACAGACTAGAGCTCTAACTGATTGTATCCACTCACCCGACCAAAGGTGTGATGTCCTAATATATATGCCTGACGTCAGTTCCAGTGACCCCGGATCCTCAGGTCCCCGATCTTCAGATAAAAACATTTAAAAACAGTTACTCAGGACCAAAATGTTACTCAACTCTCAAAGGAGAAATCACAATCTGTGACTCTCAATTCTCAGACCCCAGGTTGTCAGATTAAAACATTAAGCAAGTCACTCTAGACCTAAAATGTTAAACCAAATCAAAAGGAGATGTCACCCCGTGACCTCTGGATCCTCCCGGTCGTCAGATTTAAAACATTAAGCAAGTCACTCTGAACCCAAAATGTTTAAGCAAAACAAAAGGAGATAACATAAGCTGTGACTCTCAGGTCTTCAAACCCCCGGTTATCAGATCAAAACATTTCAAATTTCGTTAAAGCAACTCACAGAAAATCTTGGTACTTTCCAAACAATGGAAATTCCCAATTCCAATTCCCAAAACATTGTCTCCCAAAAAGTCACGCCTCAAAACAATACAATGAAACCCATCAATTCATATTGCATAAATCACTCTTCAATCCATAAAGATATACATATTTCACGTAAATATGTGTATATATATACACACACACACATATTCATTCACTCAGGAATGCCACTAATACTAACTATAGTTTGCAGTTAAATAAAGAACTCTCAAAACGATAAGGTAACTTTATTCGTAAATGAACATTGTGAGATTACTCACCTCTGAATCCCACTGCGTCTTCTATATAGAATTGCTATATCACACTTATAAAATATCTTTCCAAGAATACTTTGTTAAGTACTTAGTCACATACGGTCTCATCTCAGTACATGAAACACAAAGCGATTAAGGTTCGAACCTCTGTTTGAACTAAAACCCTGAAAGTAACCCCAATCCCTGCAGAACTTCATCCGAGACTACCCAAAGTCTCTAGAATACTTCTACAATCGATAAGTCAAAGCTACAAGTCCATCAAACAGTCGGATCCTTACGGATCGAAAACCGAGCGAATTAGAATCGCTAAAAACCATAACATGCTCATACGATCTCCAAAAATTACGTATTATATATCAAAACACTCATATTGATGAGTAAATGATATATAAAACCAGAAACTGCCCCTGACATGGCCGGAAATGCAGCCAAGCCCCGCCACAGGCTGTGGTACACCGCCGTCGACCAAACTCAAAACCACAACAATTCAACTGTTCAAAATGGAGATAATACCAACTGGAGCAACTTTAATACCTGGAATTTGAACCAACTCGGCCTAGATCTATTGGAATCAAGCTCATAAGCTGGAAACTCGAGTTGACTATGCTCCAGTGCAAATCGTCCAAAACCACCACCATAGATCGTAAGAGGAAGCTTCCACGAGAAGAACAAGACCGGTTTCAAGCCTTGCCGTCGCTGGAGCACAAAGAACCAGTAGGGTTGGACGCCGCTCGACTTTTGCATCCTCGATGCGCCACCGTGGGTGAGAACCCCATATAGAGCACCGCAGAGAGGACCGGGATGAGGAGGCGAATCGATCTAGACTAACGCTGTCGTCGGAGATCGCCAGAGAACGAAATGTCGGCCAGGTCTGTTTTCCGAGTTCGGGTCGGGTCGGCCCGAATTTTGGGAGAGAATGGTTCTGGAAATTTCTGGAAAAACGACGGAAATGGAAATCATTTCAGGAAATCCTCTATTTATAGTAATTTTCAAAATTAGTAGAAACTTCCGTTGACCATAACTTTCACATACGAACTCCGATTTCCGCGTTCCATATATCCATGAACTCGTATCGACACGCTCTACAACATTTTTGAAGCAAGTTTTCAGAGAAACTCAACGAATAAAATATCAACACTTTGACTCCTTGAAAATAAAACGTTTCGAGTAATTATTCGTGCGAAATACTTCATCCTCATCCTTGAACTACGTACTCGTACCAACAACCACTGAATTAATTTCGAAAAATCCTTAGAAAATATTAACGAATGTTTGGGTATTACACATAGCATATAGGAGTTGTCATCTATCATCCTAAATCTAGATAGTCTATCTCTTATTTTTAGCCTTCCCGTAAGTAAAAGCCATCCAAAAAGCTTAACTTTTGGTGGAATATCAAGTTTCCACAATTTTATTAATGAGGTCAATTTTATGATTTTTTTCCCATATTGTTATACTGCAACCATGTTGCAGATTTAATGGAGAATTTTGCATTTGAGGAAGGTCCATAAACATACTCATCTTCCTATTCTGAAACAGGAATGGGAATCCCCCAAATACTTTGATTAAAGTAGAGAAAAATTTTATTTTTGTTCCAAGAATTTTCAAGTAAGTAATCAGCTACAGTTTCATTCCAATTGGTCATATTTTTTTTCAGTCTTTAGCAACTAGTTCTTGTAAAGGAAAATCAAAAGCTCAATTGAAAGTCCAGTAGTTGATACTCTTACCATTGCCTATAATTCATCTCATACCTGCGTTTGGATGAGAAAATTATAAAATCCGTAGGAATTTATAAATGATGGAATCTTTAACTCCATCAATCTAAAATTCCATTAATTGCAATTTCTATTGTTTGGTTGCATCTATTTAGGATTTGAAATGTGTAATAAATTAAGAAAGTTTAAAACAAATAAAAAGATAAAATAGAAAAAAGTCTTGTTTTGGAAATAAAAATTGAATACTTCAAAGGAATTTGTAAATGACACCTATTTTGGTGGAAATTGAAGTAAATAATTTAAATAACGAATTACTTCGTTTTTTTCCATAGAGAAATTTAAAATTTCCAATCTGATAATGTCAAATGAGGGAATTGCCTTTTAGGAATTATGAAATCCTCACTTTCAATTAAATTCCATTATTTTTTCCCTCATCCAAACACACTCTTGAGAATGAGCTGTCTTACATCTAAAATTCCCTTCCAAGCTAATGAGCTCTACTGCCTCTTTTTGGCATGAAAAAGGAAGGAACTTTCCTTAGATATTTCTTTCTTATAATTTGAGACCACCAATTGTCTTTATCATTAAAGACTTTCCAAGTTAATTTAGCAACGGCTGCGTTAGTAAAGAAAGCTGTCTTACATCTAAAATTCCCTTCCAAGCTAATGAGCTGCCTCTTTTTGGCATGAAAAAGGAAGGAACTTTCCTTACATATTTCTTTCTTATAATTTGAGACCACCAATTGTCTTTATCATTAAAGACTTTCCAAGTTAATTTAGCAATGGCTGCATTAGTAAAGAAAGCAGCAGGTCTAATTCCAAGTCCTCCTAATTTCTTAGGATTACATACATGTTTCCAGGCCATAGGAAGACATTTTGTATCTGAGCCCCAAAAAAAAGATCTAGCTTGCTTATTAATACTGTGTGTTACCTTTTGTAGGCATTTGAAGCAAAATATAACATGGTTAGGCATACCAGAAATGTTGGATTTGATGAGAGTTGGCCTTTCTACCTTTGAGAGGATACCTTTTTTTCTATCCTGCAAGCATATTTGAGATTTTCAAAAGTAATTTCTTTACATCATTAGGATCTTTCCAAAAAATGAGTGGTGTATTAAGGTAAGGGTGTGCATTTAGTATCTAAGGATGTGTAGATAAATTTTCCAAGTATGGAAATTTTGTGAAGCCGGATTATTTCTTGCAACTCTAGAAAAACTATTCACACATGTGGATGAACCCGTATATAATTATAAACGAAAGAAAATATATTTTTGAAATCATAAATGTAATTACTTTGTTATTTTAGTAAGAAATTGCTTTCATTTTTGGAAAATATGGTGGTGTTTTTTTACTTTTTTTTTTAACTGACATCTCATCCACATGTGTCAATAATAAAGGAAAATATTGTTGAAAAAAAGATTAATATAGGAAAATAATGAATTAAATTAATTTTGATCGCATGACTAAAATCAATAAAGAAAAAATTTCTTTTTTTTTTCTTTTCTGAATAAAGGGCTGATTCGGCAGCCCTCAAGCCTTGATTAATGAAACTATCGAATACAAAGAAGGGACATTGAGCCTAAACCTCTGATTACAATAAACACATAGAAAACTTCTTGAAATGATATCAAGAGTCTTTGCGAAATAAATGTATTCAACCATGCATCAACTAGCAAAAAGTGATCTACTAGCTACTCTATTTGCTTTGACATAACCGAAAGATAACACGATATTTCATCTTTATTACTACAAATGGAAGCCAATGTTTAGTGTCAAAGACCTCACCAAATTTTGAATTATATACCACAAGTACCCTGTGAATAAAATAAATTGAATTCTCATAAAAAAACATCTAAAAATGTTATTATGGTAAACTACAAAAATCAAATGAAAAGAAATTAGAGAAAAAAAAAAAGAGTTGATGAGAAATACAATTTCAATCCAAAAATTGGTGCAGGCAGTCTCAATTTATTTCTGCATGCGGCTATTGCTACCCTACCATTTTCTTAGTTCACTCTACAAACATTTGAATTTTTGAAAGAATATATTGCCCAAGTGCAAGATGACTAATAAGTACACTAATTTTCTAAAATCCAAATCTGTAAGGACAACTAAATACATAACCAATTAACTAAATACAAAAACTACTTAATTTCTCATTAAATAACATTGATATTCATCTTCTCCATCCAAATTTGAATTTTTTTACCATTTTTTGGTCTTTTATTATTGACTCCTCATCGTTAATTCGTTATTCAATTCATAAACCATTAGTGTTAACTTTATCAAAATCTTTGCAACACCCTTTGTGAACAAGAAGTTTTAAATACACACCCCTAATTACTCAATACATACTCCTTACTCAATACACCTACCATTTAATTACTCATTCTAATATTTTACTAAATACACAATCCAAATTACCGAAAATATCCTTAACCTCAGAACCATGAAATACACTATTATTTAACTACATTAAGGCCACTATTTTATTTGATTAGTACATATTAACATATTAGTATTTTATAATTGACCATATTAATTACTTGTGTTAGTTATTGAGAAATCCATAAGGAATTATTATTGTTCCCTTCAAATAGATGCTTAGAAATAGGTTTTGTATTATTTAAGTTCTCATCCACCAAACACCATATTGATCAAGTATAAAATTTTGAGTCGAACATTCAACCAAGACTGTATCAGTGGTTTCTCCACAATGTCGGAACTACGAAATTGTCATTGGATGGTCAAACAAATTAACAATTACAAAGTTTTATACATGTGATTTTTGATATTAGATAATAAATTGACTAATCATAACTTTTAGAAGAAAAAAAGAAGAAGGAAATGATGGAAAAGGTCACGTTAGAGTGTGAAATGATAAAAAAGTCACCTAGTTTCTCACTTGATAAAAAGGTCCATCATGAATTGTTAGTAATATTAATTTAGTCCTTATTAATAATGAAGTAATGTTAACAAAGGTCAGTTTGTGATATTTTCGTTTCCCATTTTACCCTTAGTATTTAATATACCCAATTTGTGTTTCAATATCAAAACCAGATCGAGAGAATCCTCCCTAGGCTACTCCCCTCTACTGTTCTCCGCCTCTGCATCGAACCCCTCGCCGTCTCCGAGTTGATGTGTTTTTGCACCGATCTTTCTCCGGCTGGAGCCGAGTCGCCGGTGACCACTGGACCTCCATCTCCGACTGGAAAGCGACCTAGAGACGAACTAGAAGGCGACGACAATCATGAAGACGACGGGAGCTGTTGCCGAGATTCGGTGCTTGAGACTCTATCTATACCTACAACTTCTTCTTCCTCATCGCGAATTTCGTTCTCCTATTCATACAGAGGTCTCTATCTCACACACACACACTCTCTCTCTCTTCTCTCTCTCTCAGTCAACATTTTAGCAGCTCAGGTGGCAAGAAGAGATCTCTGCAAACCCCGAAATCGAAGTAAGGTACTTCTCGTAGCTAGGGTTTTCGTATATTCCACACCTCAGGCTTTGCTTGAGCTCTTATACTATGCTCTCAATCTCTCTCATATTTGATTAGCCTCGCTTGAATTTGAGGTTGTGAGTTTTTGAGTTCATATTGTGGCTATGTTGTTGTAGATTCGGTACTGATTTTTGTGTTGTAGTTCATATTGAATGCGTGGATGGTTGGAATTTTCTGTGATTTGAAGAAGTAGGTGTGACTTTTTTGTTTGGTTGGTGAATTTTGTGGAAAGTTAAGGAGCAATGTTGGTGGGAAATTGAGGGGAATTTGGTTTAGGGATTGGATTCAAGAACTTGAGGTGTGTGAAAATGCCACGAGGGCGAAGGAGAATGATACAATTCAGTAAATTGTACTCGTTTTCGTGTATTCTGTCTTCTTTCGAAGATGTTCATGCCAAAATTGGGGATAGGGGGTACTCTAGGTTGTGTACTGTAATGATCCCGATAATTCTGAGGCGCTGCAGTTGATATTCATGGCACAGTATAAATTAGTGCCAAAAACTTAGAGGGGAAATTAGGTCTCAAATTTATAATTTTTTGTGTATTCAAGCTGTGGTGCAACATTTGATGTGTTGCAGGCTTTGGATGCTTGAGGAAATTGTTGTTGTAGTTCATGTTTCGATGGGTTGATTTGTGATAGGAATAGGTTATGTTAGTTTTGATTTGTTCTTGCTCTGCTAATAGTTAAAGTGAGCTGGTTGATAAAGCTTCCCAAAAGGCCAGCAGGACCATTGTATTTGTTCTGATTGGTAGGCTCTCTGAAGTAAGAAGGTAGGATTCAGATTACTACTGCGTAACTGTTCACATCTCTTTCTATCGTTGGGTTTCCTTGTTATTTCAATGATGATCCTTCTCCTTAATTTCTGCACTAGTAGTACATAGCTTATAGTTGATCAATTAGTTTCTTAATGTTATGGAAGATGCTATAGGAGTTTTATTTTTGCTTTGTGAACACTACTATAGTTTCTAATTCCCTTTTCTTATGAAATTATAGGTTTTTTTTTTTTTTTTATCTATCATAATTAAATTGTTAATTTGTTTCCCTATAATAAATTTAATGAGCTAGTGTCTGCAGGTGTCCGTTTGAGTCCTCAACTCAAGAGCTCAAAATCCATGTCACATTCATGATATGTTAGATAAGTTTGTATACATGAAAAGGTTTCTTCTTTCAAGTATCTGGGTATTCTGATGAATGAATAATTTTATTAGTTAGGGTGGGGAGAGATTTTGTCAAGTAATAAAAAAACTCAGGAGGATCTAATATTTCTTGCATTTTTGGATGGTTTGCGGTAGTAATGCAAAGAGTCAAACCTAACTGCTCAGTAACCTAATCTTTTATAAAAACAAGTAAACTATGTTTGCTCTTTCTGGTTTCCTCATCATATGGCCTGGTGATGCAATTTAGCTCCTTTTGGCAGTTTTTACTGTTGACCACAAAAAATAACAATCCGCACGAAATTTTATATGCTTTTATGCCATTGTACATGCTAAGTAGAATCTAAAGTTTACTTTTGTAATGATGATATCTATGACATCAGTCTCTTTTGGGTTATAGTATATTTCCATTTCTCGGCAGTAGAGTGTTTTTCCATTTGAGTTAAATTGGCTCGCTTGAATTGGATGTTTAGGATTGAAGGAAGACCTCCAGTTATTACGAAGACATGTTCTGAGAAGATCACATTTGATATAAAGCTTGAGAAGTTTGACGCGGCAGCAAAGATCAAAATCATAAAGGAGGGTAGGACTTTCACTGTTTGGAAGTAGAGGACTCTAAAGACTTGGTGGAAAAAGCTCATGTTGTGCTGAAGAAGGGTGTGACCAAAGAGGTGGCAGGCCTATTGTTGACAAGCTCAAGAAGTTGGGTGTTATACTGCTATGTGGTATTGAAATGAAATCAATTTGCTTTTCTTTTACTCTTTTTTGTTTTTTAGGTTCATGTAAAATATTGATCGATAAGTCTAATGATAAATGGAGTGATTCTTTATTTCGTTCAGTTAGGAGTTAGGAGTTGGGACTCCTTTTGTTTTTATGTTAATTGGAAATTGGCTTTTGAATGAATTATATAGTGCATGCCTAACGTTTCAGAGGTTAGGATCGTTCCTAAATGTTCCCTTTAATTGTATTTTTTTGGGTCCATTTCCACGTGATTCACCCTTGTTCTTACTGTATGCTTTTTATGCAACTAGTGGGAAAAGATTATTCTCAGAAACTTGTTATAGCCATGCTTGTTGATGGGTTTTTGTGGGTTCAAAAACCGACACGAGGTATATGTTCAAAAACCTACGTTGCATGTCACTGGCTATGACATTGACAATAACCTAGCTAGTGACATATCCAATAACTTGGTCAGTTACTTGGTCAGTGACTTGATCAGTGACTTGACAGTTACTTGGTCAGTGACTTGATCAGTGACTTGACAGTTACTTGGTCAGTGACATATGTATAACCTTACAAACTGTAACCTGACCAGTAACTTGACCAATGACATAACCAGTGTCTTGAGGTTAACAGTGACATGGCCAATAACTTGGGGTTAACAGTGACTTTGCCAGTGACTTGAGGTTAATAGTGACATGGCCAGGGATTGACAGTGACTTGACAGTTACTTGGTCAGTGACTTGATCAGTGACTTGACTATTACTTGGTCAGTGACTTGACTGTTACTTGGTCAGTGACTTGATCAGTGACTTGACTGTTACTTGGTCATTCCTCTTACATTGACAATAACCTAGCTAGTGACATATCCAGTAACTTGGTCAGTGACTTGATCAGTGACTTGACTGTTACTTGGTCAGTGACTTGACAGTTACTTGGTCAGTGACTTGATCAGTGACTTGACTGTTACTTAGTCAGTGACTTGACAGTTACTTGGTCAGTTACATGGTCAGTGACTTGACAGTTACTTAGTCAGTTACTTGGTCAGTGACTTGATCAGTGACTTGACAGTTACTTGGTCAGTGACTTGGTCAGTGACATGTGTATAACAACTGTAACCTGACCAGTAACTTGACCAGTGACATAACCAGTGTCTTGAGGTTAACAGTGACATGGCCAATAACTTGGGGTTAACAGTGACTTTGCTAGTGACTTGAGGTTAATAGTGACATGGCCAGGGATTGACAGTGACATGGTCAATGAGTTAGTGAGGTCACTGCCCAAGTCACTGTTAATCACATGTCACTAACTAAGTAACTAACCATGTCACTGATCATGTAACTGTCAATCGCATGTCACTTGCCAACTCATTGTCAATCACATGTTACTGGCTATGTTACTGTTATTTGTAATATTCATGATCAGCACTTTCTACTGAATGTTCTCATGGGTAAGTTTGACTATACAGACAATCTTTAAAAAGAAAACTACAAGAACTAATGAGCTCATTTGAAAAGACCAATTATGTTGTGGCATAGAATTAGCACCTTTTGTTATTAAAACATCAATGCCGCGAGCAATTGTATATCTTGGTAGCGAGTACAAATTGAAAGTTACAGAGAAACCAAACAGAAGAATACATAATTAACAATCCAAGTTTCATTTCAAATGTGCTTGGAGTATCAAGAACCCTGAGATCCCCATCCTTATCAGCCAGGCACCTTGTACGATCCTCTATAGCGACCCACATCTTCACCCATTACACATACAGTGGGGTCCTTAGCCATCTCTTCTTCTAATTCTTCTCATAAGGCTTCAATAAGAAGAAGTTCATGCCTAGAAAAAGAATGCATAACTTATTAGTTTTATCCTCAGTAAATTTCAGAGGAACCATATCACCATCAATCAAGGCCAAAGAAATATCTTTTAGGATACTGGGCATGGTTTTATGTAGACGCAGATCTGTTTGGCATACATAATATTAGTTTAACTTATAAGCTACTCATCAATCTCACAACAAACATTACAGCATGCCACAGTGACAATTCAGGTGGTAAAAATGTGTGGTAATGCTTACAAGAAAATTCAATGGAAAGGGGAAAACAAAAGTAAGGCAGTAAACTCAATCATGAATACAATACATATCTCAAAGTATAAAGTCAACTTGAAAATTATCCCCAGAATCCCCTATCCCCAGGGGTAAATTAATTTGTGCAAGAGTAACATGGGTATCAACTAATCAAGGAAAGAGAGCTTGTTTGCCAACAATACTCATACTAAATCAATTTAGTTTCATTGGTAAGCTATTTCTAAACTGTAATAACATAAAGTTTCCAAAAACAGATCTTACTGGATATGAAAGTAGTTAAGCTAAAAGCCTAGCATTACAACCAATGTGAAAATAAAACTTGCTCCATTTCTAGATCAATCATAAGGTACATGTTAAGAAAAAAAAAAGAGCTCATTCGTTTATTTATGTAGCCATCATATGAAAAAAATAATAATAATAATTGCTTACATGTAATACATACATCATATGAAATCTGAAATCTAATTGAATTTTATGTATAATGGATTCACAAAATGGTGGCATGGTACAGAAGCATTCTTTATTGTCTCTTGCTGCAACTAGAATCTTTCTTTAATAATTTTTAAAATATTTTTGAAGGTGTTACATCTCCAAGTATGGCTATTTCCAGATAAAATTGAAAACAAGTACAAACACGAAAATTATAGTCTCAATCTGATAAACCACTCTACGTGCTCAATCAATTGGAACATTAATATCATTAATTCAGCATTCCACTACTACTATTCAGCTCAGTTTATGTCAATTTCACATTCTCCTGGCATCCAATTCAAAATTCCTCTTCTATTTTTTCTAATTACAATTTCCTTCAACCTAGATCTATACGATTTGCTACGACAAGAAACCAAAACCAGATACCGCAATCACCAAAAACAATTGCATATACCAAATGCCAACGAAACCGAAAATACACATGCACATACGAAATTTGTACCTCTAGACACAAAGAGAGGCTCTGATTTGTGGAAATCAGTAAGAGTCCCCATATGGTAGTCCCATAGTTGGATCACACCACTGTGCAGACTCGCGAGGATCCATGGCCTCTTAGTGTGGAAGCTCAGTCCCTTCACTCTATTACTCTTTGTCTCAAACTTTGTCAACATCTTCACCACCGTGATCACTGTAATTCAATCAAATCAAAATTCACCACCGCATGAACAAAATTCACAAACGAAATAGCATCCACTCTAACGAACTTGATACCACAAATCAATCGAAACGCGAAGAGATAAGAAGCAATCAGATATGAATCAGAAACCTATGGGTGAAGAAACAAAATTGCAATATTTCCACGAACAGCTTTGGTGATTCTAGAACTACAAAATAGAAATTAGATCAATTTTGCGATGAATGAGCAGCTTACCCCGTCATGGCAAGCAACAAGAAAATATTTCTTCAATCAATTTTGCCAAAAACAGCGAACGAAGAAAAAAAATTGCAATATTTCCATGAACAGCTTCACAAATCATGTAAATTTTCAACGAATTCAAACTATAGGAAAACTAATTCTTACGATAGTAGAGATAACGAAACCAGAAATTCAATCAAAGTTTACGAACCTGCAGGTGTTTTTCGTTTGCCAAAGATGAAACTCATGGCGGTGGATTGGAAGAACTCAAGATGTCATCGGCGACGGCGAATCGAGGGTCTGAGGCGGTGGCGGTTTCGCGATCGGCGGAAATGGTTGCAACTCGGGACTTGGCCTATACCAATCCGATCTCTTGATCGATTTGAGTTTCTAGTATGGCGACCGGTTCACTTCCGGCATCGCTCTGCTCATGGCGTCGCTACTCGTGGAGTTGTGGCTCTGCTTAACGGTGCCAATATAGAGGAAGCTCGAAGGCGCCGCTCTGGAATCATCGGCGAACTGCTCCCTTCGCTATTAATGAGTTTCTAAGTCTCTGATTGGTGCTTGACTCGGTGGCATTCCGAGCGTGAAGATTCCGACGGGTCGCTGGCTCTGATCTCAGAGAGAGATTTTGGTAACGGTTTGAGTCCGAAAGGATGAGGGTTCAGTTGGGCTTGGGTATCGTTGGGAGAGAGAGCTGTGGTAGCAGTTTATGTAATTAAGTTTAACTCTGGTGGCAGGTTGTAAAGAAGTGACCTTAATTATCATATGTACATTTGTGTTACCTGAATTATAATTAGACATTTCAAAATAACCTCTTTTATCATTGTCCCTAAGTATATTTAATAATTGAAATTAAAATGTAGGGTGTAATAAGCAAGTAGGGTGAACAAAGAAAATGGTAGGATGGCAAGAGCCGCACCTCTTTTTTAGCCGAACAAAAACACAAGTCAAAGGCTAGTCACTTTGTAGCAAAACTTGTAATTTCCACTGTCAAATCACTATATAAGCACAAAAGCCATGGCTTCAATTCTACAATTCTCATGAGCGTATAGTATATATAAATCCTTGACGGAATAATGACATCACCCAAGTTTCAAATTGTGATCCTTCTTCTTATTTATCTTGTTATATTGTCTCATTGCTCTACTAAGATCTCTACCTCTTTTTATTTGGCATTGTTGAATGCTCAATTTCTCTTTCAAGTTTGGTATTTTTTTTCCCTCTCTTCTTAATGTTGTTGCTTGATGTTTGATGTAGGAATCGATCAGTCAAGTGATTGCACCTTTATCAATCGTCCTTGCAAAACCAATTAAGGCAGATTGTGAAAGCCCCTGTGGACCAGTCCCTTCTTTATGCAAACCTTATATGGTTCCCTTGGATTACAATCTTATTGTATTACTGATGAAAAATATTCACCTGATAAGTTACATGAATGATCAGGCAAGTTATAGGAATGATCAGGCACAGGTTTATGTGGTTTGTCATCCTAAAGTATGAAATATATATAATCCTGATTGAATAAAACTTTACGGGTGCAGATATTGCCACCCTACCATTTTCTTTGTTCACTCTACTTGCTCATTACACCTTACATTTTAATTTTAATTATTAAATTTACTTATCTAACTCATTTCTTTTTCAAGAAATATCCTTATATGACATGTCCAATTAAAAAAGATTTTTTTTTTTTAACAAAAATCTCTCATTTAATTAATACCAATAATAAAAAAAAACTAAAATATAATAATGTTTTCTAATAAAATCATAATTGTTCAAGTAAATCCAAAATATATGTCATGCCCAAACTTTAGGTTACTTGACCTAGTTGTAATAGGGTTTTGAATTAGAGATATTCTCAGATATCTGATTAATTGTACGATTATCTTTCCTTGTAAAACTCTGATTGAATGCCTTGTAATCCTCTATATAAAGAGGCCCCTATTATCAATGAAAGCACGACTCAATTCTCTCCCAATTCAGTTTTCCTTAAACACGTTATCAGCACGAAGCCCTAACCCTGAAACCCTAAATTTGTAGCCTTCAAATCTCAGAAACCTCCGCCGCCCACCTTGAAGCCCCAAATCCCAGGAATCCAGAACCGGCGATGCCACCCCTAGAACCGGCCAGAAAAACACCGAATTGGCCTCCAGAAGAAACATAATATCCCCTACTCGGTTTGACTTTTTCTAGTCCGCCTCCGACAACCATCTTTCGCCACCAGCCTTGATTCTACATTCCAGGAACCGGAATCCTCTTTCCCTGAACCGGTTGTTTAGTCCCTGAACAGGCCAGAAGGATAGGTTGCACCTTGAACCAGCAGAGAGAAGAAAAAGAAAAAAAGAGAAGAAAGAAGCAGGCGGTCTAGCCCAAAAGAAGAAAGAAAGAAGGCCCACTAACGCAGCCCAGAAACAGGCTCATTGACACAGCCCAGAAGCAAGCTCACTGCCTCGTTAGCAGCCACATCAGTAGATTCTGCCATGTCATCAGTCCGGTGCCACGTTAGCTCCGGCCACTTTCCAGCAACTTTTTCGGCCAAATTTTCTAGCGACCTATTTCGAGGTAATTTTTACTAAAAGTTCCTATTTTTGAAGTTTTTTATTCTTTTTCTCAAGGACTTGCAAACTCCCTTCTTCATCATAGGGGAGACCTAATTAAGCTGAGCTGTGGGGGTTCGTGCTCACTCCAAGCTTGGAACTTGTTGAGAAGAAATGATCAACCACAAAAATCATTGTTTCAATCTAATCCAACCCCTCTTGAAATGGAATTTCTTGGAAGCAACTACGCTCAGAAATTCTATTATTTTCGTGGTAGCCTTTTTGCTCTGAAACTAACCCTAAACTTTTGTTTTACAGGATGAGTAACTTGAACAAGTTGAGCTTTGCTCCACTAGTGACAACAGGCGTAGGATACCACAAGTGGGTCTGTGATGTATGCCAGCATCTTAAGGCTGATGGGATCCTAAGTACAATCCACGAGCCAAGTCAGAATGTGCTTACTCCTTAACAAGCTCTGCTTTTGAAGCGAATAGAGCTATGAGAGAGGCCAATGAAGCTAAAGCCATTATTCCCATGACAAGGCACATGCATGACGCGCTCCAGAATGAGTACCTCAATGAGGAAGACCCAAGAAAACTATGGGTAGAACTTGAGCAGCATTTTGGCAACGTTTGTGACTGTCTGCTTCCTGATTTAGAAGTGAGATGGCATAGCCTCTGCTTCTGTGATTTCAAGTCTATACTTGACTACAATTCGGATGCACTTCTTATCAAGTCTTTGATGGAATTTTGTGGGCAGAAAATCACTGATATGATGTTGATCGAGAAGAGTCTCTCTACCTTCCCCGTCTCTGCATTGATGATAGCCAAGAACTATCCGATTGATGTCAATTATGGACACATCGCAAGATTTCATGAGCTTATTAAAGTCATGAATATAGCTGAAAAGCATGACAACATACTTGTGAAGAACTATAACTCTAGACCTGTGGGAGCAAAGCCAATTCTGGAGTCTAATTATAGTTACGCCCCTAAGGGAGGGCACTAGGAGTGAAATCCTAAGAAAAGGAATTATTCTGGACGTTCTAGTCTATATTCTCGCCCTAAAGAGGAAGGAAACCTCCAAGATAGGCATGCACGGAACCGTAGAGGTCAACGTGTGAAGAGAGAGAGAGGCAGAGCCTTCGGCTATTGTGGTGGTGCCACCAAGGATCATAGCCATCCCCAATGCACTCTAGGAGTGCCTCGATCAAGGGAGCCTGACCAGGATGATGCTTGTCTTCTGTGTAGAGCGTCCGGACATTGGCCTAAAGCATGTAATGCACCCCAGAATGTTGCTAACGTGTACAAGATGTATCGTGAAGCAAGGGAAGCAAATTGTATGGAGCAAGAAGATCAAGGTGACGATCTCGCTCTAAGGGTTGAAGACTTCAAAGGCCAAGATCCAGATACTAGTGATTTTGAGTAAGTCTTTTTTATTTTCCAAGAGATGTAATAGGCAATTCCATCTATTTTTGTAGTTGATGCCAATGGTTTAGTCTTTCTTCAAAGTAGGCTCACCCAAAGTAAGTGTGATGTCTAGGAAGGTTATGAGATTAGTGGTACTTAAGTGAGCCTTGCTCCACTGACATCTCTCTACTCACCTGGTCACATTTATTTTGGAGTTATCAAAAGAAGTTAGACAACTACCATTGTTTTGCATTTGCTAGCATTTTGGATTTGATTTTCTCTGGTCAAAGAGACAATGATGTAACTCCGTTGACTTATGAATAAAATTTCGAGTTCTTTTCATTATGACTCCATTTTGCTTCTGAGCATATTACTTTGTGACTACGATGGTTGGGCCATCAGTATTAATTTAAGGACATAGAATAGCTCAAGTTCCCCTTGCCAAATGACACCTTGATTACTGTCACAGAAACTCTCTACGCTCCTAGGGTAAATCGCACCTATGAATAGCCAACGGATTCCATGCAAAAACGCATGTAGAGAACGAAAAATGAGTTCCTTTGCAATACCTCTAAAGATTGCCAACAAAGACACCTCTTAGGGAAATTTATGTGTCTCTCTAGTGGACTCTAAGTCACTATTAGAGCTATTAAATCCAATAAAGTTATGAGAGAAGATTTCTTGGATTTTAATATATATTGGCTTTGTCACAATAGGATAGGTCATCCTAGTCATGATATGATAATCCGTCTACTAAAGACTTCACACGGACATCCATTCTTTTGAGCTAAACGAAGCATGAATCAAAAGTTGATTCCTGGACTAAGTGTGATCGCTGCCACTGCCTCTGGGGCCGCCGTGCTCCACCACTAGCCTAGGGCTGGCACAATCCCTATCCATGACAACATGAATGGCGTCCATCATGGTGATGGCGCCCTAGGTGATGCTGGCATCACTAACTTTGCTTCAAATAGCGTTTCAGATGCTCAGGCCCAACCACAATCCTTATTGGTTGCTTCTAAAGTCTCTCGCTCATTTTACAAAGTCCGTTTCTTAGGACTGAGACCGTCTTATGCAAAGGATATGAAAATACTCATTCTGTTCTTACATAGAATCCATGGGGATTCTGTGGACTGCTTCAACCAACTTGCGGACGCTTAAATATTTCATGATGTTGGTTGACACGCAAACATGCTAGTCACGTGTTATGCCATTGTCCACTTGTAAATGCTGCTTATGCTACACTCCTAGCACATATCATATGACAACGGGCTCACTCTCCGGATCATCCTATTCCGTCAATTGGACTTGAAAATGCTAGAAAGTTTACATCGAAGACTTTCGATGGTTATTGCATTAGGACTGATGTTGGACATCATATTCCCATGAACAAACCCAAATGGTCTCTCGAAAATGGTAGGCTGGACATTGGTAATGCACACCCATCTCCTCATATTCGCTTAGGGTGATTCAATATCGTATGCAGGTATGCTAATTTGTCTATGTTAACATTAGTGATCCGTGGGATCTCTAGTTAGCTTAAGAGAGAGAGTGACACGAGATGTATAGTGGTTTGCTTCCTGCCTTAGCGGGAAACTACGTCCACTTGAATGTTACACTAGTGTGTTGAGCCTTGCGGCCCAAAGGGGATTACAAAAGATGTAATGGGATTGTCCGAGTTGTGGGAGGAGGCATTCCTTTTATAGGTGAAGGAATGCTTCTCCTTTACATTTTCTTAGATGTGGGATGACTAAAATCACTATTCTAGTCTAGAAAGCCTATTTGTGAGGGCAACTTGGCAAGGCCGGAAAGGTGGCTTCCCGGCGACAGATTTGCGACTTCCGGATACCGTAGCGTAGCTTGAACATAGGGCTACAAGATGCAAGTAGCAGTTGGGCCTCACCATGGCTTGTGGGTGTCCCAAAGAGGGTGTTACTTATGCTTGGTGAGATAGCAAACTAGTCATGCTAGTAGGTGAAGTCCCTAAGTAAGAGGAGCTTCTTGGTTGGGGAGTTATAATCATGAAGTCATCAAGCATAAGTAATCGGGCGGCACGGAGCCCCTACAAGTCCCCGAACTCCGTAAGCAAGAAGGGACTTGTTAACCTGCACAACAAAGACAAAAAACAGGCATATGTAGAATGCTCGTTGCATTGGGCAACAAATGTGAGTTGCATTGATATGTGTTGGCATATATGAACGTATGGGGTCCGTGATACATGTTGATGTATACACGCGAATGGTGCCGAGTACGATTGATTATGACATATAAACATGAGAACGCGTATGGGCCTGTAAGCATATGGATTGCATATGATAAATGTAAGTTGCATGAGCGCTGCGAAGGTAAACGTTTGTAATTCGTGAACGATGACCGCGCGTATGGTTGTGTTTGTTTGGTTGTCGCTCGTATTAATGGAACCCGAAAAGAATTTGATTTGTCGCAATCGGTAAACGACAAATGGTAGAAAAATTCAATGTTCCATTAACGTGTAGTGTGTCGAGTAGACATGAGTGTAAAGCTCAAGGATTGCCGGGAAGGCATGAGCAGCAAGCTCGGGGGTGCCGGGAAGGCATGAGCGGGAGTTCGAGGGTTGCCGGGAAGGCATGAGCGGTAAGCTCGAGGGTGCCGGGAAGGCATGAGCGGAAGCTCGGGGGTGCCGGGAAGGCATGAGCGGTAAGCTCGGGGGTGCCGGGAAGGCATAAGCGGTAAGCTCGGGGGTGCCGGGAAGGCATGAGCGGAAGCTCGTGGGTTGCCGGGAAGGCATGAGCGGGAAGCTCGAGGGTTCCGGGAAGGCATGTGCGGAAGCTCGGGGGTTCCGGGAAGGCATGAGCGGAAGCTCGGGGGTGCCGGGAAGGCATGAGCGGTAGCTCGGGGGTGCAGAGAAGGCATGAGCGGTAAGCTCGGGGGTGCTTGGAAGGCATGAGCGGTAAGCTCGGGGGTGCCGGGAAGGCATGAGTGATAAGATCGGGGGTGCCGGGAAGGCATGAGCGGTAAGCTCGGGGGTGCCGGGAAGGCATGAGAGGTAAGCTCGTGAGCGGAAGCTCAAGGGTGCCGCGAAGGCATGAGCAGAAGCTCGGGGGTGCCGGGAAGGCATGAGCGGTAAGCTCGTGAGCGGAACCTCAAGGGTGCCGCGAAGGCGTGAGTGGAAGCTCGTGGGTTGCCGGGAAGGCGTGAGCGGTAAGTTCGCGAGCGGAAAGCTCGTGAGCGGAAGCTCAAGGGTGCCGCGAAGGCGTGAGCGGTAAGCTCGTGAGCTGAAGCTCAAGGGTACCGCGAAGGCGTGAGCGGTAAGCTCGCGAGCGGAAGCTCAAGGGTACCACGAAGGCGTGAGCGGTAAGCTCGCGATCGGAAGCTCAAGGGTGCCGCAAAGGCGTGAGCGGTAAGCTCGCGAGCGGAAGCTCAAGGGTGCCTCGAAGGTGTGAGCGGTAAGCTCGCGAGCGGAAAGCTCGTGAGCGGAAGCTCAAGGGTGCCGCGAAGGCGTGAGCGGTAAGCTTGTGAGCGGAAAGCTCGTGAGTGGAAGCTCAAGGGTACCGTGAAGGCATGAGCGGTAAGCTCGGGAGCGGAAGCTCAAGAGTGCCGCGAAGGCGTGAGCGGTAAGCTCGCGAGCGGAAAGCTCGTGAGCGGAAGCTCAAGGGTGCCGCGAAAGCGTGAACGGAACGCTCGCGAGGGGAAGCTCAAGGGTGCTGCGAATGCACGAGGGCGAAAGTCGGCGGTGTCGCTGAGGCACGAGCGCGAGAGCTCGAGGATGCCGCTGAGCCGAGAGCATGACATCTCGGCCGTACCGCTGCGGCGAGAGCGTGAGAGCTCGAGGTTGCCGCTGAGCAGAGAGCATGACATCTCGGAGGTACCGCTGAGCCGAGAGCATGACATCTCGGCGGTACCGCTGCGACGAGAGCGTGAGAGCTCGTGGATGCCGCTGAGGCTTTAACGGGTAGCTCGAAGGTGATGCCCTAAGGCATGAGCGTGACCGTTGCTAATTATGCTGGGCTGTATGTACAAGTCCCCGAAGTCCCCAATCAAGGAGGGTGTTCTCACGGATTGATACCAAAGCGTAGCTTTGTGCCGTATATCAAGCATAATTAGTGCGAGTGCATCGTCCATCTATAATTGGTTGGAGCGAACGCTTTTGCCCTTTCGGCTGGGCCCCTGCTAGGCCCGCCAGGGAGTCTCCCACTCCCCAGCCACAACGGACCTCCGGATGGTCGGTAAATTGTTTGTTGAGGGGGAGCTGCACGGAGCAGAGGGTGTTGGGTAGCGAGCCCAATCTTTGGTACCCAAGCGTCGGGGTTAACTGCCGGATCAATGGCTGCCGTGGGCTGTGTTAACTAGTCCCTTTACTATTTCTCGGAGGAGAAACTTGACTGCAATGTCGCGTAGCGGTCATTGTCATTATGAGTCGTTGCCTTACCGCCTGGTGGTGACCACAGACTCGTAAAGTTTGTACTTGTAATGAAACATGACAAACAAATAGAGCAAGTAATAAAATTTTGTTTGAGTGACCCATATTTATCTAATTGAGTTGCAATTAAAATAGAAGCATGGCATATGTGAATAGCATGTACTTGTAATGTGGATGCTAATATCATTTTTGCATTTTTGTAGATATGCCTTAAGTGTCATGGAGACATGTAGTCATGGCAAAGACTCTAATTGCAAGAGCACAAGAGATAAGATATAGTGACTTATCTTATGCCGATTTGGTGGCTAGCGGAGTTATCCAAGCATGACGCTCCATTGCTCCGGCAAAGGACCTTAGTCGAAAGGTGATGATTTCGGTAATTGAAAATGTGATCGGTGATTATATCTCCTTAACATAAGATAGAGTAAGTGATTAGTACTCTTTCCATATAATTGAATTGATTAAATATATATATGCCATAGATATTTAATGTACACATGCATGTTTTAGAATGTCATGGTGGCCGGTAACCATAGTGATCTTGTTGCTTTGTATATATGCATGGCATTAAGTACATGGACATTTATAAGCATGTGTAGATGAAGGGTTGAATTATGAGAAGCATCAGATGCATCTGCATTTGCGTCAAAGCATCAGTGAATACCCAGTTGCTAGAATGCTAGCACTTGATGAAATTGGTCAAAAGTTATGCAAAAATGCATTTTCAAAGTCTGACCACTTATCAATGGTGAGATAATATTTGAATATTTGGAGTAAGCACACATATTTTGACAACCACATGCATAACTCATGCATAATTTAAACTGGAATGGCAATTGAAACATGTTGACTATGTAAACATGCCGCCTGAGCTTTGCAAGCTAGTGTAGTGCACATGTGAGCTACTGAGATAATCTTTGGCATTATTCCATTTTGAAAGCACCCATATACCAATCTCAATCAATATATGTATATGTGGCGAGAGTTAATGGAAGTGGGGCTGCCATCAATATCAATAAACATGCTAACAGACAAATGTGATTTGGGTATATGCATCATGGAGGCAAACGAGGCAAGTACCGACTAAACGTGTTTACGAACCTTTGCTGGGGGATGAGCAAATATATTATGTAGCTATATAGGTGGATTGTCGGTGCCCATGTATAGCCTAGTTAGTTTAGGCAAGAGTACATGCATATATCTGACATAGTTTAGTCAAATAAAGTTGATGCTTGGTTTTGCTGTAGAGATAAAGTTGATGCATGCACTTGAGCTAAGAGAAATCAGGGCCACATGCCACTTAATTATGTTTCCCATGGTAGCATATCATGATGTCTAGTATTGTATGTATCATGGTGTACTCATAAATAATAATTTGTTTGTGTGGAACAGAGGCATATATGTGGTGTGATGCCCCAGAAATTCGTATTTATTTTCCGAGGATTTTCCGGAATTAATTTTATAACTATTGGACGGTTTCGTGGCTCGTGGATGGAGCGGAAGTGTTTCGGGCGAATAATTAATTGAAGAATATGGTTTTAGGGGGTTGCCAAAGGTTGACTTTTTATTCGTAGGGATTCTCCAAAAACTTCCTTCACGAAAGTTGTAGAGCGCGTCGATACGAGTTTGTGGACATGTGGAACGCGAGAATCAGAGTTCGTATGAGGAAGTTATGGCCATTGGAAGAAATTTCCATTTTGGTATAAATAGAAGTTTCCCGAAGGAGAAACTTACTATTTTCATTTGTTTCCTTTTTCGGAAACCAGCTCCTTCCTCTCTCTTCTCTCTCATTCGCACCTTCAGAATCGAAATAATCCGGCTGACCCGACCCGGACCAGGTCGATCCGACCCGACTTTTCCGGCGAACTGCGGCGGTCTCCGGCGACGAAACTTTCCAGATAGGATCGTCTCCTCCGTTTGGTCGTCCCTCTGGTGTCCTCTAGCACCGATTCTCGATGGTGGCGGTGGTAGAAGGCGGTGCAGGTTGACGTTTTCGGACCCGGTCGGAAATCCTTGTTCCGACGTCGGCGAGGCTTCAAGTCTTCTTGGTTGAACTCAGAACGGCCTCGTCGATTGATCCTTGGTGGTTGTTTGGATCGATTCACGTGAAACTTCGATCAACTCAGTTGGGATTACTGTTCACCGCTTGTGAGGTAGTTTTCGATCCCTTAAGCTTGTTTTCTAACTTCGATCCAGTTATGAAAGTTCACAAGCATGCTTAGATGAAGCTTTTTGATGTTGGGAGTTTTGTGAAATAATGTGTTTTTGGCCGGCGGCAGTGCACCACCGTCTGTGGTAGCGTTCCAGCCGTGTTCCGGCCACTTAAGGAACTGTTTATGTTATTATATATGTTCTACTCGTTGATACGAGCGTTTCGATATATAATATGCAAGTTTTGGAGTTCGTTTGGAATTGTTATGATTTTTGCAGTTTCATACCGACCAATTTATGCTATCCGTGAGGATTTGAGCGTCCGATCGACTTGTGGTTTGGTCACATCGATCGTGGACGTATTCCGGAGACTTTGGGAGGTCTCGGATGTGGTTTCGCCTCGATTGGCGCCACTTTGGGGATTTTAGTTCAAAACAAGGGTTTCAGACTTAAATCGTTTGTGAATTGTTACTGATTTGAGATCATTGGTGAATAGGTGTTTCTAAAAGGTGAATTGGACGAGTTGTTGGTGATAGTGTTAGTTCGGTTCTGTATTGAAGACGCAGCGGGATTCTGAGGTGAGTAATCTCACGAAGTTCATTCACGAACGGGAATACCTTATTGTTTTGAGAGTTAATTGGTTAACTACAAACTGTAGACGGTATTAGTGACATTTCTGAGTAGATGACTATGTGTGTATATAAATATATATTATGGGATGTATATATATACATACGTATTCATGTATTAGTTGTGGATTTGTGAAACAATATGCATGAAACGATGCTTTTTATTGTTTTGGGTTGTGGCTTTTGGAAAACAATTGGTAGGAAATGGTATTTCTATTGTTTTGAAAAGTGTTTGAGGATTTGAGAGTCACAGGTTGTGATTTCTCCTTTTGAATTGATTTAACGTTTTGATCTGACGACCAGTGGTCTGAGGATTTGAGAGTCACAGGTTGTGATTTCTCCTTTTGAATTGATTTAACGTTTTGATCTGACGACCGGTGGTCTGAGGATTTGAGAGTCACAGGTTGTGATTTCTCCTTTTGATTTGATTTGACGTTTTGATCTGAGGGTCAGGTTGGCCTAAGGATCCGGGGTTGCAGGTTGCATCCTCATGGCAATATTATATCGTAAGATTGAACCTTGGCCGGGTGACAGGTTACGATTCAGTTAGAGCTCTAGTCTGTCTGCCATCGTACTTTAGGGATCTAAGTAGGTTACTTAAGACTCCTGGGTACATATTTTGTCCAGGTTGGACCGATTTGATATTTTGTCCAGGTTGGACTGATTTGATATTTTGTCGAGGTTGGACCGATTTGCTATTTTGTCCAGGTTGGACCGATTTGATATTTTGTCCAGGTTGAACCTATTTGCTATTTTGTCCAGGTTGGACCGATTTGATATTTTGTCCAGGTTGGACCGATTTGATATTTTGTCCAGGTTGGACCTATTTGCTGTTTTGTCCAGGTTGGACCTATTTGCTGTTTTGTCCAGGTTGGACCTAATTATTGTTTTATCCAGGTTGGATCGATTTATCATATTCTACTTGTTAGGTTAACAATAGGTATGATTTATTTGTGTTGATGCTTTGTCCAGGTTGGACCTATTTGCTGTTTTGTCCAGGTTGGACCTAATTATTGTTTTATCCTGGTTGGATCGATTTATCATATTTGAATTGTTAGGTTAACGATTTATATGATTTTGTCACGGTGTGACTTTCGTTGTTCCTTTTGGGAAAAGAGTATTGTTTTTGGAAGCATGGTATGTTTTCTTTATTTGCGAGTTGAAAGGTTTTCCTCGTTTTTGGCTTGAGTTGTGCATGTGTGTTTTGAGTTACTCATACGGGCTTGCAAAAGCTTACCGGGTTTGTTGTGTGGCAACCCGGTACACTATTCAAACGGTGTAGGGGTTAATCCTGCAGGTTAGGAAAATCTAGGTTGAGGCAGCGAGCTAGCAGCTTTACGGTAGGAAGCCATCTTTGTGACTTTACCTTTGATAAGGACTTCCGTTGTATAGTTACTCTGAGCAGCCTTTACGTTTTATTTTGTTGTTAACAATTTAATTCGTAAGCTTGTGTAATATATAAGTCTTTGGATGCGAGTGTATATTAACTTTGAGGGTTCAGGACATCAATATGTGTGTAAGTTTAAGGGAAAAAGATTTCAGGTATTTCGTATTGATGACTGGACGTTCACGCATATATAATTATGGGGTTATATATATCGATTTTCATGTGTGTAAAATTAGGGGCGTGACATGTGGTGTTCCAAGCTACACGTACATCGCTATAAACACATGGTAAGGAGAACCTAGTGCATCATGCTGCTGATATGTGGCAGTAAAATAGTCATGCTTTTTCACATATAAGCACGTGGTGTACAACTATAATTCCAATGCATGCTTATCAATAAAGGTAGGAGAAGAGCAGAGCATCAGTAGACTTAGCTCGTTTGGTCTGTGAGTGCAGATGAAATCCATGGTGAAACCACAGTGCCAAGCAACGAGATTCAGAGTGGATGCACGGAGAATATAGGAATGAGCCCCAAGCCGCTCGTTGATGTTTGAATGCCCAGAGTTGATGGGTGGTGATGTCCAGCGGAGCATGGTGCTCGGTGGAAACACGGAGCTCAGCGGAAGCTTTGCCGGACGGAGGTCGGCGGTGGTAGTGAAGCGGTGTCAATGAAGTTTGCTGGTGGTGCCAGTGAAGCTTTGGCCGTGCCTAGCGGAGGTTTAGCCGCTGGTTGTGATCGGCGGTGAGGTTTGGCTAGCGGTGGAGCTTGTCAGCAGCTTTCTTGGCTAGTAGAGGAGGGCAGTGATGATGGAGCTTTGAATCATCAGCGGAGCATGGACGGCGGAACTCGGAGCTCAGCGGAGGTTTTGAGTTCAGCGAAGGTTAGAGCTCAGCGGAGGTTTTGTTGGTGGTGCTTTGACCGGCGGTAGCTGCTGTTAGTCAGTGATGGTTGTGAGCTCAACGGAGGCAGTGCTTGCAGCTGGCGCTGGCATGCCGGCGCTGGGCTGGGCTGGCGGTCCGACGGTGACCTGGTCTGGCTGCTTAATGGTGCAGCGAAGCTTGCTAGCGGAGGTGCCTGGGTGCCATGGCAGCGAGCTGTCAATTGGAGCTGGCGGAGGATGATGCTTGGAGGTGGCCGGTGTCCAGAGCAAATCTCTGGGTGTCCAGAGAAGATTTTCCACCAAACTTGAGTGGTTTCAGCGGAGACCATTTGAGTTGGGCGCTGACCAACCTTGAACTGCGTTGACTGACCCTAATGGGCGTGAACCAACCTTGACCGGCCCTCAAGGTGTAAGTTTCTGCACATTTCTACTCTAATTGTACCGCTGGAGTAGTGTTTGATCATGCCTTGGCAAAAGTTGCCGCAAAGAAACACAAATTCAAACATGAACTCACTGGGAACCAATGAAGACTCAAGAATGACTAAAGAGAAATGATTGACCAATGAATTTGAAATGGCTCAAAGAAGGAGGGAAGAATTTCTTTGAGTTCTGCTAAGCAGACTTAGCTCATGGTAGGTGAAGAAGCCAATGTGTTGGCTTCCCACAGACGGCGCCAATATTAAAGTTAGTGATCCGTGGGATCTCTAGTTAGCTTAAGAGAGAGAGTGACACGAGATGTATAGTGGTTCACTTCCCGCCTTAGCGGGAAACTACGTCCACTTGAATGTTACACTAGTGTATTGAGCCTTGCGACCCAAAGGGGATTACAAAAGATGTAATGGGATTGTCCGAGTTGTGGGAGGAGGCATTCCTTTTATAGGTGAAGGAATGCTTCTCCTTTACATTTTCTTAGATGTGGGATGACTAAAATCACTATTCTAGTCTAGAAAGCCTATTTGTGAGGGCAACTTAGCAAGGCCGGAAAGGTGGCTTCCCGGCGACGGATTTGCGACTTCCGGATACCGTAGCATAGCTTGAACATAGGGCTACAAGATGCAAGTAGCGGTTGGGCCTCACCATGGCTTGTGGATGTCCCAAAGAGGGTGTTACTTATGCTTGGTGAGATAGCAAACTAGTCATGCTAGTAGGTATCTACAGTCTACGACTTACTGCCACTCAATCTACTTCTGTGTTACAACTAGTGACTAGGTACAAGTATCGTACTTACGCATATTTGAGTGTGTCATTTATGTGTCAATTGCGCCGCCACAACTCTCTATTATGGGTCCTTACAGACGAATTGGCAACTACGTTGGATTTGAGATTCCAACAATCATTCACCACTTAATGCCCTTGCTAGGCAATCTCTTTACCGCATGTCTTGTGGATTGTCACTTTGATGAGACAGTCACGAATGTTTAGCAGAAACGACAGGAATTGTCGTGATTTGTCCCCACTATGTCTCATCTCGATCCCTGTTAAAGTGACGAGATCACACATATTTGCTACAAATATGTCTGCAAGGATGAACATCCCTACGAGAGGACGTAGCGCCACCCTACATGGAGGTAGGCATGGCGCCAATGCCAAAGAAAGTGACACTCTAGCGTTATAGGACATGGCCCCAACTAGGATGCGAGGGAGGCCCATGGGTTCAAAGGATATTTTGGCACATTCCAATCCTTTGATCATCAACACTCAAAATTCATCTCATGAGAATCTTCTAGATTATGGTTATCGGAGGACGCCTCAACGTCAGAACCTATTCATGAGAATATAGAGCTCTATGAAAATTACACTAGTGTACATGAGACGTGGGATAGAAACTTCATCATAATTGATGATGTAGTTGTGCATTTCGTTGCACATGAGTTTGTTGAGTCCGATGATATCGAACCACGCTCTGTTGATGAATGAATGCCAACGTTGAGAAGTTTGGCCTAAATGGAAAGATGTAATCCAGGTTAAGTTGGATTCTCTAACAAAGAGGAAGGTTTTTGAGCCAATGATGCCAACAACTCCTGACATAAAACCTATTGAATATTGACTAATAGGTCTTCGTTAGAAAGCGTCTTGAGAAAAAGAGATGGTAATCTTGACTTATGGAGCAAGGCTTCTCACAAAACGCCCTTGAATCAACTACGATGAGACATATTCTCTTGTAATGGATGTTATTGCACTCCACTACTCTGTCAGTTTGGTAGTTTCCGAATAATTGAACATGCAGCTTACAAATGTCTCTATGGGGATCTAGATAAGGAATATACATGAAGGTTCATGGTGAACTTCATATACCCAAGTCAAGTGGCTCTAGACCACGGAACACATTTTACAAAGAGGTTGAAACGCTCACTAAAATGACTACTTGATTGGGAAGGGATATGCCCACGCATTTCCATAACAAGTTTTGGATTTTATCGTTGTTCATGTTGGACATAATCTTTATTGGAAGCCATTAAAGAGTTAAGGGAAACCGCTGAACATTTGAAATCCGATTTTGAGATAAACGATTTTGGGAGAACACGATTATGTCTCAGTTTAGAACTTGAGCATAGTGTTAATAGATGCTTAGGCATTTTGACAAGGTCAAGCCTTCAAGCACCCCTATGATCGTCCGTAGTCTTAATCCTGAAAAGGATCCTTTTCGTTCGAAGGATGATGACGAAGATGTGCTAGGGGCGGAAGTGCCCTACATAAGTACAATAGGCGCATTATAGTACTTAGCTCAATGCATAAGACCGGACATCTCATACGTTGGGAACTTGTTAGCTAGATATAGCTTTGAGCCAACACGACGCCATTGGATTGATGTAAAAGATATCTTTCGGTACTTGAGATGTACGATTGATATGGGCTTATTCTATTCCTACAGAGAGACGATGGAATCGGACACATCATACACCAGGAACATCGCCAACACTAGCCTGCATCCTCTATCCCCATCCCAAAACGACATTTGTTTTGTAAGGTTTTGCTGATGTTGGGTATCTCTCTGACCCACACAAAGGTCATTCCTAAACTAGTTAAGTGTTCACCATGGGTAAGACCACGATATCTTGGAGGTCTACAGAACAGACCCTAGTCCCTATATCTTCGAACAATGCAGAGATTATTGCTCTTCATGAAGTAGTTCGTGAATGTATATGGATTGGATCCATAATTACACATGTTCGAACAATTGTGGTTTGAAGTCTACCACATATGAGCCTACAAGCATTTAGGATAATGCTGCTTGTTTTGAACAAATGAAGTAAGGCTACATCAATAGCGACAACACCAAGGATAATCAGCAACAATAGACTCTCCTCAAGATCAAAGTGAACTAGGTTCAATCTGATGATAGTGTGGCAGACTTGCTTACTAAGTCATTGCCTAAATTCCACTTTCGAGAAACATATTGGTAGCATCGTTTCCGGAAGTTATCTGAACTCCTATGACCGTAGTCAGCAGAGGGAGATGCATACATCCGGGGGAGATGTCTACATGTATGGTCTCGAAATGTGAATGGTGTGTTATGCTTTTTTTCCTCTACGACCAAGGTTTTTTTGTCCCACTGGGTTTTTGTTACTCGGCAAGGTTTTTAATGAGGCAACGAGATGAGCACCATGTTTAGGTGACACAAGGGGGAGTGTTTAAGTAAATCCAGAATATGTGTCTGACCTAAACTCTATGTTACTTGACCTAGTTGTAATAGGGTTTTGAATTAGAGATATTCTCGGAGATATTCATAGATATCCGATTAATTGTATGACTATCTTTCCTTGTACAACTCTGATTCTATGCCTTGTGATCCTCTATATAAAGAGGCCTCTATTATCAATGAAAGCACGATTCAATTCTTTCCCAATTCAGTTTTGCTTAAACAATAATCAGATTTACCCCTAGTTCCTTAATTTTTTCTTTCAGTTTCAACGTTCGTCTATTCCAATCCATATAAAAAAAAACTAGTAGTTTAACAACTATAAGCAATGAAGAAGAGATCCCTTTTTTTTTTTTTTTGTGTTTTAGATTTTTAATTTCGGTGTTCACAAGGGGTATTGCAAAGATTTTGATAATGTTTTTTTTTTTTTTAAGCGGAAGAGGTCAATAGAACCAACACACACCCATGCAGTGTATCCCAACTTAGCCAGACTAATCAGTGCACCGCAGACGCACGAACCTTTGGTGTTTTATCCAACCAAGGTCCCTCAAATCTACTGGCCACGGGATGGAGCTGGAAATCGAACGCTAGACCTGGGGGTTCCAGACTAGGCCGCTCGACCAACACACCACACCACGTGGTTGATTTTGATAAAGTTAACACTAATGACTTTTTGAATTAAATATCAAATTAACGATGAAGAGGCAACAAAAAGTTGTAACAAATTCAAATTTGATGGAAAATATGAAAATTAATGTTATCCAATAAGAAAGTAAGTAGTCCTTGTACTTAATTAATTGATTATGTATATAATTTTCTTTATAGATTTGGATTTTAGAAAAATTAATATATTTATCAGTCATTTTGCATTTAAGTAGTTCTTGTATTTAATTAATTGATTATGTATATAATTTTCCTTACAGATTTGAATTTTAAAAAATTAGTGTACTTATTAGTCATTTTGCATTTGGGTAATATAATTTGTTAATCATTCAAATGTTTGTAGAGTGAATTAAGAAAATAGTAGAGTGACAATATATGGAGCCTATACTTATATTTTCTGCATCTTTTTTTTTTTTAAGTAAAAGTCATTCTATTTAATCTTTCAAAATTTAGGTCAGAACAGCACATGACATACGGTTCCGTTGTTAAAGACCAAGGTAAAGCAAATAAGAAGCAATATTGTACGTAAGATAGTACCACTCATTCGACATCAATGCTCACTTATTCCAACAAACCATCTACTGCTAGCAAGAAACACTCCAATAAGAAGTAACTTGACAAAATGTAATCCACCTGAATCCCATATATGAAAACCAATAGATTAGAAGCCCATCAGCCTTGTCAAGCTTAGGCCCCAGAGTTGAGCCCACTTTCGACCACTCATCCGATTAGGCCTCCAATTAATATAGGCACCAATGTCTTAAAAGGGCGTATATTGGGGCGTTAAAGGCGCAAATCTGCAGTAGAAATGAGTGGGTTTTGATAGATAGGTGTGAAGGCGCAGAAAATGCGCTCAAGAGGCTTTGAAGACGTAAAAGTCGGAAAACTCAGACTCAAGTCGTATGCGTTGCAAACATTTTTTTTTGTTTTTTTATTATTTTTTTTTATAGTAAAACCGCATATGCTAAATTCTGATTTGTAACTCCAAAACTCATGGTCTTTTTTTTTTTTTAATGATAATAAATTTTGAGTTTGTGACTTGAGAAATATTGTGGTGATGGACTAATCTGGGAGGAAAGCTAGGTTCTTAAAGCTAACGTACAGGGATGGGAAAATGAGAAGGGGCAAGAAAATGGAGCATAGTACCCTCCTTCACAAAATGAAGCATGGTCTATTATGAATTATTATGAGTTATGTTAAACCAACGTCCTCATCCTTATCTTCTGATAATAAGGACTCTTCTTCAATTGAATTCACAGTTTAAAAGTTTTAGGGTCTGTTCGGTATCATTTTGCGATACTTTTTTTTGTTTTACGAATTCAAAAACTTATGTAATTTGCGTTCGGTGCATTAAATTTGAAAAACAAGGAAAAGAAATTTTAGGAAACAATTCAAGAACTATGAATAAATATGGGAAATGACTTTTTGACGTTTTCATTGTTTCCTGAAAACAATATGCCCTGCAATTAGAGAAAGTGATATATATATATATATATATATATATATATATATTTTACTTTTAAGCACATAGATCCACAAACTCTTCTCCTCTCTTTTGATCTCTCTCTTTCTTTCCCACAATTTCCACCAAGACTTATCCTCACTTCTCATGATCTCATCTACTTTATCTGTTGTTTGAACTTTCTTCTTCCCAGTCTTTTTCAATCAATTGAAACTTGCAGAATCATGCAGTAGAGAAGAATGAAGGATTTAGAAAATCCCTCTTTCATGTGTCAGATCTAATTTATACGAATGATTTAGGAAGAAAGCTTCGGTATTTTATGCTTCAATATAATTGGATTATCTCATGGGCAAGAGGAATTAACAACTAAGGTTGAGACATTTGATTGAATTATCTTTTTGAACTAAATATTCAAGAGCTTGCAACTTCATATGATATATTTTATAAACAAAATTGAGGGATTTGATTCTTCTTGTTCAATCTCCTTCACAATACTCTGTTTCTTTTCTCATAACAACCAATAAACAATTCATAATCAATTTTCATGATTACTGAGGAAAAACTAAACTGAGTGCTATAGATATGTTTTTTTTTTCTTTTTTAAACGATAGATATGTTTTTAATATTTCAAGTTTTGAAATACTTGTACCGAACATGTATTTTCATCTTAAAAACTTATAGTTTAATTTCCCGTTTTCATTCTACAATCTAGTATTATAAAAATAGTTTCATAAAACGTTACAGGACACACCCTTAGTTTTCATCTTTTTCTGTTATAGCTATTTTAGTTTTTATCTTCTACTCGTATACAATTATCTTATATTTGTAAATATAGTTATATACACCATTCTCAATCAATAATAATCATCACAGACCTTTCATTAATGATAATGAATAATAATATTTTTTTTTGTAGATTATTAATGTTCTATATATAAATATTATGTATATATATATATATATTTTTTATTCCTCTCAAGGCTTACCCCTCACTGAGGCTCTCTCGAAAATGTCTCGAGGTATGCCTCAACATTTTAAACATTGACGGACACTCGAGATCCCCTTGACACCTACCTAAGTATAGTGCGACCACTACCGTCTCCCAGAACACAGCTATAGGCTCATCATGGTTGCTTCCAAACCAAAGCACTCACCCATTTGGGTTGTTCAGGTACCAAATAAGATCCAGGCAACCATGGAGTGGCGCAACCATCTCTTTCAACCTCAGTGGCAATTCTGTGCACAGAAGCCCAAATTTTCATGTTCCACCATCTCTAGCCTCCGGACGTCACCGGCAATAGCATCCCTAGCTAGCAAACAACCATCTTCTCGAACAGGGCCGGTCTTGAGATTCTAACGGCCTTAGGCGAAGAATTAAAAGGTGGCCTCCTATATGTGTGTGTATATTTTTTTGTGCTAAATAATAGTATAAAATCATGTATTTTAAATAAAAAGGGAAATTTTTAAGAACAGTACACAAACTTAAGGCCACTCCGAATTAAGGTGGTCAACATTTATATAACCCAACATAAGTACATAAGCTTTGAAACCCGACCTACTTTGTGTACACGCCATCACTAACACCGTTAGTGGGTATGAAACTTGGCATATTTTGAAGGGTAAATATGTCTCTTCAAGTATGATGAAGGATAAAAAAAAATCTTGTGAATGCAACACCACCGATTACTGTGGACACCCAAAATTTATCGCTACACCCCTCCTCCACCATTGCCACCAGTATCACAGTACCCAGTTGAAAACTTGAACGCCTTCAGCCTCTCCTCTGACTTGAAACCAAACCCAGAAGAGCAAAAAAGAAAATAAAGTAGTGTCTATTGATTGTTGATTAAATCAATTCCTTTGATTTAATTGATTATTGATAAACAATCAATTCTAACCAAAATGTCTACCTCTTCACCCAATTTAGCCCTTTTTCTTAAATTAAGGAGTAGCTCTTCTCAGATGGCTTCCATGGCCTCCTCCTACTGCTGCTACATGCAACAGCATGATTCGAGTCTGGGTCCTAGGCCAAGACTCAATTTTTTCCTCTAATGCAACTCCAGATTCATCGAGGAGATCCAGACCTTAACCCAGTCTCCTCATAGTCATCCATTTTCTGGCCGACGCGATGTTCCTCGACAACTCTCCGATTTCACAGAGCCCAAAGTTTAGGGGGAGCAAGAGGAGCATACTAATATCCAAACCTGAGCCAAGGCTACAGCGGAGTGATAGTTCACTCGCTTTGATTCAGCGAAGGAATGAGAGAGAGAGAGAGAGAGAGGAATGAGAGAGATAAAAATACTATATTACCCCTTGAAAAATAAATAATGGCATAGGTGTTAACGGAGAAGATAACGACATGTATGAAAGGTGGGTCGGGTTTCAAAGCTCATGTACTTATGTTGGGTTATATAAATGTCAGCCACCTTAATTCGGAGTGGCCTTAAGTTCATGTACTGTTCTTAAAAATTTCCCAAATAAAAATAAATATGAAATTGATAACAAAACAAAAGTATATGAATATTTATTCCTTCCATAAATTTCTGAATTACAAAACTAGTTTGATCTTGTTTGATGTGGGAAATTTTTTAGGCATACTCAATCAATATGTAGAGTTTAATTTAGGTTAGTTTTCCACACTGAGAAGGAAAAGGAATAGTTATTCATATGGAAAAAGGAAAGGAAAAGTTTATATGAAAAAGGAAAAGGAAATAAATAAAAAAAATGGGATGGGCCACGAGTCCAAGAAAAATTACCTTAAGTAATTTAAATTATAAAATAAAAAAACAGAAAGGGTGAAGCAGTTGAGCCCCACCCAAGTCCCTTAATTGATTGTAAAAATGTAAAAAGAGAAGTGAATCACAAACGTGATTCAAACCTTGGTGGACAGGGATGCTGTTTGACTTCCTTTCCTCTGGAGCAACATGCGAGTTCTTATTTATGAAAGCAAACAAAACATACATATAATATCTTAAATTTATAAACAGAAACTCCGGAGGCCCCCAGGAGCCTGTGGCCTGAGGCGGCTGCCTCAAGTGGCATCCCTCAGGTCCGGCCCTGTTCTCGAAGAATCAGAACTTTAGGGGGCCTGATACGCCCTCGATGTGCTCGAATCCATCTGGAATAAGTTTTCTCTACAACCTTGCATCAGTGGAGAGACACGAATCTCGCTCCTGTCCTCCAACTTATGACATTAACATCGGTGGCAACATGAGCTTTCATCGCTCCTCCCAAGTCGGAGCAAAAATCCATTGCCCACCACCATCCTCTAACAAAGCTTGAAATAGATTAGATACCGGACCCGTGAGAGGTGGTGGCTGCAAGCGCACCCCACCACAGATTGCAGCATACAACACTGGCTCTAGGAAGCTAGATGCAGCCGCCATTTGTAAAACACTATACGAGTATCACCCCTGGAGGCCAGGCGTTGACACCTCCCTATGGCACACAATCCTCCCCCTCGATAGGCAGAGAACTGGCATCAATTAAAGTTATGATTGGCGATAAACGTCGCCATTGAAGCCGTTGCCCATGGCTGCTTGAGAGAGAGCACAGTTTTTGCGAAGCTTGGGCAGTCTTGTGGGTTATTCTACTAACGTAGATTTGCATTCAAATTATTCAATGGACATGTGCACATAGGAAAAACTAGATTGCAGCACGTATTGATAAAAACTAAATGAAGTTTATACTATAATTTTCACTAAATATGGGGAATCACGTATTGATAATCAATAGAAATTTCTAAAATAGTTATCCAAAAATAGACACAATTTTGATGTATCATCGTGCCAATAAATTTCTTTTCCTATGGCAATTGCATGAGGAATTAGTATTTGTAGAATTTACATGACTTTGATAGCTTTTCATATTCTTCTCTTTCTTGAAATAATAGGTGATGAATTATTTTCTTTTTCGTGTAATAATTGCTTTCATTATTCTTCATTTTTCATGGTTAGTAGTTACAATTTTTACAAAATACCTCCTGATCAATATCATTTTTTAGCATTTTCTCTATAAACCCTAGAGCTGAGCTGAGAGAGCGGGCCAGGGCGGCGGTTCAGGCCAAATCTGTCAGATCTAGCAGAGAGGGCGTCATCTCGTTGTGGTGATTCTTTGGGGCTTGGTTGAAGAGAGAGTGCATGTGCAGAGTTGTTGTGCCGCGGCGTGTGGGAGACGCGACTCATTTGTGACACGTAGGGGGTAAGTCGATGCCTCTGTTTGGCAAGTTGCAGAAGCCAGGAGAGTTTGATTCTGGTGACGGCCAATCCAGGCGGTTGTGGGTCTTTCTGGCCGTGTGTGATGGGAATTTTTCACATAGCATCTAGTGCATATCAACAATTTTGCCGGATTGTGAGTGTTTTGTTGATTTGAGAAGCAGATCGGCCTTGGTGCTTCCTAGTTTGGTTGGTGGGCAAAGACTGAGCCCAGTGGTGATGGGCTGGAGATACTGGCTACCAGAGATAGCGGCGGTGGAGAGTTGGCAGGAGGTGCACCATCATCCTCCTTCTAGTTCTATCTTTGCCTAGGCTTGGGCCTGGGACCAGGCCTTTGGGCTTGGTCTTAAGTTTGGATTGTTAAGGCTTGTAATCTTTTAATTTGCTAGTTATTAGTATTTTAGTCTATGTTAGTGGAAACTCCTCTATGAGTTTTTGTAGAAGTACTTGGTTCAAATGTACCACAATGATGTGCTCGGTGTTTGGAGTCAGGTAGAATAGATTGCCCATAAGATGAAGAGATTTTGTTAGCATAGACTACTCTGCGCTCAAATTATCTAAATAGAGTAGTCTTTATTGTACTATTCTTATCTATGAAATAGGGTCATATATATACACCTGGTATGAACTCTTTATTTCAAATTTGCTTTAATTATTGAAATTATTAATGAGTTTTGACTTTTGAGATATTAGTGACAATTAAACCATCTAGGTTTAGGTCTATCTATTGGGGAACTATTTTCAGAGTTTGTCAAGAGAGGAACGATTCATTCTGCATTTCGACCCCATAGGTGTTTGTTTTTATACTGCTTGCCGAACTGTACTTACATAGGCATTTGCAAGCATAATTAGCTATAATGAGCCAGGCTCATGCCACTACTAGCGGTACCAACTCCCGCCAAATGAGTGACCTACGGGAACACAGCCAAGCAGGTTACCGCTTGGCGGGCCCCGGCTTGCCCCCAGATCACCGCTGACGCGCTGCCATGTGCCACGCCAATACAGCATCAGAAGCTCTAGAAGCTGGGGACTGAAGTATATCAGTCCCACATAGAAAACATGGAGAAGATCAGCTCTCTCCTCACCTATAAAAGGTTCTCTCCTCTCTCCTCATTAATTACTCATTTAATACTTACCTACTATTACTTTATCAACACATATACATTGACTAACTTAGGCATCGGAGAAGAGAAGACCGCCCAGCGCGGTCTCCCTCTGACGCCCTCTGTATTTCACTTAACAGGTAGTGGAAACTTTGAGTATCACAGGTAGCGGTCCGCCTATCTAACCACTGTTAACAAAGGTTTAGCTACCGCTGAACTTTAAATATTAACATTGGCGCCGTCTGTGGGAATCCTTGAACAAAAAACCACCCCACCACAACATCCACCATGACTAACGGTAGCAGTAGCGGGGGAAATGCTGAGCGGCAGGCAGAGCAATCTGCCAACCCCCATCCCACCAACCCCACGATCAATTTTAATCCAGCGGTTAACGTTAATCGTGCACTATTCAACACACCGGTCAACCCCAGCGGGGAAGCTCAGGCCAGTTGCCAGTTCCCACCAACCCAAACTACAGCGGAGGCTCAGTTGAGTGGCAGCCGCCCCCCGATGCAGGACCTCGCCGCCATGTATGAGCTGGTGCTAGCGGACCTTCACAAGGCAAATCGAGAGCGCGAGCAGGAGCGCAGAGAAAAGGCCGAGGCACAAAAGTAGGTGGCCATGCTTATGTCAAGATTTGATGAGCTGAAGAGGGCGTTGGAAGCAAACGCCAACCCAGAGCAAAGCGAGCAATCGCGAAGCACCAGGGGCAGTCAGCCCAACACCGGCGGATTGGTACCCGGACTAATCATACAGATGTAGGTACCGTTAAACCTACTAGAGCTACGAGGAATGAGACCACCTCCTGAACCCCGACTAATGCTGGAGCAGGAGGTGGAGTCACAGCCACATACCAGCCGCTCAACAACCAGGGCCAGAATCGAGGGTAATATACCCATCCCCAAGTGAGAGCTAGTTCAACGGAACATCCAGGCAAGACCCGATGGAGACACAAACACCCTAATACTGGAGCGGATGCAACAACTAGAGCAAAGGCTAATCCGGGTGGAGGCAGGCGCCCCAGCGCCAATACCAAATCCACTCTTTACGTCCAGACCAGGACCATTCACCGCTAGGATCCTGCATGCCATCCGCCCTGCACACGCAAAGACACCAAAGATGTCACATTACAGCGGCATGACTAACCCCTTTGTCCATATGGACACCTTCAAAAAGTCACCAATAACAAAGGCTTCGATGATCTACCCTCTGTCATTTGTTTAGCGAAACGCTGGATAGTGAGGCAATGAGTTGGTTCTTTGAGTGTTCGCCAGGGTCCATCGACTCGTTCAGTGCACTATCAAATGCTTTCCTCTCTCAGTTCATCCTATTGGCTGCCGGACACCACAATACATCTCAATTATTCAACCTCAAGCAGGGGGCGGAGGAGACATTGAAGGCGTTCGTCACCAGGTGGCGAGCAGCAACATCCCAGTGCCATGATCTTGATAAAACAATGGCGCTTGCAGCTTTCAAGCAGGGACTCCTCAAGGGACCATTTCTCTATCACCTCAATTACAACCATCCAAATGCCGCTTATGACCATGTCATGCGCGTGGCTGTCATCGATGCACAGGCAGAATTCATTACATATGGAGAATCCCCCCCACCACCACCAACGCCTGTAAAGTCCACCCAACCCTTCACCAGCCATCAAGAAACCGCTAAAAAAACCTCTATTGCACCGCCAACTGATAAAAAGAGAGAATGGCAACAAACCAACCACCAGAGCAAGCGGCAGAAGGACCAACATTACAATAAGGGCAGCCGCTTATTTCATGGGGATAACCTTAATAAGAAAACGGAGTCATCCCAGCGGTACGCAGTGTTTACAGTCCTCACGGCCTCATACGAGGAAATATACGACCAATGCAAGGACCAGGGCCTGCCACCACCCCCAAGAAAGTACCCAAGGGTCGAAAAGCCCAGAAACACTGGCAAGTGGTGCAAATACCACGAGGACAGCGGCCACAACACCAACAATTGTAACGCCTTCAAAACAGCCATCGAGACTCTGTACCAAGAAGGTAAGATGGAACAATTCAAAGTACACCAACCACCACCCGTGATTGCTAACATTGAACCCTTGGGCCACACCAACACCATCGACTGTGGTGCTCCAATCACCAATATGTCTCACAGTGAAAAAAAGCAATATGCACGTGCTAATCGCCCCAAGGAGGTGTGCAATATCCGCTATGAGAGGTCCGCTAAACTCCCAAAATCTGGTTGGGAGCCCATTACCTTCTCAGAGGAGGAAGAACGCGGAGTACATCTGCCCCACGACGTTCCATTCTTGATCGACGCTATACTCGATAAGTGGTCAGTGAGAAGGATCCTTGTCGACAGAGGCTCCGTTGTAAATGTCATCTTCAACAAGTGCTACGACAAACTTCGGCGGCACAGAAAACTACTGCAGGATCATGAGCCACTACTTAGTTTCTTCGGTGACATCACACAGCCATTGGGTTCCGACTACATGCGACTAGTCATCGGCGCCAGTCCATGTATGGCGGAAATCCATACAGAGTTCATCATTGTGGACTACTTCAGTTCATATAACGCCATCATTGGTCGACCGACACTTAACAAACTCAAATGCATCATCGCCGGGTACATGCTCCTCATGAAGTTCCCTACTCCCAACGAAACAAGCTGTGTGAAGGGAAGTCAGCAACTGGCACGAGAGTGCTATTCCATAATTGTGGCATGATTAGTGCGCCGCCATGAAATCCTAACATTAGGAAATCATGCAACGACACCGGATATCTTTGAGGACCGCAGGGATGACGAGAAGAAGTATGTCAAAAAAGAGCCTGTCAACCCAGAAACATCCTTAAGGATATCAGCATATCCGACGAACACCCTGAGCGGACAATCCTCATCGGCGCCCAACTAGACCCAGAGGTAGCGGCTGAACTCACCCAATTTCTACGTGACAATGCCGCCGTCTTTGCATGGTCATACGCTGACATGCCAGGCATCTCCCCTGAGATCATCACCCACAAATTGAGTATCAAACCATCCGCCTACCCTATCAAGCAGCGACGAAGGGCCTTTGATGAGGAGAGATACCGTGCAATAGGGGAAGAGGTTGCCAAGCTCCAGAGCATTGGATTCATTCGCCAAGTAAATTACCCTCAGTGGATTTCCAACTTGGTCATGGTCAAAAAACCCAGCGGAAAATGGCGAATGTGTGTTTTTTTCAAAGGCCTCAACAAGGCATGCCCCAAAGACAGTTTCCCGTTACCCCGCATAGACCAACTGGTCGATGCAACCGCCGACCACGAGCTACTCAGTATGATGGACGCCTTCTCCGGCTACAATTAGATCAAGATGTACCCTAGTGACCAGGAGTGCACCTCCTTCACCACCGACAAGGGCCTATACTGCTACAATATCATGCCTTTCGGTTTAAAGAACGCCGGTGCAACTTACCAGCGGCTGATGAATGTTATGTTCACGGAGCATCTGGGAAAAATCATCGATGTCTACGTGGGCGATATGTTGGTAAAGAGCATAAAGGCCAGCGGACACGTGGCAAACCTCATAATTATATTTGCCATTCTTTTGGCCTACGGTATGTGCCTTAACCTAGAAAATTGCTTCTTCGGCGTCACCGCCAGCAAATTTCTGGGTTACATAGTCAGTGAGCGGGGCATAAAGGCCAACCCTGACAAGGTCCAAGCCATCCTCAACATGAAGGCTCCAGAATGGAAAAAGCACATTCAAAGCCTCCAGGGAAAACTGACCGCCCTCTCTCGGTTTATCTCAAGACTCACTGACATATGCCTCCCATTTTTCAAAGTACTGAAGACAACCCACAAGAAGGTCATCGACTGGAACCCAGACTATGAGGCAACGTTCCAAAGCTTAAAGGAGTACTTGGCAGCAGTACCGCTCCTCTCTATCCCAGTGCAGGAAGAAATATAATACATATACCTAGAGGTATCACAGTCAGCGGTAAGCTGCGCCATTGTCCGGCGAGACGGCCAGGATGAGCTCCCCGTTGGCATGAAAGGGACTGAAACAAGATATCCCCCCTAGAGCAGCTCGCCCTCGCACTCATTGTCGCCGCTAGACGCCTCCACCAATATTTTCAGGCCCACACAATTCATGTCTTAACAAATCAACCGCTGAGGCAGCACTCGGGCCGTCTCAGCAAATGGGCCATCGAGCTCAGTGAGTTCGACATTGACTACAAACAAAGAACTGCCATGAAGGGCCAGGCGGTGGCAGACTTCATTGTCGAGCTCACTGAGCGTTTAGCTAAACCCAACATAGAGGCAGAACCCAGTATAGCAATAATAACCGTTGAAGAGCCAGCCCCCTAGCAATCAGACTGGAACCTACACGTGGACGGCTCCTCTTGTGCCAAGGCCAGTGGCGCCGGAGTCATCTAGACAGGGCCAGGGGGACTGAACGTAGAATACGTGTTAAAATTCAACTTCAAGGCCTCAAACAACATGGCGGAGTACGAAGTGCTCATCGCAGGCCTACTCCTCGCCATCGACTCAGGGATTGACAATGTCAACATATTCAGCGACTCCCAGCTTGTCGTTAACTAGGTCAATGACAGTTTCCAGGCCAAGGACCAACAGTTAGCTGCGTACTTGGGGTACGTCAAAACGCTCCTCAAAAAATTCAAATTTCACACCATCACACAAATCCCCAGGGAAAAGAACGCCAAAGTTGATTCACTAGCAGGACTAGCAACCGCTCAACCACACCAAAGTCCAGCGGACACAAGGGTGGAGTGTCTTGGCAAGCCTAGCATCACAAAAACCATAGCAGAGATCTTCAACATTGAGGTCAATCCTAGTTGGATGAACGAAATCATCGAATACAAGCGTAATGGAACATTGCCAGAGGACAAGGTCGAAGCACGACAACTCAAGCGGAGAGCAACCCGCTACAACATCCAGAATGGCAAGCTTTACAGCCAGGGATTCACCCATCCCAACCTCCGGTGTCTAACCTCAGAGGAGGGAAGGGTCGTTCTGGCAACGATACACAGCGGGGAATGTGGAAACCACTCGGGCGCCAGATCCTTGGCAAATCGCACAATGCGACAAGGCTACTTTTGGCCTACGCTCGGCTACGACGCCAGAAGGATATCGAAATCTTGCCACAAATGTCAACAGTATGCTGATCTCCCACATGCCCCTGCGGAACCACTGTCGATCATCATTGGTCCATGGATTCACTTTACGTGGGGTTTAGACTTAATGGGAAAATTTCAAACCGCCAAAGGCCAGTTCAAATACATCATTATTGCAATCGACTATAATAGCAAGTGGATAGAGGCGGAGCCACTGACGGCAATCACCACCGCCAAGGTAACTCACTTCCTCTAGAAGAACATCTATTGCTGCTATGGTGTCCCCCACACAATCATCACAGATAACGGCACACAGTTCAACAATAAGGAACTCATAACTTTCACCACTAACCAAGGGTTTGTGGGCGGAGAAGCTTCCGGAAGTTCTATGGGCCATCAGAACTACCCCAACTTCCGCTACTGGTGAAACACCATTCTGCATGATGTTCGGAACTGAGGCCGTTCTACCCATTGAGGTAACTCAACCTACCGCTAGGGTCGAAGGCTACTACCCCAAGACCAACGGCGAGGGCGTCAACCTCGACAGAGACCTCCTAGAGGAAAAACGACACAAGGCCCATTTGCACAATTTTCAAAACAAGCAGCGGGTATCGCGTTTCTACAATGCCAGGGTCAAGGCCCGGAACCTCCAACTGGGGGACTGGGTAATGAAGGAAGTCATTACACCGCCAACAGCACTCCGCCCAACTTGGGAGGGTCCATACAAAATTGTGGAAGTCGCTAGCCCCGGCACCTTCTACCTGATGGACAAGGATGGCGTCACAACGACCCACTCTTGGAATACCGAACACCTTCGATATTACTACAAGTAGTCATACCGCTACCCTATAACATCTTGGCTTAGCTAACTTTTTGACTCAATATTTAGCTAAGGGAAGCTACCCAACGGTACAACCCCGCTTTTTGTAAACACTGACACATCAGCTATCAATGAAACAAGGAATTATTCAAACCATTGTCGCCAAGCCCAAGCACAAGAATCAACTGGCAACGCCAACAATATTCTGTGGACCACGTTCGCTACATCGTGCACTTGGAACAATTTTAATCCCTTTAATGTTTCATTGAGTCACAAAATAGCAGTAAACTCTAGCGGTTCAGAAATATTCAAACAATGCAATCAGCAAACGCATCCACACTTGGAAAAATTTCAAAAACAAAATACCAGCTGTATATATTAGGGCCCGGGACTACCCGCCCAAGAATATTGTTGAATTACAAAAAGCCTTAGCGGCACAAAAAAAAAAAAACTAAAACAAAGGCCTTAGCGGCACTACTGCAGGATATGGAGCTATCTTCATTGATGAGGGGCTTCAGCGGTAGTCTCACCCTCAGGCGGCGGTTATTGCTCTGACTGACTACTAGTCTGATCGGACCCACGAGCGGTAGGGCTCGGTGTTACAATGGTACCATCCGCTCGGGTGTAGGCGGCCAAAAAGCCAACACGGGGAACCTCGGACTGAGTAGGAGGCGGGGTCTGATGAGGGTCATCTGTCGGACGTACACCACTCTCCCCGCTACCTGAACGGATACCCTTAGTCTCTGAGAGAACCACACCTTGTGCGGGCGGTGCGTGCTGACTTGACGATCCAGCGGGCAGGGACGCCTTGACCCAGTCAATGGCGCCCTTTTGCTTCAGCAGCTCCACGTTGGCAATAGCACCGGCCTTTGCTGCCTCAGTCAACGCTTTCTTGTACTCCACTGACTGCTTGAACGCCTCCACAGCTGCAGACGCCGCACGAGTTCCCTCCACTCCTAGACGAGCAACCTCACCCTCCAACCTCTTCACCTCAGCAAACTTAGTGGCAGATTCCCGCTGAAGGATCTCAACTTTCTTCACCTTTACCTCCACCTGATCCTTCAGCAGGGCTTGCTCTAGTCTTGAGACATGGTCATTCGTTCCATGTCCCGCGCAACGGCGACAGACAGCTTACCGCGAGCATCTGTGGCATCACATTCTGCCTTGGTCAGGCACCGCTCCGCATCCGCCAAACTGTCCTCATTCTCCGCCAGCTCCCTCTGGCGACCCTCGATCTCCTCCCTGAGCTGCCGCTCCACCCGGGGCTACTTTGAGGCCGCCAGGAACATTTTATGTACCCCACCGACATGTGCCCAAAGGCGGAGCTGTACGGCGACTAATCAATGGAGGTAGAATGCACGATTCCCTCCAGCCTGCCGAAGCCGAGCCTCTCGCAGAGGTGGAAGAGAAACTCCCGCTCAGGCTCTGACAGGAATTCGACATATGCGGCAAACGAGTCATGGTCGCTCGTCTGCACCTCCTGCCCAGCGGTCACAGTCGCCTTCAAAGGGGCCTTCCTCGCCTTCTTTCATTGACGGACCCCAATGGTCTCCACGTCAGCCGCATCATCCTCGTCGACCGAGTCGTTTGGTCGCCGCTTCCCTTTGTTTACCACCCGTGTCACACCAGCGGCGACGGGGAGCGCTCTCTTTTGCGGATCCAACCCCGCAATTGTCACCAGCTCCTTTGTAGGCGCCACCCTCCCCTTCTACAGCCCACGCCTAGTGGCAGACACCCTCTTTTTCTGCTGCACTGGCGCAGCAAGGAAATTACCTCCGCCAGCTCCCGCCTGCACCACGGGCGAGCCGTCGGGGCAAAGGTGTGAGTGATGCGGCATCAGCAACACTACGGGAACCTCAGATGGGCTCAGCGCCAATGTATGAGGGTCGATGACAGTTTGTTGGGCCTCTAGCTCAGAGGTGTACATGCTCTCCAAGAAATCGTTTATCTCGGCACGGTCCATGGCTTTCTCAAACGCCTCACGGCTTGCTCTGTTTCTAGGCGGAGAATTTGTACAAAGGAAAGAGTTAGCTAACAACAATGAACTAAAACACTCATCCGGGAATGGTACTTACTAAGGGCTCGTGTCAACTGCTGATCGACCAACAGCTCCCAGCCAGAAAGAAGGCAGAGATCTAGCAAATTGAGGTTCTGGCAGGAACCGCGGATCCTCGCCAGGCGGCACTCCTCTTCGCGCGTCAGGCTATAGCGCAAGCCTACTACAAAAAAAAAAAAAAAAGGCAAAGCAAAATGGTCATTACAAAAGCGAATTATTACGCAACAAAAATCAACTCTAAACGGCGGCAGGCCAACAACCTCGGATAGGTTGGAATTCTGACTTAATCCTGAATGTCGGCTCCCCCGCATTCGACCCCGCTTGGTACTCCCATCCATCGGTGGTAACACAGAAGGTCCCCCGCCAGGGTGACATGGAGTCCTTCAAATTCTCAAATAGCTTGGGTGCCCCCTGGCGGCGACTTAGATTCACTTGTACGTTGCATCCTTGGTGCTTCACGTACACCAACTCGTAGAAGTGCAACACCTCTGCCACAGTTGGACCCTCACAGCCAGACAACCGCTATAGTGAGTTTAGCGCCATCAGCAACCGCCGCATGTTAGGGCAAATCTGCCCAAAGGCGAGGCCAAGTTCACAGACCAAAATCTGGAGATTTGGCAGCAATGGGAATGTCACTCCCTGGCGGAAGATCTCCTCGTGCACAGCAGCATGCCCGGCTAGCAAGACCGACGATCTCTCATCCTTCAGCGGCGGTTGCATTTTCACAACACCTGGCAAGCGGAACACCCGCTTCAAGCGGTTGACGGCGGCCACCGTCATCGGCCCTCCCTCCTCGTCAACCGCGGTGACATCGCGGAGAACCCACTCTGACTCAACCTCTTCCCTGCCAGCCTCTCTCACCCCATCAGCGGAGCCACTAGCGGCGCTATTACTCGCCAGCCTATCCTCTCGCCGTTTGCGGCTAGCGGCATCCTCTCCTGCCCTAGAACTCTCCGGATGACCAGCACGACCCATGGCAACTTCCCAGGGTATGGTCTGTAACAGTGCAATGTCTAGTGGTTCGGACCAGGAGGTTCCTGCAGGGGTAGACTGACGCAACGAGTCAATAAAAACCCTATCCACCACGTTGAGCGACTCATCAAACCCGGAATCCTCACCTCTTGAAATCTCTATGACGCTAGCCATCCCAAAACCCTAAAAACCCAAACCAGTCAGTTCGTACAAGATCTAGACTATCCCTTTACAACTTACACCCAGGAACATCAAGAACAATTGCCCAACAAATACCAAAACAAGAACAGAAAGCACCTGTATACTCAAAAACCCAGATTCGACCATCCAGCAAACCCCTAAACCCCAACTCTCTACCAAATATCAAAACCCATCCCCAAAACTCGCACACCCGCAGAGCACACCAGGGAAGAACAGAGTACTCCAAATCGGAAAAAACCCAGAAACCGACAAAAAGCAAACACAAATCCAATAAAACAGGGATGAGATTCAGAGTACCAACCTCAAAAGTGAGAACTTGGGTGCAGTCAAGGGCGCTTCTCTTCACTATAGAGGATCTTCGTGCTTCAAAACTGGATACCTTCACGGAATCTTGACAATCCTCTTCTCGGAATGCAGGGCGAAGATTCAAGACAACGACACAAGGTAAAAAGTACGAAGTGCCAAAACCCACAGGTTTCCCTTTCTTTTATGTCAACATCAAACTAATCCACGCCGTCTGCTGAAAAACGACATCCCGCCACAACCATACACGTGCCTCATAAGCACACTTACTCCCGGATTAACCGAGGCGACGCCTCGGTTACAAAATCAATAATTACTCGCATTAATGAAGAGGTGACGGGCGTGCTGAAGAGACGTTATCGCACACACTAAACCAATACATGTAGGCCACATGTCGGACCCCATCACACGAAGCGTCTATCCAAGGTAACCATCGAGAAGGAAAATCGCCAATCATCGAAGCACCAAGCGAGATAGTCTCCGCTAGGCGAAACTCCACTAGCAGAATTTCTCCCTTTCCATCTTGCAAGCGAGATAGTCTCCGCTAAGTGCAACTCCGCTAGCGGAACTTCTCCCTTTCTACCTTGCAAGCGAGATAACCTCCGCTAAGCGCAACTCTACTAGCGGAACTTCTCCCTTTCCATCTTGCAAGCGAGATAGCCTCCGCTAAGCGCAACTTCTCCCTTTCCATCTTGCAAGCAAGATAGTCTCCGCTAAGCTTAACCCCACTAGCGGAACTTCTCCCTGTCCATCTTCCAAGAAAGCCAGTTTCCGATAAAGACAACTTTGTTAGCGAGAATTCTCCCTTAACACCTGTTAAGACCGACACCGCTGTCCGCAACGCCATAGACCAGGCTACCACCAGGCAGGTCCTCGCGACATTTTTGGCCGCTTATCATCAGCGGAGGGACCTCCACCAGTGGCGATTCCCGAAGGCCACTCCTCACCTTGACAACTACCGCAACGCAGCGTTGCAGTCAAAACATGGTATTCCAGGACAGGTAGGGGGATGCTCGACGGCCCTGATCAGGCATGTTGACCCCCACCACTTGGGTATCAAAGATTGGGTTCGCTACCCAACACTCTCTGCTCAGCGCAGCTCCCCTCAACAAACAATACACCGGCCAAACAGAGGTCAATCTTAACTGGGGAGTGGGGGCCTAGCAGGGGCCCACCCAAAAGGGTATAAAGTGTTTTGCTCAGTAAGCCCATGGTTGACAACGCACTGACGCTAATTATGCTTTTTGCAAGACTGGCGGAAGCAACGCTTCGAACCGCTAGGCAACTCCCCAACCAAGATTGCACTCCTTGACTGGGGACTTGGGGGACTTGTACTTACATAGGCATTTGCAACCATAATTAGCTATAATGAGCCACGCTCATGCCACTATTAGCGGTACCATCTCCGGCCAAAGGAGCGACCTACGGGAACACAGCCAAACAGGCTACCACCTGAGCCCCGGCTTGCCCTAGATCACCGCTGACGCACCATCACGCGCCTCGCCAAGACAGCATTAGAAGCTCCAGAAGCTGGGGACTGAAGCATATCAGTCCCACATAGAAAACAAGGAGAAGATCAGCTCTCTCCTCACCTATAAAAGGTTCTCTCCTCTCTCCTAATTAATTACGCATTTAATATTTACCTACTATTACTTTGTCAACACAAATATATTAACTAACTTAGGCATCGGAGAAGAGAAGACCGCCCAGCGCGGTCTCCCTCTAACGTCCTCTGTATTTCACTTGATAGGTTGCGAAAACTCTGACTATCACAGGTAGCAGTCCGCCCATCGGACCAGCTTTAACAAAGGTTTAGCTACTGCTGAACTTTAAACATTAACACTAACTTAATTAGGGGCGGGCAGAAACCGAACAAGACATCAAAAACCGGCCTAACCGGCCAGGAAAACTGGCTCGGGGACCGAACCGAATGAAACAAGACTACAAAAAGAAAAAAAACCAGACCGGACCAAAATTTAACTGTTTGGGATCGGGTTTAGCTTCAAAACCGACCGGAATAACCGAACCAGTCAGCATATTTAATATTTATTTAAATTATTATTATTTTAATTAATTTAGTATTATTTATATATTTTTAAATGGGTGTCAAATTTTAATTGGTGGAAATCAAGTAACAGCTACACCCAGCTATACTGGATTACTCTCAATGAGAGAAAACGTAGCAGACTTAGTCAGCCTCTCATTTCGAGTTTTTGACAGCGCCTCATCTCTCCCAACCCTCATCTCTCCCAACCCTCATCTCTCTCGACTCACAGACACAGCTAACCACAGTTAGCAATATCAAAAGCCGACTGTTCGATCCGCGCCCACCCTGTCCCAACCTGAATCCCAACTCCATAGTTAAACAACCAAACAAGTGAATCCCGACTATTCGACAAAATCAAAAGCCGGTGGCCTCTCAATCTTGACAAACCCCAACACTTTGGTGTCGAAATCAACTGATTCAAAGCCATCAGAGGAAGTTGGTGCTCCCTTTTGATCTTTTTCTTTGTGTTGGTTTTCCTCATTGTTTGATAACTTCTTCTCTTCCCCATTACAATACGTCTTCTTCCTTCCTCTGCTGTGTTTTCTCAGCTGATCTACAACGCCAAGTAGCCAACACCAAGGCTCTTCTCAGCTCTCATCTCATCTCTAGATGGAATCGGTTTGGAAAGCATCAGCTCTCATCTCATCTCATCACTTTTGGAGTTCGATTTTGAATTGATTTTGAGTCTGATTTTGGGTTCAGCTTGTTTGGGAGCATCAGTTTCGGATTGATCTTACTTGGGTTCGATTTTGGGTTCAACTTGTTTCAATTTGATCTTAAGTTTCTTGCTTGCTTCTTCAGTTCGATTTTGGGTTCAGCACTTTAGCTTGTTTCAAAGTGATCTTTCCTTTCTTACTTGCTTGCTTTTTCAGTTCTTCTAATGAGCATGAGAGCATCAGTTTGATTTTGAAATGAGCATGATCAGTTTGGTTTTGTTATTAGTGCTAGTGATTGTTTGAGAATTGTGGTTTGATTACTTTTGTTTCGATTTACTAATCTGAAAGAATTTTTGAGCTGCTCTGTTGTTTCCGTTTGTGTCTTATTCTTTACTTATTTGATTTTTTCTTACTTTCTTATCAGGGAAGTGGAGCATCGCAAACTCTCAATGCGACACCAACTAGGTCAAGCATCGGAACAACACCAACTGCTACAAGTGAAGTTGCTACACCGCTTATGCTTCCTCCCCCACCACCTTCTGTAGCTGCTGCTCCAATTAGTGAAGCTGAGTATACGAAGAGGAAGAACCAGTCTGCAGCATGGGACCATTTTGAGAAGATGAAGAATCCGAATGGTACTCCTTTGGCGAAACCAAGGGCTAAGTGCAAGTACTGTCCCACCACATATGCTTGCAACTCAAGATCAAATAGGACAACATCCATGAGGACTCATATGCTCTACCAATGCAAGAAGTGTCCGGCATACCAACCGGCTAAGAAGCAAAAGTTTCTTTCCTTTGATTATGCTGATAGTGGTGGTAAGTTAGTTGCTAGGGGTTGGGGCCCAGATGAATGTAGAAGAGCTTGTGCTAGAATGATTGTGAGGGATGAGCTGCCATTTAGTCATGTAGAGGGGTAGGGTTTTATTGATTTTATGAAAATTGCATCACCAAGGTTTGATCCTCCTTCTCAAAGGACAATTGGTAGAGATATTAGGGATATCTACCAATTTGAGAAGGAAAAGATTCGAGAGTTTTTAGCTAGGAATAATCTGAGGGTTTCTCTTACCACTGATACCTGGACCTCGGTCTAGAATATCAACTACTTTGTCTTGACAGCTCATTTCATAGATGAGACTTGGGCACTACACAAGAGAATAATAAACTTCACTGTTATTCTGAATCACAAGGGTAAGACAATAGGGAAATTGGTGGAGTCATGCTTGATTACTTGGGGTATTGAGAGAGTTTTCAGCATTGTAGTTGACAATGCATCAAGTAATCATGTTGCAATAGAGTATATGAAGGAGAAGATTGGGAATTGGAAGCAGTTAGTGTTAGGTGGGAGTTTTCTGCATGTTAGGTGTTGCTGCCATGTTTTGAATCTTATTGTGAAGGATGGGATGGAGGAGCTTGATTCCTCCATCAATGCAATTAGGAACGCTGTTAAGTTTATTAGGAGTTCACCTGCAAGGCTCAAGAAATTTAGGAAGTGTGCATCTAGAGAGAAGGTTGAACACAAGGGGGGTATTGTGCCTTTAGATGTGTGCACAAGGTGGAACTCCACCTATTTCATGTTAGACATAGCTGTGAAGTATAGGCAGGCCTTCATGAGGTTGGAAGATGAGGACCAGCAGTACGAAAACTACTTTCAGGAAAGGGTTAGGGGAGGAAAAAGGGTCAGGCAGCCTAGAAAAGAGGATTGGGAGAAGGCTGCTAGGTTGGTGAAATTTCTCAATATTTTTTATGATGCAACTTTGGCATTTAGCGGCACTAAAATGGTAACTGCAAACCAGCCTATTGTGTGGATGTGTACCATCATTGAAGAATTGGAAAAATGCAGCCAAAGTGTCGATCGATCCTTTGATGGTTAACATTGGGGCATCCATGAAGAAAAAATTTGACAAATATTGGTTGAAGTTGGAGGACTTGAACCCTATTCTGCTGCTTGCTATGATATTAGATCCAAGATACAAGATATTGTATCTTAAGTTCTTTTTCCCTTTGCTGCAGCAAGACATGTGCTTGGTCTCGGAGATGATAGATGATGTTAAGGGTCAATTGATGCAGCTTTATCATGAGTATGCTAATTCTGACCCTGTGGCTGCACAAGCGTCATTTGAAGCTACACAGCCACCTACTCAATCAATTTCTAACGCCGGAGAGGAGGATAGTCATGATGCATCAATGAACAAGTTCTTGAGGCTTAGGAAGCAAAAAGATGTGGTTGAGATAAGGAATGAAGTCGACAAGTACTTGCTTGAAGCTGCCGAAGACCTTGCCAATACAAAATTTCAAGTTTTAGATTGGTGGAAAGAGAATTCTCCTAGGTTTCCAGTTTTGTCTAAAATTGCAAAGGATGTCTTTGCTGTTCCAGCTTCAACGGTGACTTCGGAGGCTGCTTTTAGCCTAGGAAAAAGGGTTGTTTACCCATTTAGAGCTTCATTGACTCCTACAATGGTTAAAGGGCTGGTTTGTCTTAGTGATTGGTTAAGAGGTGGTGCTTTTAATGAGTACAAAGAGCCGACGAAGACTGAGTTGGAGCTTTACGGTGAGCTTGAGAAGCTTGAGTCAGGTATTTTTTGACTTTACAGTAATTGTTAATTTGAATAAATTTATTTGTGTTAGTTTATGATTGTTGTTTTTGGTTTTTATTAAACTTTGTTGTGACCCAAGTGTCTGACTCTGAGGGATGAAGTAGGTTGCAGATGCTGGAAATCGGACTAATGGAACAAGCTTTTGAAATAAATTGTTGTGCTGCTGGAGCAAGTTCTCCATGACCCAACTTTCTGTTTTTTGTTCTTCCCTTCCGGTTTCATTCAAGTATGAACTGCTTTAACTTTGGTTTGTAATAACTAATAACTTTAACTTCTGTTTGGTACTTGGAACTTGATGTTGCAGCCTTTAAGTTCTTTAACTATGGTTTGTAATAACTTTAAATTTAATGCTTCGTACTTTGAAGTTTGTACTTGATGTTTGTGCTGCTGGAACTTTGATTTACTGCATAATTTATGTTTGTGCTCGAACTTTGATTTGCTACTGCTAGAACTTTGATTTACTGCTGAAACTTGGAAGTTGGAACTTTGATTTATGTTTGTGCTGCATGTTAGCTATTTGGTTTGGAAACAGATTGTTAGACTGTTGGAACTTTGATTTAGTTTTGGAAATTTCTTTTTGGTTTTAAATGTTGAACAGCTGGAGCAGATTGTTGATATTTGATAGTTGATCTGCAGGTTTGACAGATTGTTAATGTTATTTGTATAGTTGAGAACTTGAGATGTTGATGTCATGAACAGGTTACTTGTAATGTTCATTACTTGATTTAGTGAACAAATTATGAGTGGTTTATACTTTATTTTGTTGATATTTTGATAGTAATGGTTACTCATTTTAGGACAGCTAAATTTGTCGACTTTGATCGAAAATATGCGAAAAAGAAAAGAAAGTCGAACACAACCGAAACTGATCCGCACTGCACCACAAAACGGTGTACGTTTTGAAAATGTAGTTACGGTTTTAAATATAACACAACCGAATGAAACGGTTCGGTTGCGGTTTTGGCCTAACACCAATCCGCACCGAACCGCGCCCACCCCTAAACTTAATGAATGGGTTGACTTACTTTTGATCAATAAAAAAATAAAATAAAATAAAAAGTTTGTCAAGAATTCTTTTACCTATTCAATCGATTCCTTGAAGGAAGTTCCTTCTACGTACATGTGAATGACACTGATTTCTGAATATCATTCCAGAACTTCTTTGGGATGACAGCATAATGTGCAGTGATCGTTTAAATTGGATGCTATAGGACCTGATTCTAGTAGGAGAAGCAAGCATCAAACCAATAAAACATAGAACTCAACTCATCAAACAAATCAAAACTATCCTTAACCAATCCAACAAAATCAGACGCATTTTTGAAATAATAATGCTCAATTGTTTTTACAAAATAGTTGGGATTTGATCTAAAAACCGATGGATATCTAATTATATAATATTTATTTATGATTTCCAAGAATTCCATGCCAGAAGGGTGTAAAAAAATAAATTCAAGGCTTTAAGACTTGAAATTCAGTATGGTTCATATCCCAATAATAAAAAGATATAGAGAAACTTGTAGAATTACTCTATGTTGACACTAAGAACTTCACTCTTCTGATCCTCTTCTTCATCAAGGACCTTGGGCACAACAACCTTCAGCACACCGTCGTTCATCTCTGCCTTGGTGTAATCGATAATGCATTCCTCCGGCAGGTTATAAGAGGTCCAATGCCTGCCATGCCCGGCCCGGCCTGTGACGGTAAGAATGTTCTCCTTTCGGTTCACGTCCACCTTCACGTCCTTTTTCTCATATTCATGCAAATTCAATCGGACATAATAAGCTTTGTCCGTCTCTTGCGCGTACCACTCCCCCTCGCCGTCGTCGCCGTAATCAGCAGGAGCACTGGAGATGAAGTACTTGGAGGCAGCCGACAGGGTGGTGGTTATAGAGCGAGTCGATGATGATATTGGAGAAAGGGATTTGGGCATAAGTTTTGAGGACAGGAGCCGCCTTAGGGTTAGTGAAGATGCCATCTCAGAAGCTAAAGATTATCTGATTTCTTTGTAAAATTGGAGGCTATAGTTAGGACGGTATGCATGCACGCAAAGAAACCTACTTAACCTAGGGCTCCGTTTTCTCTCAGAAAAAAAGAAGAAGAAGAAGAAAACAGCGCTCAAATGAGATTGGATCTTTTCTTCTTATCCACGTAAGATCCAGTCAATCAAGGAGATTGTATTTTGTTAGAACTGAATCTAAGGAGAAATTAAAACCGAAATAATTATGTCAAAAATAAAAATAATATCCAATCAAATTCCTGAAAAAGCTTTGTTATTTTATTTAATGCTACTTTCCGGGTTATATAGCGCGCCATCTTTGCCTTTTGTTGTTACTTAAGTGACCTTAACGTACCAAAACCACCGGTTCTGTTTTCTTTCGCTCCAAGGAAGACTTGCCGGACTTAGATCGCATATAAGCACGGGTTATAGGGCTTCAGTGTCATATCTGATCGAAAACCGCAGATACTTGAAGTAAGTTAATATGTTTAGGGCGAGACATCTCATCCGTCCCACATCTGCCATCACCCTCGGGCATCCAAACCCTATTCTCTCCTCTCCATCATCTTCTTTGAATGCATACAATTTTCCCACAGTTCGAAATTACATCAGAAATCGAGACAGGTTGGTTATCCTTCATCAGGGACAAAGATTTTGAAATTTATATTTACTATATATGGGAATGAATGATTTTCCGACTGATTTGGGGTTTTACTTGTTATATGCAGTAACTATGTGAATAGGTGTCCCATGAACTTTGGCGTCCTTTTTGTGCCGGAAGCGGAAGCTTTCGTGGTCCAGCGGTGTGGAAAGTTCACCCAGATTCTACCCCCTGGAATCAATTTCTTGGTTCCCTTCGTAGATAAAGTTGCCTACGTGCATTCCTTGAAGGAGGAGGTCATAAGTGTTCCTGACCAGTCTGCTACCACCAAAGACAATGTCGAAATTAGGATTGATGCAGTGCTTTATGTCAAGGTACGTGATATATGTTGAAGTGTTCGACATGTTTTTGTGGCTTACCTGTATATTTGAGAATTGAGATAGCTAATCATTATCTCTCTTGTCGCTTGTGTGGTTACAGATTGTGGATGCTTATAAGGCCTCATATGGGGGTGGCTCATATGGGGGTGGAAGTCCTATTGTTTTAGCTATTAACCATGCCCAGGCAGTCATGCGTGACGCAATCGGACTTATGACTCTTGACAGGACATTTGAGGGAAGAAACTACCTGAATGAGAAAATATTGGTTAGCTCATATTCTGCTTTGTATTAAGACTGAATATTTCTTAATTCTTGTCTGGAGCACAAATAAAGCTGGTATCAAATAAATAATGGATTATCAATTTTCTTGCAGATGATAGCTTGATAGCCGTAAACCCCAATCACTCTTTCTGATATATGAGCCTATCTTCTTTTTTTATTTTTTTGGAGATCGAAGCACGAACTTTTGTTTTAGTTCTCTAACAAGAATTATTTAATGTACGGCAGGAGGCACTTAAAGGTAGTGAGAGCGATTGGGGCTTAAGTTGCCTTAGATATGAAATAAGTAAGAGACATATCTTTCAGAATCTTTGTCATATTTCGTGAAAATGTTTTGTAATTCCGATAACTTTATTATCATACTTGTTTAGGGGATATAACTCCTCCACGTGCGGTGAGGCAATCTATGGAGATGCAAGCTGATGCAGAACGCAAAAAAAGAGCTCTAATTCTTTCTTCCGAAGGTACTGGGCAAGTCTGTATGTAGGTCACGATCCATTTGCGCGCAGAGACTAATCCATTGATGTGCAGATATTAATGCATTTTTTTTTTTTCAGGAGATAGACAAAAGACCCTTAACAAGGCAGATGGAGACAAGACTAGAGATATTTTAGCAGCAGAAGCCAAAAAGAGAACTGTATGTTTAGTAGGAGAAGGTACGTACATAGTTGATTGTTAAAATCTTGATCAGCATCAAAGTAATTCAGTCCATATAAAGTAATTCATTTGATGCATGTTGATGGATTTATCATTAATTTGTTATTTTTCCATCTACATGCAGGAGAAGCGCAAGCCATCAAGGCTAAAGCAGATGCAGAAGCGCAAGCCATCAGGGCTACAGCAGATGCAGAAGCTTACGCCATCCGTGCTAAAGCAGCTGCAACATCCGAAGGTATTGCTCTCATGTCAAAGAGACTCGAGGAAATTGGGGGTAAAGAGGTGAGGTCTTCAATCCCCTTTTTTAACTGTGCTTTTTATGTTTTTCTTTTTTTATCATGAACATAATCTCTTGTTCGGTTACTAATATAGAAGAAAACAAAACACAAGATAACAACAAAATAACACCGTGATTAAAGGAGTTTTAGCAAAATATGTCTACCCTCTCAGAGACAAACTTATTTTTCACTATAAAAATAATAACAGTACGTACAGGATACAGTTGAACTAAATTGCCATAATTTTCAATCTGTAAGCTCTTGTGAAATATATGTAACAGCATATGATTTCCCCAGCCTAGCTATCTTTTGATAAATTTGCTATTAAAGCTTTTTATCTATATGAGTTGGTTTACTGATTGTGATTTTGGGCAAATTACATGAAATGGAACTAATATTGTGGTATATATTGACTGGCAGGCTGCCGCTTTGACTATTGCTGAGCAATACGTTAATGCCTTTGGAAATATCGCTAAAGAGGTGAAAACATAAACCATTATTCAAGTTTGTAAATATTGATGCTCAATTAACACCCACAAAATTAGTACTGCCATGCGTGCTAAGTTTGTCACATTTTTTTTTTTACAGGGCACAACTGTGTTGCTTCCATCTGCTGCTTCAGATCCTGCTAGCATGATCTCTCAGGCACTGAGTATCTACAAAAGATTGAGTGACAAACACTCCTCATGACTTACGTGAAATTTGCGAAGAGTGAAATAGATCAAGTTTGACATGGCGAATACCTCAATAAGTAGATTTCTTGGGCTTTTTTTGCCTGCAACTTCTCGGAATTAAATTAGACTTTTTTTTGTTTATCAACATTACTTTATTTTTTGAATGATGGTTTTAGTTTGATCTCCAAATTTGATATTTGAACATCAGTCTTTTTTCAATTATTAATAGACTTTGTCAACTCATAAGAAAAGACAAATAAAAATAAAGAGAGGAAAAGAACGAAAGAAAAATTGAAAATTATATAGTAACTGTGAGGGTCCTTTTAGAATTAAGCATTGACTAGGCCAAAATCAACCCAATAATTGATTAATGGGAGCATTTTGTGTGTGATTCAGATAATGAACAGAGCTTGACAGCATGAAGCGTGGTGTGGGAGGTAGAAATACATTGCGGTGAGAGAATTAGAGAGTTTTTAGATATGGGGATCCTGGAAAAATGGATTTGAAGATGGTTTTGGGAGAAAGTGGCTAAGAGCTGTGTTTATGCTTAAGGCTTGAAGGCTTGATTGTTGTAGGTATTTATAAGTTTTCTGGGTTTTGCTCCATCGTGTTGGATGCCAATTCGAATTCCAAGTTTCCCTTTTTATAGGTTTTATTAAAGAGTATTGTGGTGACTAAGAGCATTTGGTTTTCTGGATAAAATTAAGGTTCATTCTTCAACTCATACAAGATTTCTGCCCTAAAATCTAGGAAAGGAAAGCTTACTTGAGAGATGAACTTTTGGGAGAAAGAGAAAATCGTTGCAGCAGTCGACAATGGTTGCAGCAGAGGCAGCTGCGGTGAAGCAAAACCTGGAACGAGGTGTACAAGGAAGCTTGAGAATTGTGAGCTCATTGTTTAAGGAAGAAGAGGATATCCCTCTACTGGTCAAAAAATTTCTTCCTCTCCAACTAAAAGAAAGGATCGATATTTCTCAAGAATTTTGGTTTGAGCTGTGTATCTAACTGCTGCGGGGAAGAAAACGAAGCTATAACAGAAAGAAAGAAGGCTTGGGCTTTCTGTTTCTATGGGTTTTGAGTTTTAAGAAAAAGGTTGGCCCAAATCTCATATTCACCATTTCGCTATTGATTTATGTCATCAGGCTTGGATCTCGAGCCCAAGACCGAGATCACCAACGACGCTAAATCAATAGACGAGCATTATGTGTTTCTATAACCTTTCACACCACACCCACTTCTGCAAGCCCCAAGAGCGTAGTTGTGGCTTACGTCCACATGCGTGGCATGATGGTTCGAGAAGATATGTAATTTTTTTATCTTTCCGAATGTGGTTTGCATATATATTTTCTTATTGGGAATAAAATGTGTGTAGGGAATGTCTCGTGTCTATTTGGGTATCAACAGTAACACTAGACAAAAGTTGGAAAAATAGAAAACCCAACTCGTTTAAGTTTTAAACAATTAAGGCCATTTCTAACAGATGGGTTGAAAGGACCATTTGTTAAATTGTAGCCCCTTTTGATCTCTAGAAGCAACCAAAAAGAGGGCTTGCTAAAGGGCCATACAGAGTCAGAACTATATTGGGGCCGGTGGTGGCTCTAGGGTTTTAAGGTTAGGGTTGCCCTTCTCCTCTCTTTTTTCTCTTTTGCTTCGGCCCATGCCTGTTTCCCCTCTTTTTCTTTTCTTTTCTTGCTTTGGCCCAAGCCCAGAAGGAGAAGTTTGTGGTGGGCCGCTCCCCTTTTTTCTTCTTTTCTTCAGTCTTTGACCGGAGCGTGGGTCACTGGTCGACTCTTTCTTTCTTTTCTTCTGTCAACATGTGGGCTTCTTTGACTGAAGATGTGGAACGCCTCCTTCCTTCCTTTTTTTTTTCCTTCTTCCTCCTTCTGGTTTTTTTTTTCTTTTGCTGGCAGAGCTGCATCAGTCCGACAACTTTACGGCCGATTCCTGGGGTGGTGGTTTCGATTCCTAGAGCCTAGGGTCAAGGCGGCAATGTTGGCCAAGTTTGATGGTAAAAGGTGGTCTGGAAGCTTGTGAACTGGGCAGGGATCTTTTTCTCTTCTTGGAGGGTACTTTTCCGGCCGGTTTAGGTGGTTCTGCCACTGGTTCTGAGTTCCTGGGATCGAGAGCTTCAAGGTGGGGTCGGTGGTTGTTAGGATTTGAAAGCTACGATTTTAGGGTTTTAAGGTTAGGGCTTCGTGCTGATAACGTGTTTTAGAAAAATTGAAATTGGAAGAGAATTGAGTCGTGCTTTCATTGATAATAGGGAACTCTTTATATAGATGATTACAAGCATAAAGACAGAGTTGTACATGGAAACATAACAGTACAATAATTGGATATTTACGAATATCTTCGAGAATATTTCTAACATAAACCCTATTACAACTAGAGCAAGTAATCTAGAGTTTGGACCATACACATATTCTAGATTTACTTGAACATAATTAATATTTTGAAAAACAATATTTTGTTAATACAAAAATAATATTTAATTATTATAAAAATTGAGTAGATCATTAACAGATCGGATCAACCTAAATCTGTATTTTTTTTTACTTTGTCAAGGGGAACCCAAAGGCTTCCTAGGCCCAAGATAAACCCCTTCGGCGCATGTGAAATGCTTCAACTGTACATTGCAACATATTGCCTAGCCACTTTGACAGCTTCGGGGTTTGAACCAAGGTCGGGGAGCACACCCAACTAAGCAAGAACCACTAGGCCACTTGCAGTGGTTACCTAAATCTGTGTTTGATCCATTAGATATACAGATTTACTGATCTAGCATGAACGGATCAATGGATTAAATTTTCAATTTAAATATGTTCAATAACCACTGATCAGGAGCGGATACGGATCAAAATCCAGTTCATTTATAGGTCTAATTATAACACTTTCTTTGAGAGAAAAATATACTGCATTATGCATTGAAATAAGAATGGTGATTAATGTATCACACTGAAATAAGAATGACTATACTTGTTAGAGAGTACAACCTTTTCCATTCTTAGAGCAAGTTCACCCGTAGTCAAGAAATGTCAAGGTTGAGAAGTCAAGAATTCGACCAGTTTAAGATATTGTTCACTGCCACTGGACATGGGTTTACACCAGTTTTTTTCTTGACCGGTCAAACTGTTCATCTTTCACTGTTCATCCACTTTTACGTTATTTAGGGGGTCGTGAAAATTGACTTTTTATACTTTAGGAATTTGGGAAAACTTCCTTCATAAAAGTTGTAGAGTTCGTCGATACGATCTCGTGCATACATGGAACTCAATATTCGGAGTTCGTATGAATTTATTATGAATTTTTGAAATCTGAAAATTTTCTATAAATAGCAACAACAAAAAAATTCTATTTTGTTTCATTTTTCTTTTTTCTTTCTCCCCCCCCCCCCCTCCGGTTCTCTCTCTCGCAGCTACACCAGACCTGGCAGGTTTCGTCTGACCCGACCTGGATTTTTCTCCTTCCTCCGGCGTCCTTTGGCCAAGGACCCGGCCCCCCCCCCCCAGGTCGCCTCACCTTGTCCGGCCGCTCCGTGGCGTTAGCCCGCCCAGACGCTGCCCGAGGCCGAGATTGAAGCAACCCCAGGCGGGTCTGCTTGCTGTTGCTGCTTCAGTTTCTCCTTGCTGCTGCCCCCGAGGTCGCCTCACCTCTTCTCTCTCTGCAGACATCACCCACGTTTGGGTGTGGGCCGAGCTGGCACAGGCCTTGGCTGGGCAAGGAAAATGTCATTCTCTTGCCTTTTTTCTTGACTGAAGTCAAGAAATGTCATCCTTTGCCCGGTCAAGCTTCTGTTGGTGGAAGAGATTTTTTTTTCTTGCCCGGTCACCACCTCAGCAAATCCATGCTTTGCCAGGTTAAAGAGGAACCGGTGGACTTGCTCTTAGTGGGGATATATTAAATATATATTTGCATTGGCCTACACACGCTACACATAGCTTGTAGGAAGGCTGGTTTTTTTTTTTTTTTTTTAAAGAGTGTGTGGTGGAGGTAATTAAAAATAGTGAGAGTTTTCATCCACCACCACGTTTTCACTACATTTAATTGAATTTTTACTTTTAATTTTAATTTTTTATTTTGTCAAAATATTTTAATATATAAAGAATAAATTGATTAATTATGAAGAGCACGCTTTTTTTTGTGTTAGCAGTAGCATGAAGAGCACGCTAATTCATCGAGCCGAATTGTGAGCTTTTGCCACCTTCATTGACTTCCATCCCTTCAATTATTCAAATCTAATTTACTGCATTTGTTATTTAAATGAATTCGCTTCACTCTCGCCTCCGCATCCCATTGGTGAGAGAGGACGTCAATGAGTCCATGTCTCCTCCCGTCTTAATCAGAGCGGCCCTGAAGGCCTGAATCCACGACACTTATCTTTCTTGGAAGTATATGTGGCCAGCTATGCGTTAATCCACAAGCTACTGTACCCATATCTCTTTCGTTGATCATTTCTGCCCATTTTTGCTCTGATGGGTTCGTCGTCGGCGGCGGCGGCAACAACCGACTCCGACGAGCCCGTGACTCCGGCCGGCCGTCTCTTCCTGCAGCCCCAAATGAACCAAATAATCTACTGCGTGATGGGCTTCAAAAACCCAATCGACATCGACTCCATCAAATCCCAGGTCAGGTCCTCCCTCATGCTCACCCACCCAAGATTCTCCAGCCTCATGGTGCGTGACTCCCACGGCCGAGAACGCTGGCACAAAACCACCCACATCGACCTCGACCGCCACGTCATCGTCCTCCACGACCCCGTCTCCTCCTCCTCCTCTTCCGACGACGAGACCGCCGTCAACGACTACCTGGCCGACCTCTCCACCGGCTCGGGGCTCCCCACCGACAAACCCATGTGGGAGTTTCATCTCCTGATTGCTCACAAAGTTGGGATATTCCGAATCCACCATGCTTTGGGAGATGGGATATCGCTTATGTCCATGTTCTTGGCGAGTTGCCGGAGAGCCGACGACCAGGAGAAGTTGCCGACTTTGGCGTCGGGAAAGAGTACTAAAGGTGTGAATGAGAGGAAGGGTCTGTGGGTTTTGCTGTGCGGGTTTGTGGCAATGGTGTGGTTTAGCATGGTGTTTGTGGTGGCGTTTCTGTTGAGGTGTTTGTGGGTTTGTGATCGGAAAACTGAGATCAGTGGCGGTGATGGGGTTGAGCTCTGGCCTAGGAAATTAGCTACTGCAAAGTTTACGCTTCAAGATATGAAGCTTGTGAAGAAAGCTGTTCCTAATGCGGTAAGTTGTGCTTTTTTGATGCCTGTCATGAGTTTTTCCATTTTGGCTTAGCTACATTTTTCTTCTTGAACATTAACAAATCAAGGGTTTTTGACTCTGAAGCTTTCTTGGCTCTGTGCAGACCATCAATGATGTACTTTTTGGGGTGATTTCATCAGGGATATCAAGATACTTGGACCACAGAAAACCAAATGGTAAAAAAGTTGTGTGACAACTGGGTTTGTTTTCCATTTGAATCAAATAGTTATGACATTGGACCACCATGACTAAACCCAATTGTCTATGTCAGCTTTGCCTGAGGGTGTTCAAATTACAGGGGTAGCTATGACTAATCTAAGAGAGCTACCTGGATTGCAGGTTCTTCGTTGTAACTATTGTCCTTACTTCCTTCTATTCTCCTCGTTTTTTCTCTATGGAAATGATTGAAACTTGAACTTGTGCCAGGAACTATCCGATTTGATGAGAAGCAATTCAAGATCAAGTTGGGGCAACAAGTTCGGCATGCTTCTCCTACCTATATATTACCATAACTCTAAGAGCAATGGCGACCCTCTAGCCTATCTCAAGAGATCAAAGGTGATGATTGACAAGAAGAAGCAATCTGTAGAGGGTCATTTCTCATACAAAATTGGGTTGTTTGTGATGACCTACTTTGGACCAAAGGTGAGGACCAAAGTGAGGTTTTGAAATAACAAAAGAATAGAAAGTTCAGTTTCCAATTTGTATGTTCAAAGTTAAATTGCTTGTATCTATTGTATGCAGGTTGCTACCTGGCTGAATTACCGGATTCTCTGCAATACTAGCTTTACCATCTCAAATATACTCGGTCCGCAAGAAGAAATTACAGTTGGAGGCAACCCTATAACTTACCTAAGAGCCAGTTCATCAAGTTTGCCCCATGTACTGCCATAGAATCACTTCAAATTCTAGCAAAACTGAATGTTCGAGTACAGCAGATGTGATATAGATGTCTAATAACATGATTGTTTTTGCTGGTGTGGTAATGCAGGCACTCACAATGCACATGGTGAGCTATGCTGAAAGGGCAGACATGCAAATATTGGTGGCTAAAGATATCATCCCTGACCCAGCATTTCTCGCTAAGTGCTTCGAAGAGGCCTTACTTGATATGAAGGAAGCAGCTGCAGCCATCACAGAAACCTAGAAGGACCACTATAGGTTTTATTGGAATAGCTAAAACTAGAGTGGTTTAAATATGAAATGTAAGATTAGAGTCATAGATTGGATTCACTAGTAGAATTTGTACAATATCATTGATTGTACTGGAAAGATCGACTTTCATGTAGGAAGGGCCAATTCCAGAAATGTAATTATGTTTGATCTGCTCATCGTCTGTCATTAATTATGTAATTTGTAGTCATCGAAGCTACTTCAAACAAAGAAATATATACATCAGGAAGACTCACAATGTCACAGATCTCTCTCGCTCGCTCACATTATGCTACAAAAGAAGCTCAGACTCTAGTAATGCCAATGACTAATGAGAAACAACCAAACAGCAGAAGAAATCAATAGTCACATGTACCAAGTCTTATTACCTCATAAAAGTCTTGTGATTTGCTGCGGTTTTTTCTTGTTAGGTTCTTCACCTTTTGAAAATCAAGCTTTGGCCAAGGTTTGGGGTTTCTTGCTGCTTCCTTTCTTCCTCCTCAGCAGTAGCCTCCTTAGAAAACCAAAACCTCCCTGTTTCTTACTCGGCACAATAGCCAGATGCTTTGAACCAAAATGACCTTGCCGCGTATTTACCAGAGCACTAGGAGTGGACAATGCATTATGACTATCAGAGTGAAGAAGGGATGGTTTCTGTGCATCTGCATCCCTCATTGCTTGTTTATCTTTTGGAGACTTCAGAACCTCTGCTCTGGGATCTTCATCAGCTAGCATTCGATCACGTAGGGAAGAGCGCTTGGTGTTGGCTGCAGCACTGGTGGTTGAGAACACCTTGTCAAACAGTGCTGCTTCTCTTGGTGTAGCTAGTGCCTTCAGCTGTTTTCCCAAGTTTAGGATGGTTTCTTGGCACTCTGCCAACTTCACTGAAGCTGTTGTGATTTCCCATCCCTAAAAATTTAACAATTGTCACACCAGAGTGCCTAATTAGAAGATTCTTTATGGAAGTTCATTTGTATTTATTCACTTGAGAATGATTGAACTCCTTTCAAAACAAAGTGTAATATAATAGAGATGATTAACCATTTCTACAACATAATCATTTGCTCATTGCCTTTTGGAACTGGTCTGTCAATTTACAAACAGACAGAACACAGATGGCTGGAACGAATGTGATTATCTTCTATTGGCAGCAGAGTCCTCTATTCTGGTAATTTGTTGGTATTTAACTCCATTAACTAAGTTACGAAACAAGGAAGATGGGTATGAGTAACTTACAGGTTGGGACTGTTTTTCCTCTTTGCTTATGCCATACTCTGGAGTTTCCGTCTTTGCAGCACTGTGAACCAGACATTTTACAAATCAGAAATCTCTCATTAAACGAATAGAAACTATATTACACAAGTAAAATGCAGTGGACCGTTGATTACCTTTCTTGCTGGAGTTGGAGCTCAAGACATGTTGCTTCTAATTCTTCAAAACAGTTATGTTTATCCTCCAATTCCACTTCTAAAGACGAGAACTTCTGGAAGACTTCATTTAACTTTGCTTTGGCAATAGTCAGCTGGGTATCGAGATCTTCATTAATCGACTTCTGATTTTCGAGCTGGTCTTCTATCATCTTCTCCGCTTCTCTCAGACTCTCCAGTTCTGTTTGTAAGGTTCCAAGGCTTTGCTGTGATTCCTGAAGTTGTACCATCAACGCTTCATTCTTTTCAGTTTCTGACTGTAGCCTAGCTTCCATTTCTTTCTTTGCAGATTCCATATTCTTCAGTTCATTTTTTAATCTGCTGTTTTCTTCTTGCAATTTATCACCAACCTTGCTTTCATTTGAGGAAGCAACTAGAGCAAGACACAGTGACTCCTCTTGATATTCTGCAGTTTTACTAGCCTCATGCTTGGTTGGCTGTTTTAGGTAACCCAAAGCAATTTTGATGTCCTCAAATAGCTCATCTAGGCTTCGTTTTGAAACATTCTTTTGCTCCAACATTGCTTTTAAAACAACCTGAAGCCAGTCAAAAGAACTCTCAGGTACTACATCTCTGGACTCGCCGTACTTTCTTATGTCACTGACGCGAGATTGAACTTCAACTCGTCCCAGGTCCTTACCATTAAAACGAAGATTATGGGCATTTTTAGGAGGTGTATCTGCAGAAACTATTGCCAATTTCTCCATCTCAACAAAATCATCCATTAAGCTCATGTCTGAAATCTCCATTTCTTTGTGCTGCTGTGGACTTTTAAGCCTCCCACTTCTAAAATGTTCCAACTCTGACAGTAATGCACCAGCCCAAGATTCGGAGGAACTCATCCCATCATCACTGCAAATGTCATACCTTGAAGATCGAGAAACATCATTTGGGATAGGACTACATCGTGCCAGCTCCATAGATTTCTCAGCTTGAGACAATCTGGAAGCTATTTGAGAATGCATGTTCCTTGAAGAAAGGAGCTCAGAGTTTTTCCTGGTTAAAATATCTCTAAGAACTTTGTTTTCTTCTTCCATATTACATAACTGCTCAATCATGAGACTCATATTCTTATTTGGTATTTCAGGAGAGTTTCCCATGTTGGCATCTCTTACGATCATATCTCTAGTAGGATTAAGCTTCCTTCTTCTCATCTCTGTCTGATCCCTCCCCATCATTTTAGCTTCATTCTTCATAGTCATCGAAACAGGACCTGGCAGCCGTTTTCGCAGAAGAAGATGAAGTCTTTGACATTCTTGTTCTAACTCTGTGATTCTCATCATACTCTCCAAGTGCTGTTTGTGAGATTCTTCAGCAGACCGACGGTTGTACTCCATCTCCTCACTACGAATCTCGAGTTCCTTCTCGAGCATGTGAAATTCATATCTTAAGAAGGCATTTTCTTTTTCTGTGGAATCAAGTCTAGCCATTAGTGCACTAAATTCTGCATCTGTTTGAGACTTCTGTCTACGTAAATCTTCCATCAACTTCTCTTTTGCTCGAAGGGCCCTGGTCAGATTCGTATTTTCAACAGCTAAGTTTGTAACCTGTTCACTTGTCTCTCGCAACTTAGCTTCTAATTTTTTCTGAGATTTCTCATACTCTCTCGATGTCATCATAACAGCATCATGTATTCTTTGCTCCTGTTCTTCCCGAACAAGAATTAATTGTTCCATGCATTCTTTCAATGCATCATCCGAATGAATCGATCTTTCATTTGCAGCTATTCCCTGCCTCAAAGCTTCATCTAGTTCTTGCTTTGGTACCAAATCTCCTGACAAAAGCCAACATAAGCAACCAATGAGAGCAGGTTACCATAACGTACAAAGCAAACTTCTTAAAGAAGAAACATGATGGAAAATCTGAAAAAGAGGAAATGCATAACTGATAATTACCTGGTATGCCTTCTTCTTTAATGTTAGAGTCCAGGAGGACTGAAGCTAACTTCTCATTTAGATTTTTCCCTGGTCTCTCTACATCATTTCCTTTCTCAGGCAGATTTGTTTGTACCTAACATGGTAACACATTGGTGACACAGAAAATGAATTCAACATCTACAAAGAAGACTACGGCCCTACCGGCCAGTTTGGCAATGCTTTTAGTAGTGTTAAAAGCGGTAGTTACCTCTTCTTCAATTGTTCCTAAAGGAATGGCAAGTCTGTTAGTTGAAACAATTATCTTCTCTGAAGACTTCTTCCTCCAAAGCCAACCCTTGTGGTCCATGATTTCAGCTGCTATTCAAGAACAGAAAGGGACAATTAAATAAGCATTAAAAACACCATCTGCAAAGAAAAGTCACATAACAATCTTAATAAAAATGAAATAAAGTGATCACCTGCAGCAGCCAAATCACATTGAGATTTGGTATAAGAGTCCATGAAAACAAATGTACTAATTTTCTTTCAACAGAAGTCATAACATTTTCATTGATGTGCAACCAGTGCAGATAGCATATTACTATACAAGTAGTGAAATGCTTTTCTCTCTGTACCTAACATGAAATTCTGCATACACCAGTGTAACAAAATCCTATCTAGAGAGGTAAAATGCTTCTCTCTCTCTATACCTGACACGAAATTGTACCATACAGCCCTGTACAAAGATCCTATCTAGATAGCATAAAATCCGAAGGTTAACATTTCCTTAACAGATGTTACAGAAAAACCCAAATCGAAATTACTGCTGTCGCCTCAAATGCACAATACTATTACTGGGCTTATAATGTTTGTCAGAACCATAAGAAGAAAGCAGCAACTAAGAGATCTCAGTGTCTTTACTTACAAATATTGCATATCTATACCAATCAGTGACCACATTGCGTCTCACCCAGAAACTGAGGCAAAATGGACCAGACTGATGGTTTAAAAACATTAATTATTCACTGAGTTAAGGAAAAAAGAATGTAAATTTCCAGAAATCCAAGTGCAGGATCCAAAAGAAGTAAAACTAAGATGGAGGGCTATAAAAGACTGTCAGAACTCAGAAACAAGAAGCTGAAAGTTACTGATCAAGATGATGATGAAATCATTCTAAGCTGTTCCTAACATTAATGCTATATTTTAGGTTTTCTTAACCAATTTGCTATAATTACAATTACAGTAATATGTGAGAAAATAACAGAGTCATGGATCAGTTAATTTTTGTGCAGATGTTACCAAAATCTCGATCAAAATACCATCTTGGAATCATCACTATATGTTTGAAGGAAAGCCCATTTTTTCGATCAATTAGAAAACTTTATGCTCACCATATAAAAAATTGGAATCCGAAAATTTTATGCTATGACAGTTGCAGAACCGAAAAAAAAATAGTAATAAAATATAAACTATGGGCTTACCGCATGAGAACTAAGAGCTACAAGCTGCATGCATGAACAAATTCAAGAAGAAACAAAGGAAACTACTAAATTTAGAGAAAAAAGGTGATGATATGAACTGACATTATACCATTTCAAGCTAAGAAGAAGAAGAAGAAGTTTGTTCTCACCTGGTAAAGTGAAACACCAGAATTACTGTGTAACGTTTGGAAATGAAAGTCAGAGCACAGAACCAGCTTATATCAACAGAACATCATAGGATGCTTGCACTCACCGACAGCTATCCGTGGCTGTAATAATGCATGAGAGAGAGAGAGAGAGAGAGAGAGAGAATGAGAGAGGAAAAAAGTGTAAAAGGAAAAAGGGCAGGGAGGAAAAAAAAACGAAAGACAAAAGGAGTCAAAAGAATGGATGGCCAAAGGTCGAACATGCACAGCAGCCGTTGAAAGAGAGTGATGGTGTTGGGTTTTATTTTAGTAGCAGAAAGACAAGGCTCTGCATCAGAAGACGAAGCTTTGGTGGATCCTAGTGTCCGTGAATGGAGTTGGTGCTAACTAGATTGGACAGGCGCATGTATAACTCATTCACTATAGTAGTACTCTATGTGCTATTGGACAAAGGAAAGTAGGTGCATATGAAAATATATGGTGGTGTCTTTAATAAGTGAGCCAATGATGATGATGTCTGTGGTCGGAATGGTCCTATGGATTTCTTTTTGTAATTAGTATCTGTTTAGGTTGATTCTAATCACCCATGACATGAGTCATGAGTCATGACAATGTCCTACTGAGATTGTCATCGTACCTTGCTAGCCACATACTAGCCAGTGAGATTTTATCTCTTTAGGATAATGTAAGAGATTATGATGATTAGTTCACGAATAATATCTCAGAATTTTTTTTTCAAAATTAGGTTAAAATTTTGGCACTCCGGTTTATTTTATTTGTTTTATTCAATGTTTTAAAAGTCGCTAGATTGTAGGCGGACGATGAGGAGTGACATAGCATCTAATTACTTAGGCAAGGATTAGGTGTGGGAGCTTCGGTGGATATATTTTTTTTTTATTTTTTATTATAACATATAAATAAGTATTTTAAATAAAATATGGGAAAAAAGTTAAGTATATAATGAGTACATACAATCAAAAGTTAATTTTTAAATATTTGATTAGAAAAAAATATTTTGCATATTTTCTTAAACCACACATGTGTAAGCATTGCCTAGACTAATCGAGTCGGCTAGCCACCATCTAGCACTTGGACTCCTACTTTCTAGCACCTAGGCGCCTACTCAAGGGATTTTTAGAACACTAATTTTATTGTCTCTTACTTTATTTTTATGAGGCGATTTATCAAAATATATGGCTTTGGCCCTTTTGTCCAATCTCCTTCAATACATCTTAATCATGTTCAAGCCTCTTTTAGGTATTTTATCAAATATACAGCTTAACACCATCTAAAACAAAAGAGCAAAGACACTTGAAAGTCTAACACAACTTTGGGCAACAATGATGGTGCTCATAACTCATTATGAGAGATTGGATATATACTCGTGAATTTCTTTAATGCACTTCACAATTTATCTTCCTTTTTATTTATATTTTTATAAACTTCTATTTTTCCCATATTCAGTCTTCACCTCCACCCACTTCGGCCGCCATTATGCCTCCACCGAGTCAAACCCGACCACTAAAGGAAGCCTAAACCGAGAGCACCACTTTTGTGAAGGGCTCACAAGTTGTTGGAAGTTCGGAACCATGAGGCCCAAATACAGTTGCGCAGTTGTACTAAATTGAAAAAGGATCCGATCCGATTTAATCTTCAAAATTCCTCCTTTAGTCCAATCTAAGATCTAGTTAGCTTTAGATTTAAACCTCTCCCTTTAATCAACTTTGATTGATTTGGAATGGACCAAAAGAAAAAAGTGTAACAAGAGTTCATAAACGAGCCCATAACTGAAGTTTGTTTCACAAATGAGGCCTCAAAAACAGAACTCTTGTTCCTCTTGGTGTTAACGTGATGCGAAGGATTAGTTTCTGAACCTAAAAGGTTTTTAAAGACACTGTGTGATTAACAAATAAAAAAAATCAAAAAACGTGATGTGACGGGATTGGAACTTTGAGAAGGTTCCCAGCAATGTCTCTCTTTACCCGCGTACACGTCATTACTGTGGGCAAAATAACCGACCTACCCCCTACCCTCATAAAGACCACATGGGGACACAGGCCCGCCGACCAGGGGCATTACAGGAATCCAAAAATAAAAATCCCCGCACTCACCCATCTCCTTCTTCCCACGACCCAACCCCCTCAAATCCAATTCGAGAGCGCAGACCGAGGAACCATCGATCACCAAAGCCGCCCCGGATTCGGACCCCCTGACCCGACCCATGGAGATCGCCCCGGCGCCGCCACAGCTTTCAGACCGGGACGTCCCAAACGACGCCGCGTCGCTAAGCACCGTCAAAACGGCGCCGTCGGAGAGCAACAACGAGGCGAACGTGTCGACGTCGTCGTCGTCGGTGGCGGGGAAGTACGACGATGAGGAAGAGGAGGAGGACGTGTGCCGGATCTGTAGGAACCCTGGCGACGCCGATAACCCGCTCAGGTATCCATGCGCGTGTAGCGGAAGCATCAAGTTCGTGCACCAGGATTGTCTCCTTCAGTGGCTCAATCACAGTAATGCTCGCCAATGCGAGGTTCGAATCTCTCTCTCTCTCTCTCTCTCTCTCTCTCTCTCTCTCTGTGGATTTTTAATTTTTTCAAATTAGGCGTGAATTTTTTGCATCTCTGATTGGCAATTAGGTTAGGGTTCTAGGGTTTTTTCAAGTGAAAGCGGTGTCCTGTTGAGAGATGGTGGTAAATTTCTTGATGATAATGGTTAATTCGAAAGGGAATTAGGTTTTTCTTTGTAGTTCCTCTGTAGTGAACAGTGGCGTATGAGTCCATTAGAGACAATTAAACGGTGGAACTAATCTAGAGGTGGCGTATCAACATGGATTTTCCATAAAAGCCTGATTCTTTTGTGCTCCATGAGATGCATTTCTTGTTAGTATCATCATTGTGTTTTACCTCCTCCTGAAGCGATGGTCAACCGCAAACAATAATGCACTTGTACTAATCTAAAAATGGCGTCCCAAAAGGGAATTTTGTAAAGAAGCCTGTGTGTTAAGTTTTTCTGTTAGTTCATAATCATGTTATAGTTTGGATGTGTTAACTCTACCACCTTAAGAAACAAGAACCAAATATGATTGTATGATAGTGTAATTGGGGTTGCCTTTTTCTTTTTTTTTGGTTTGTTGGGTGGAATGTTTTATTGCAAAGAAAAAGAAAGGAAAAGACCAATGCCGTGGAATTCTTTTGAGTTTTTATAATCATTTTTTGGAAGGAAATGTGTTACAGTCTCTGTAAGATTGAGAAGAATACATTGACTTGAGTATACCACTTCTTTTTCTGCTTTTAATAAGTTGAACTGTTGAACATTATTCTCATAGTCGAAACTAGAAGGTCAGCCTCGGTGTCAGTCTAAACTTGTGCGTGTTGATATCATATAGTGTGGCAATGTGATTTTGTTGAGGAGTTTTTATCCGTTTTTTCTTTTTTGGAACTAGAAGGTTCTCCTTCGGAGTTTATTTTAATTTTTTTGGACCGGTTGTTCTATTAAATGCACCTGATTAGTTTGATATTTGCTTCGATTCCGTTAGCCATAACTTTGGTTGTGGCTCACTTTTTTCCTTGAAAAAGAAATTCACATGCTATTTGTGAGAGATTATCATGTTCATACTCTTTTTAGACTCATGAATATTTCTTGATATGCCTTGCAGGTTTGCAAGCATCCATTTTCCTTCTCTCCCGTTTATGCTGAGAATGCACCTGCTAGGCTTCCTTTTCAAGAGTTTGTGGTTGGGATGGCAATGAAAACTTGTCATGTTCTGCAATTTTTCCTGCGCCTTAGTTTTGTGCTTTCCGTTTGGCTCCTCATTATACCTTTCATCACATTTTGGATATGGCGGCTGGCTTTCGTGAGGAGTTTTGGTGAAGCTCAGAGATTATTCCTGAGTCATCTATCAACTACAGTCATTCTTACTGATTGTCTGCATGGGTTCCTACTTTCTGCTAGCATTGTGTTCATTTTTCTCGGAGCCACTTCTCTGAGGGATTACTTCAGGCATTTACGTGAGCTTGGAGGTCAAGATGTTGACAGAGAAGATGAAGCAGAAAGAAATGGCGCTCGTCCTGTAAGAAGAGTTCCTGGACAAGCTAATAGGAACTTTGTTGGGGATGCTAACGGGGAAGATGCTGCTGGAGCACAAGGGATTGCTGGAGCAGGTCAAATGATTAGAAGGAATGCAGAAAATGTGGCTGCTCGCTGGGAGATGCAGGCAGCTCGTCTTGAGGCTCATGTTGAACAGATGTTTGATGGTCTAGACGATGCCGATGGTGCAGAGGATGTACCATTTGACGAGCTTGTGGGCATGCAGGGACCTGTGTTTCATTTAGTGGAAAATGCATTTACTGTAAGTTATAGTTTATTCTGTTGCTTTTAATTTTTAATTTTTATCTCCTCCCCCTGTAGCTTCCCACACACATTTTCTCACTAATTGATGTTTCTGTACGGCTGTCCCTAAACAGTCATGTCCTAGTTGTTCCAGGTTTAATTTTCCAGACAGATTAACACACACTCCACTAATTATGCATTTTTGTGTGCTTTTGTTATTTGGTTGAGGTCATCTGTCACAGCTAATTGTGAATTAACAATCTACTCTATCAAGAAACTTTTACCTTATAATAATTGTATTTGTATTAAGAAGTTGAATGGTTTCATTCTCTGCAGGTACTGGCAAGCAATATGATATTCCTTGGTGTAGTAATATTTGTGCCCTTCTCGTTAGGTCGGATTATACTCTATCATTTATCTTGGCTTTTCTCCACCGCTAGTGGTCCAGTTTTGTCAACAGTCATGCCACTCACTGAATCAGCCCTTTCCTTGGCTAATATGACTTTGAAGAATGCATTAACAGCTGTAACAAATTTATCAACCGATAGCGAGAAAAGTGGTATGGTTGGCCAGGTTGCAGAGATCTTGAAAGTTAACATGAGTGGACTGAATGAGGTTTCGAACAATAATGCAAGTTCAACACTTTCAGCAGACTTCCTGAAAGGGGCAACAATTGGAACTTCAAGGCTCTCTGATGTGACAACTCTTGCTATTGGATACATGTTTATATTCTCCCTAGTTTTCTTCTACCTTGGTATTGTGGCTTTCATTCGGTATACTAGGGGTGAGCCATTGACTATGGGGAGGTTTTATGGTATTGCTTCAATGGCAGAAACAATTCCATCTCTCTTCAGGCAGTTCCTGGCAGCAATGAGGCATTTGATGACAATGATTAAGGTCGCTTTCCTTCTGGTCATTGAACTTGGAGTGTTCCCATTAATGTGTGGATGGTGGTTGGATGTTTGTACTATAAGGATGTTTGGGAAGTCCATGTCTCACAGGGTGCAGTTCTTCTCAGCATCTCCCTTAGCTAGCTCCCTGGTCCATTGGGTTGTAGGAATCGTATACATGCTACAAATAAGCATATTCGTCAGTCTTCTTCGAGGGGTACTGTTCTCTGTCATATTATTGCATATGCCACATAGCTTTTTTGAACACCTTTTGTGTGTACATCTGTTTTATATGCTTTATGGTTGCAGGTTCTGCGTAATGGAGTTCTTTATTTCCTTAGAGATCCAGCTGATCCAAACTACAATCCCTTCCGTGATCTCATTGATGATCCTGTGCACAAGCATGCTCGCAGGGTCCTGTTATCCGTTGCGGTGTATGGGAGTTTAATTGTGATGCTGGTGTTTTTACCAGTTAAACTAGCTATGCGGATGGCACCTTCCATTTTTCCTCTTGACATTTCGTAAGTTAACCTTCAACATTTCAGTGGCACCTTTGTTCTACAGCTGCAGTTTTATTAGTGGGTACTCATTTTGGTTTCTAACATGCACCCTTTTCTCCTCTTTGGCAGGGTATCTGACCCATTTACTGAAATTCCTGCGGACATGCTTCTATTTCAAATATGCATTCCATTTGCCATTGAGCATTTCAAATTACGGGCAACCATTAAATCCCTGCTCCGTTATTGGTTTACGGCGGTTGGCTGGGCACTTGGTTTAACAGATTTCTTACTACCCAGACCTGAGGATAACGTTGGACAGGAAAATGGAAATGCAGAGCCTGGAAGACAGGATAGACTACAGGTTCAATTGGGGCTACAGGATCAGGCTTTAGTGGCACTTCCAGGTGCTGATGAACCAAATCGAGGCCTTCTTGCATCAGGGGACGCGAATGTTGCAGAGGAGTATGACACTGATGAACAATATGATTCTGAGTAAGTTGGGAGAACCCTTCTGCTTTGATATGCGATGCTAGAGCTTACCTTATGTTATAGAAGGATGCACTTCCTGAACTTAGATTTCTTGGCTGGGTTATATTTTGAGAGTTAAAGCAGCTGTTCTTGATTCACTATACGAGTTATGGCATCATTTGTTTTTTTATTTTCTTGTCTTTGTTTTTATTGCTTAATTATTTTAACTAATTCTACTCTGTCATTTTTGTCATTGTCTTTAGAAGGTATCGCTTTGTGCTTCGAATTGTCCTCTTGTTGGTGGTGGCTTGGATGACTTTACTCGTCTTCAACTCGGCCTTGATAGTTGTACCAACATCACTGGGAAGAACAATTTTCAATGTCATTCCTTTCCTCCCTATAACTCATGGCATCAAGTGCAACGGTAATTTCTTTTGTAATTATCTTGTTTCCTACTTCTGAGTCTTGAGATGAGTGCCCAAAATTTTTAACTGTTCCTTTTCTTAGATTTATATGCTTTCATCATTGGAAGCTACATAATATGGACTGCTGTAGCTGGAGTTAGATATTCTATTGAACACATTAGAACAAAAAGGGTTGCAGTTCTATTGGGCCAGATCTGGAAGTGGTGTAGCATTGTCATTAAGAGTTCTGCACTGTTGTCAATATGGGTAAGAGTCATTTGGTTTATTTTTCTTTTTTGAACATGAAAAAAAGATGTTTGGTATCTTCCTTTTAACAATAATAAAGTTTGTTTTTTTCTCTAACGTACTGTTCCATTCCAGATTTTTGTCATTCCAGTATTGATTGGGTTGCTCTTTGAGCTTTTGGTGATTGTGCCAATGCGGGTGCCTGTTGATGAAAGCCCAGTATTCCTGCTGTATCAGGACTGGGCTTTAGGCCTTATTTTTCTCAAGATATGGACAAGATTGGTAAGTCATCTATGGTTACTCTTATAGAATATTAACGTCAGTTGCATATTTTGTGGACTTGTTTATCTGGGATTGATTACTTTCCATACATGACGGACTTATTGCTGGTGCTTGTTATGTACTTCTGCAGGTGATGTTGGATCACATGATGCCATTGGTAGATGAAAGCTGGCGCGTAAAGTTTGAAAGGGTGAGGGAAGATGGCTTCTCCAGGCTGCAAGGTCTTTGGGTGCTCCGGGAGATTGTATTCCCAATCATAATGAAGTTGTTGACTGCCCTGTGTGTGCCTTATGTACTTGCGAGAGGGTTATTTCCTGTGCTCGGTTACCCATTAGTAGTCAACTCAGCAGTGTATCGGTTTGCCTGGATAGGATGCCTGTGCTTTAGTCTGCTGTGCTTCTGTGCCAAGAGGTTCCATGTATGGTTCACCAACCTTCACAACTCTATACGTGATGACCGATATCTAATTGGTCGTAGGCTTCATAACTTTGGAGAAGATGTTGTAGAGAAGCAAAATGAGGCAGGGACATCCTCTGAATTGCAGGACTCTAGTTTTGAAGTAAGTGGTTTAATTCCTCATGACCGAGAGGCTGACGATGGTCTCCGTCAAAGGCGTGCTATCCAACATAATGCTTAGTTATGAGGCAAGGGCTGTAGGAGGTTTTGGTCAAATATGAAGCTATCATGAAGCTTTTAGATGTATACGTTACATTCCAACATAGAACTGGTTTGTACATCACTTCCATGGGGATGTAAAGAAAGGGTGTATTCAAAATATCCTCTATTTAGAGTTGTCGCTCATTTTGTGCATATTATGCTTGTTTAAATTATTAGTAGGTATATGAATCAAAATTGTCTATAAACTCATTTTTCGGCCTAGTTTACTCATTGGCAATTATTCCTCTCTTCTTGCTCGTCTCAATCATCCGAACCTTTTTAGAACTTTAGGTTATGAATTCCTATTAGCGCTTACGAATGATCTTAACGGCTTTATTTCTTTTCTGATTACACATTGAGGGTGGTGCTGCTGCTGTGTCTAGGGTCCCAAACAACACCGACCTCAATCTTCTCGGAATCAATCCTTCCCCTCGGAGTAAACCATGACTCTGGGCTTCAGTTACCGGTAAGGACACAAAGTAGGGAAGCTTCCAAAACCTATGGTTGATATAACTTGAGGAATGCTAATGCCTTGGGAGTATCCACTGGATGAAGAGATTCTATTGCTAATAGAGCCCGAGTTCTATTTTCTTTTGTCATACACCATAAACAGTAGAGCATCATTTATAATTTTAGTTCTTGATATGGAATCTCTACCATCCTTATTCTGTTATTCATCCTTATTAAAAATTTAGTGGCTCTATCCAATTGGTTGTTTTTACTTGGTTTAGATAAAATAATGTGTGAATGGTGAATTTTTTGGAATAAAAAACCGAAAAATTGCACTGAAGAAAGTTAATTGAAATTGAAACGAACCAAATGTTTGGGTGATGTTTGTCATAGGAAAAAAAAAAAAAAAAACCGAAAGCATATAAATAATTATATTTTATATTTTTATCAGAATCAACTGCATCTGCTTCATGTGCAAGAATCTTCACTTGCGGTGGTTTTTCCATCATTCTTTGTTTATTGCAACCCAAATTAACCGCTGCTCTGAAGCCTCAAGAGCCATTCCAATCTCCAGGAGCTGATCATCACGAAAATTTGCCAAACTTCCAAAACATACATAGACAACTGTATGTGTATATTGGGTTTCTTTGTGTCGAGCCAATTATACATTCACCATGCCTTTATCCCCAGAACCTTGCTGTAATGATCGACATAAGCAGATTCAAGCTCATAAAATCTGCTAACAAGAACCCCGTAGCTGCTCTTTAGTGCTATCGTACATTCTTCATACACCTTTCTAATCTCATCTTCAACTCCATCTTCAATGAAATTGGTTAGCTTCATTCTAGTCAGCTCCATATCATTTGGCTAATTAGGGATCACGAAAGGTTCTGGAATCGGATGACACCTGCAGATAAGGCTTATACAGTTGCAAACATCGTGAGGCACACATGCAAGGAGAAATAAGTCAAATAACTAATTAAGTTCGTGGAAAATGCATGCTCATGCCGAACCTTGAGGCCACATTAGTAGCCCAAAGGAAAGAACATGTCAGCCACAAGGCAATTGCGCCTGGTTTGCTTCAGAGTTCAGAAACTGCTCAAGCTGTGGTTGAAGCAAGGCTGGTCTTTCAAGAACTTTGCTTGCATTTAGATTTTCCGGGGGAGTGGGTGAGTGAAAGCTCTGACAGTTTCTGGAAGTCCAACTTCAACACTTGGAACTTCAATATGGAAAATGTCGATTTGGGTAAAGGGGTTTTCAATTTCTTGTGGATGAAAGGTGCATCTAGAAGGGTTGTGATCACGGTTACTTTGAGACCTCTGCAAACAAATATTTTGGCCATGTGAATGGCTGGGATAATGTGGCCTTGAGCCATAAAAGGAAAGAAGGCAAAAGGGAGAGAAACACCATATGCATAGACAATTAGCTGGTTCATCATGCTATATAGAAATGATTTCTGCAATATTGTACTTTCACGTACGCATATAAATCAGAACAAAGAAAAAAAAATATATTCATATGCCAATGTCCTAGCGGATCATTATGAATTTGCACTAGTCCAGACAAAACTAGACGTATATAAGAACTGCATTTGGTATTCAACAAGTAGAAATTACAAGCCAAAAAGCCAGATAAACAGAGTAGGTTTACAAATAGAATGGCTTCTTTGCACTTCTCAAAGATCAAGTATACATCAGACCTGAATGATCAGTCCACGTAAGTTGAGACCTTAGCAAACAGAACAGGAACATTACAATGCACACAAAATTAAATTAACATAAGTGCATCGATAGCATATATAAATTCAACGAACACAAACGAATTGAAGAACGACTGAAAAGAAACAGTACATCTTGCCAAGAGTGAAAAGCCAATTGAACATCATTTTCTTCAGGGCCATTGGATGTCACCTTCCCTTTCTCTTCTGCACATTTATAATCAAATTGAAGTATATAAGTTAGTAGAACAGAATGTATGTTTTGGTTTATGCTCTACCAACCTAATTAAATCATTAAATGTCTCTTAATTATACAGTTTACTACATGCAAATCATGCACAGAAGAAAGTTAAAGTAGCAGAAAGCTAAACTTCAAATAGGCTCTCAAACCCTTGAGAAACGATGTTGGGAATCACTATGTTTGGAATTATTTAGAACAAATGGCTCTTCATGAACATACAACCACGGAATTGTCACACCAAACTTATGGAAGTGTCTTTTAACTTGGATAATTGGTAGGTGTTATGATAATTTTGCTACTTTTGATAAATGGCTATCCCTGATTCTGCAGGTGCATGTATTTACTTATGAGGAAAGACATAATTGTCTTTGCAGCTACTTTTGATTTGGCAAATTGCTTGTTACAAGGATAGGGTACTATACTCCATGACAATACGTAGTTCACTGTATTTACTTGTGTTTGACTCAGGACATGGAACTTCAGTGCTTGAGACTCATTTCTTAACATTTTTTCATGTTTTACTAGTAAACCATTATGTTTATTTGTTTGCTGGGAGCAATTTGAATGTAAACTGGTATTGATAACAACTAAATTTACAAATAGCAGAATGCTTACTCGTCTGTCTCGAGAGATCTTTTCATGTTCAGATCTCTCCATTTAGCAGGGATATGTAGGAATCAAGTTCTATTTCATCATACTCTATCAAGGAACATTGGTAAGGTACTTTCTGTACCTTGTGATCTATGATCTTTTTCCTTGCTCTAGTTGTGGTCAATAGAAGCAATGTATTGTGAGTGAATTTGATATTTTTCTGACATACCAACTTGTTTGATAAGGATCCTTATGCTGCCTAGTCTTCATGAGATTTGAGCTAAACTTTACAACTGTTATGTTCCTATATATTTCATAGGGCACGAGTGACAACTAGATATTGAAGATACATCTTCTTCATGCTTCCAATTAGGTTTTGTCTAATTGCACTCTAGTTTATAATTAATGTCTTTGGGACTTTACTTTTTGCAAGAACCAAATAGACTGTTATCATTCTATATAGCATGATATATATAAAATGGAGGGTTAGAGGCATAAGCTTGATTGTTTCATATTTGAAACAAGTTAGTCAGATTCGCTTGGAAGTATAATATTAAGTAATTTGTTGTATATGCCGGAAGATTTGGGACATCTTACTGATAATAAGATAAAGGCTGCAGAAATAAAGGTAACTTGTAGAGATTGGCTTTACACACAATTTCACAATGATTTATTAGTTAAACCCAATTACTTTTTCTTTTTAATCTACATCCAATCCGCATCATCAAACATTCGATCCTTACTAAGTAGATTATTCAATTAATACAATTTTCATCTATTTTCGTGTTATCATTGTATCCTTTATTAGTTTATAGAAAGTCATATAGAAAGAAATTAACCTATATGCCTAAATTATAGCATTCTTGAAAGTATGTGATTTATGGCTTAATTCGTGCATTCTTTGATATTAAATTTTCCTTGGGGAAAACTTTTATATATATATAGCACTATGATTTCAAACTATGCATATACTATTTCAGCTCCTATAGTCCATAAGAAAGAGTTCAAATTGTTGTTGTCCATCACCTATGCATTTGATCATATTCTCTTTCTAATTTTTGACTTTCAAAAATACGGTGTCTATTGATAAGGTATGTTATTCAAGAGATTTAGTTTTTCAAATTTTTCTTTTGTCATCATTGTGCCATGAATTTTCTTATAGTAAAGCAATTTTTCTAGATTTGAACTTTTCCTTTTGTATATATTGTCATATTAATTTGATGATTGTTCATTCTCAATTGTTGCCTAATAGATAGGTATATAAAAGTTCCTAAGAAATATGGTCAACTCGCAATGATAGAATACCTAAGAAAGAGGTTGATGTGAAAAATGATTTACAATATATAGTTGATATGAAAATTACTAGAAGTGAGGTTAGCTAAACATACGTGTCTAATGTTTAGATTGTAATTAATTTGAAGGAAAAAAAAAACTTTAAAATATGAAAATCATAGGTCTAGAGAGTTGTGTTCCGAAACACAATAGATAACAATAACTAATACTAATTAACTGAGCTTAAAAACACTACATTCAAAATAGAAAGTTAAAATTACCAACAAAAGTAAATTCCATATTCATTTAAATCTAAAACCTCTGAATTCAAAAAAATATGTAAAAAATAGCTCCATAATTCTAGCAATAATGATGATTTTAAGGAAAACTGCTGGAATAATAGGACCAATAAAAAATCTACAATTACGGTATTTAAAGATGACGTTAATCATGCTAGTTGACTTATGTTTATTAAATTTAATTAGTGACAATGTGTGTAGTTTGTAGAAAAGTAGAAAGACAATATTTATCTTAGTTGCCAATAATTGGGTGAAGATTGAAAAGATTTAATAGCTAGGTTTTTTCCATTAATTTTTTTGAGAATTGGGTCTTTAATGAATTTTCCCACAAAGGAAAGTAAAAAAAAAATTAAAAGCAAATGAAATTTGTAACACAAGCATACATACCTTGAAGCAATTTGAGCATGTGATTGTTCATCCTGTAACAATTTTGACTCGGTTCCTGCTGTGGAAGTTGTAAGTAGAGGTTGGAAACTGTGGGCACTGAAACGCAGTTAAGGCTTCCAATGACGGACACTCAATCTCGTCATTTCCAATGTAGAAGCTTGTGAGCTGTGGAAGACCGAAGAAATTGAAGATTCTAAGTTTTGGCAAAACTATTTTTTTCACTGTTCCGTCGCCTGGTCCAATGATCATCTCCAAACAACCGCACCAATTTACATTAAGCTTCTCCAATTGCAAGAGACATTGAGATACATCATATGTGAAGACATATTTCAATTTGTCGCATCGTGAAACTTCCAAACATCGAAGGTTACGGATGATTGCATAACCAGTAGGATCCCTCCATATGTTTTCCAGTTGCTCTAGACCCCACAATCTCAATTTTTCCAACTCAATTTGTTCTTGCCCAAAATCTTCTGACCCAAACACATATTCCGCACATGTCACACCTTGAATAGCAAGTGTTTTTAGATTTTGCAATCTTTTCAACAAATTTGATGGAAGAAGTGGATTCAACAAGTTCCAACAAGTGTGAACCACCAAAGACCTCAGATTGCCCAGAGACCCATGTGGTAATTCACCGACACACAACTCTTTCAAATTTTTCAAATCCATCACATGCAAGACTTTGAGATTCTCGAACATAGGTTTATTCGCAATTGGAACCCTTGTTGTTGTGTCCATCAAAGTTTCACCTTGATAGCAATCTGCGATAAGTAGACACTCAAGTCCGAGTAAATTTCCATGGTCATATTCCACTAGAATGTTATTCAAGCCCTCACACTTCGTGTATCAAAGTGTCTGGGCTTTTTGGGTAACAGCACTATTGAACCAACAGGGCAAGGTGTTAATGGTAGTGTTCAGGCCCAACACTTTTGAATTCAGTGACTTGGGAACTTTCATTATGCGCCGACCCCCTAGATAAACCGAAAATATTTTGGATATGTTGGGACCTCCGACACGTACGTGAAACTTCACCCAATCGGGATTATTGTTGGCTATATTCTCAGGCAAGCACTTTGCATCGATTATGTCAACCTCCAAAACTTTCAAGCGTAACAGGCTAATCAACTCATCAAATCCAACATTGGTTTCTTCTCCTTCTCCCTCAACTTTACTCCCCCAGTCCTGAAAACTATCTTGCATGTATAGTTCTTCTAACATGGACAACCTTGACATCAAATTGGATGGAATTCTCTTAATGCGCCGACACCCACTAAGATCAAGCATTTTTAGCCTAGCCAAATTTCCTATCCCTTCAGGTAATTCCTCAAGGGCTGAACCTCTCAGGCTAAGAATTTCAAGTTTCTTCAGTTTTCCCAGTAGAGATACATACCTTATTGACTGGCAATCATCTAGATATAATGCTTGGAGGTTGGTCCGCAGACTCAAAGACTCTGGTACGATCGAAATACCAGTGCGACTGAGATCTAAGACCTTTAACTCATTCAAACTTTCAAAAAATGTTTCTGGGATCTCCTTTATATATTCATTATCTTGCAGTAATAAAATCTGGAGTTTTGGACATACCAACTCTTCAGGAAGCTTCCCAATATAGTTCTTCATTAAAGAGATTGCAGAGTGGCGTTCATCTGCATTACTTGGCCAAACCGTCATTTCAGTTCGAGCTTTGACCAAAAATCCACCATCATATTCAGATGATGCTATTAACATGGCCATATCCCGAATGACATCATGCATCCTTACGAATTCATCCCTTTCACCGTCCAAAAGCAAGTTGGAAGCTTTAAGGTAGTTGATCACCGAATGCGCTCTGCTTCTGGCATCTTCAAATGTGTCCGCCCGAAACAACCCTTTCCCCAGTCCATACTTGATCAAGTCATTTTCTGGGATATCATAGTCTTCTGGAAAGAGGCAACAAAGCAAGAAGCATGATTTTGCATCCTCGCTGTTCAAGAAATCATAACTTAACCTCATACATTCGAGCACACGTCCGTCATCATCATCACTTGCAGGTTGGGAATTCTTTAGTCGTCGTGCTGCTTCTTGCCATTCTTTCAACTGGTATTTATCTCCAAGTGCCCTTGCAACTGCTATCAATGCAACTGGGAGGCCACCACACTCATTAGCTACTTGCTTTGCTACCTCACAGAAATCGGTTGACTCAAGAGACTCATTTCTAGCAGTCTTCACAAACAACTTCCAAGAATCATCTTCTGATAATATGTTGAGACGGATCACCACTTGACACCCCATGGCATGACAAATCTGGCTTCTTCTTGTGGTAAGGATGACTTTGGAACCGCATCTTCTAAGCTCGTCGTGGCTAGGAATTCCTACCAATCCTACGTCAGACAAAACCTTTGTGTCCCAAATATCGTCCAAGATTATGAGGATCTTCTTTCCCGCTTCTATTATCGTCTTCTTCAGTCTAGCTGCTCTTGTCATTTCTGTTGTTTCATGCAAATTCAAGGCCAGCATATCTTTAAGTTGGTCTTGAATTTGCATCACCACGGGGTTCTGAGAGACAACAGCCATAATCATACGATTAAAGAGTCCATTACACACTTGTCTAGCAACCTGTTTCACCACAGTTGTTTTCCCTATGCCACCCATTCCATAGACACCAATGGCTGTGATCTCATCTTTCTCCAGCGCGTTCATGACTTCATACATGCCTTGTCTAGTTGCTTCAAATGGTTCAAATCCTTCAGTGGAGATCAAGCGCTGAACTTCAAGTGGTTGTCGAACTTCAAGTGAAACAGTCTCAAATTCTGCCTCTTCCACCAGGTTCTTTAGTGTTGTTGTCAGATTCCATGCTCTCTTCCCCAAATTGTAACGCCATTTCAAATCCGGACACCATCCTATAAAGCACTTTTCACCTGCTTCAGCTTCATCTTTCAATTCTCTCGCATCTCCCATGGCATTTTCAGCTTTTGTTAGCCATGCTTCAACCTCACGCTTGATTTGGTGTCCACCCGTTCGAGCACTAGCCACAGATTCATTATGATCATTCCACTTCACCTCAAGGTCAGAAAATTGAAGGTCAAGAGACTGTAATTTTTTCTTGTAATGAACCATGTAACTCATCCCACGCTTCACAGGAGTCCACACCCACTGACCAAGTTGCATTACTGGACCTAGAATTCCCACAACAATCTCCCCCATCTTATATTTATCCTGAAAACACAAGCAGAAGATACATGAAAAAGAGAAGCTAGCTAGCAATATTGTACGATACAAATCATAAAATAACACCATAATCTGGGCAAACCAAACTATGATATTTAGCTAATTAACAAACCTTTGAACAAGGGAGCTTCCTGAATTTGCTTTAGCTGATAGATATGAAAAGACTTTGAGAATTGTTCTGCGTTGGACTGTCGGACAGAAATCAGAATACAATCCAATCAAGGTCGATGAGATTAGAGATCAAAATGAACTTGTTTAGAAACACCTTGTTCTAGAGTACTCTTCAAATCATGTTTTTTTTTTTGGGGGGAAATACTCTTCAAATCATGTAGTGGAGAACAACTTGATAGTAAAGTTGATGCTTCCGAGGAGCTAATATTGCCTAATTCCTTATTATTCAAAAAAAAAAAAAAAAGTTGATGACTTTAGAAACAAATTAGCACATTACTCGGCCCCTTCTATCATTTAAGAGAATCAAATTTGCTCACCACATAAACTCAAGTGGTGATACCACCACTATATATGCAGCCACCACGTATAACTCTCACTAACTCTGGTTAGCTGTTATTAATACTTATCTTCTTCTTTTTTTAATATGTTTTTCTCTCACCACGGTTCATCCATATCTTTTCCTTTCTCTCTCTACCATATTCTTTTTCTTCATCTTTGTTATTGATGAGAAAATTTTCTGAGACTCTTCCACTACCTCTTTGAGTCTCTGGTAATATGAATTTCAAGAAACTGTCATTACTAATATGTTTTTCTTTTGTTTTATGGATTTCTAGATATTCTGATCTTTTTACATCCTTCCGGTTTGTATTTTTTTTTTTCGGAGCTTTGAAAAAATTTGATGAATTGATGATAATCGAAATACCCAGAAATTACATAAACACAGATGATCATATTTCCCATGAATTGATGATAATTGATGAACTGAAGTGCCCTTGGAGTATACCCAGAAACCAACACACAAAAAAAGTGTGATGAATTGATGATAATCGAGATGGATTTTGGAAAGTAGTAGCAGAAGGAGAGTGGTTGAAAGAAGATGCGGCTCGCAAGAGAGAAGATGATCTGTTTGAGAGGAATTAATTGCTTGAGAGAGGATTGATTAAGAAAGAAGAAGAAGGCAGAACAGAGAAAAAAAGTGAAATCCATTGGAAGGGATGAAAAGGACTTAAAAATCGAAAAAATCGGCGAAATTTCGTTGAAAATTTCGTTTTTTTGGAGGCCCGATATATCCATAGCATACCATGACAATTTCAGTCGAAATTTTCGATATTTCCCGAAATTTTCAATATTTTCCGATATTTCCCGAAATTTTCGATATTTTCCCATACATTCCATCTCCACCAACAATTCTCACATGCAAAGTCAATCTCCGTGGGCCCAACACGTGTGGTGGATGAGTAGTTGACATAAAATTCAATCCAAAAAACTAACAACAACACCAAAAATCGAACCTTGGTCATCCCACTACCCTTTGAGAGGGTTTGCTAACTCTGCTGCACAAACCTTTATGTATTAATCACAACATTCTAATATATATTCATTTGCCTACAAATCTGAAAACTTAGATACACGTCCAATCAATAACTAACTTGAAACACTTAATTACTATATTGAATTTTTTTTTTTACTAAATGTTCAAATATTTTACAACAACATTTTAAATTATAACTTCTATAAATAGTTTAAAATAATCTTCATACCTTGTACCTCATAGGTCTTCTATGTGGTTCTAAGTTACTCATATAATTCAAGGTGTAATGTATGATATGTACAAAAAATGTATATAAGGCGTGATGGCTTAGCCTCCCATTGGGTTTCTAGCCATAAAAAAAAAAATTAGATGTTTATTTAAAAAAATTTCAGAGTTATCGGTGATTCAGCATTTACCATAACATCTTAAATTATTACAATTTACTATATAAACAAGGTTTATTCAAGATTTTCTTTCTATATATAGTAGACAATTGATAAAATAAACATATCGAAAAGTTTCACTTAAAATTTCCATGTTTTTCTTCAAATTTCCATCATTTTTCTTGATTATTTACCGAAATCGATATATCCTTGATATTTCCGTCAAAATTTCCGTTTTCGGGACCATCGATATTTCCTCGAAACTCGATATTTTAGTCCTTGGATGAAACGCCGTTCTAAGAGATGAAGAGAGAGATAAATATAAAAGAGTTATAAAACTGAAAATATTTTAACCAGAGTTAGTTAGAGTTACACGTGGCGGCTGCATAAATAGTGGTGGTATCACCACCTGAGTTTAGATGGTGAGCAAATTTGATTCCATCATTTAGGCCCCATGATCCCCATCAATTATAATAAATAATTGTAGTTATTATTGCTGTACATAATATTATCTAACTTTTTGGTATCTCTACCTAAGAACTCACTGACTTTTGGAAAAAGTTGTTCAACCTGTAATGCACTTTTCCAAGACACCAACAGCACTAGTATATAGTTCCAAATTTATTTTCAAAAAAAAAAGTACGTAGTTCCAAATTAGCGCATAAGCAGCAAATCTTATCGTATCCGAGACTGGCCATCCTTTAATTGTGAAAAGTTTCCTACTTTATCCTTTAATCAAGAAAAAGAAAGAAAACAGAACCCATCATCAATAACGAGCCAGCCTCCGTTCCTGGGTGACTGAGGAAGACGTTTATGCATTTTTTGCAACTTTTTTTTTTTGCTTGCGTCTTCTGATAAAGTTCGTGCAGTAATACTTTCTTTAACAACATAAAAGAATAAGGATTCGAACTTGAGACTTCTCTCCCAACAAAAGGGAGAGAACTATACCATATGCAGTAGACCATTAGCTAATTGGTCATGATATAGAGAATGATTCCTGTTATAGCACTTTCTCATACATATGTACTAGAAAGATTAAAGACAAGTAAGTTCACCCTAACAAACATAAGAGCTGGATGTGGAATTTCAGAAACACTAACAAACCATACCAAAGCTAGATAAACTGAACAGACTCAAATAAGAGAATGGTTCTATTGATGTGCACATCTCAAACAGCATATATACATCAAGACCTAAAGGACCATTATAATCTCATAGAACGTTCAGGCCTAACAAACAGAACAGGAACATTACAATCCATACAAGAATTCAACAAACAGAAACATATCAAAAGCCAATCAAACATCATTATCTTCAGGACCAGTTGATGTCTCCTTCCTTCCTCTTTGCAGATCTAGAATCAAAGAGATAAAATATAAGTGATCAGCAGAACAGAATGCATGCTCTATGCTCTTAAAAACCAATATAAATGTCTCTACATGAGAATCATGTACTTCAGTAATGTAAAGTAGTGAAAGGTAAACAACAGAGGTCCATCAGAACAGATTGATCAGCTAAATAAAACACAAAATATTTAGAACTGTTATCTAATATAATCTGTCACGAGGAACTTGTCCATATTGGTCTTTCATGTATGTCATATGTGTAATGAAAGGCGAAGTCCCATGAATTGATATTATGTGGACAAATCCATCTATCATCGAAAGTGAGTGCATTAAGAAAACTTCAGAAAAAAGTGTGATTAATAGGATCTGTGCTAACAAGAAAATCAAGTAAAAATGGATACTTAAGGTAACACTCATTTCCACTACACGATTTGACAAGGAATTTTACATACTGAATGGGAAGCTCCAATCCCAGATTTAAGAAATTCACACTGCGATGATATCACTTTAAACAGAACTTTATCTTTGTGGTACTCTTAGTGGTTAGAACTTAGAAGCACTTTGTTAGATTGAGAAGTGTACATCTCAGCAACCTGCCCAGATGAGGAAGCTTCAGAACAGTACCCTAACACTAACAAGACGTGGAAATTGAAGTGAAATCCCCTTGTTAGGATCCTCTATGCCAACTGCAGCACAATAAAATGACCCAGTCCTCTTGTAAAACTCTTCATTATTGCTATCGTAGCAAGCAAGGAGAAATGCACCATAGACTCCTGTACATTTGCCCCGGCCATGGAATTCAGCAATAGGTACCAAGTCTAGTGTGTCCCCAAAACTATCCATGTAATCTTTCTTCAATTTCAGATACTCAAGTGACCGCTTTGAAGACTTATATGTAACGTCTTTGTTTAATGTTTTGCTCACGACTTCACAGCAGCATCAGGAAACCTATGCATTTCAGCATTATCCATTAAGGTTATTGCTACATCTCCCTTATTGTAAAAGTAAATTGAGATTGGAATTGGTCTACTCATTTCATTTCATAGCCCCTTTATATTGGGAGAGAATTACAATGGAAAGAACAATTACAATGATGACATTAAACGCTAATTGATCCGTAATTGTACTTATTGATGGTAATCACTGATTCCTTGATTCCCTCTCCGTCAGTCGCTTTGACGAAGGCACATAATGTGCTTTTCCTTTAACACTCCCCTTGTGCCAAGTCAAAGACTAAATGGTGCATGAGTTGTTGACTCACTAAAAACCTTGCCAAGTAACAATAAAAATCCTATGGGACAAAAAATACACCTTGGTATAAGGAAAAGAGCACAACGCACCTTCTATATTTAAGTATAATATGTGTGTGTTAGACTCCCGCTGATACTTACATTAATCAAGGGAGTTTAGAAAGTTTTCGCATTCCTATGCTTTTCACATGTTTCTCAAATATGGCCTTGGGCAATGATTTGGTGAACAAACCTGCCACATTCTCCTCAGACCTTACTTGATTCTTTTGAATCTTGAGGAGGGCCTGTTGTTGCTGATTGTAGAAAAACTTTGGTGATATGTGTCTTGTATTATCACCCTTGATATATCCTAGCTTCATCTGTTCGATACAAGCTGCATTATCTTCATAAATGCAAGTAGGCTCTTCAGTGGTAGAACTCAAACCACTAGTCCCTCGAATATGTGTGATAATAGCTCTTAACCATACACACTCACGAACCGCCTCATGTAGAGCAATGATCTCTAAGTGGTTCGAGGAGGTAGCCACAAGAGTTTGCTTGGTTGATCTCCAAGATATCGCCGTGTTCCCAATGGTAGATACATAACCAGTTTGGGAACGATCTTTATGTGGGTCAGAGAGGTACCCAGCATCAGCAAAACCAACCAAACCATTATTTGGTGTTTCGGTGTAGTGAGTGGCACTTTCGCCATCAACATTTCCTTTAGGGATTGCAATTCCATATACGGTCCCTTTTGTCTCTCTGTAGGGAAAGAACAGTCCCAAGTCAATGGTTCCTTTTAGGTATCAAAGATGTTCTTGATACCATTCTAGTGACGCTGCGTTGGCGCTGAGCTAAATCTAGCTAACAAGTTCACTGAGAATGCAATGTTTGGTCAAGTAAATTGGGCTAAGTACAATAATGCGCCTATTGCACTTAGATAGGGAATTTCAGCTCCCAACACCTTTTCGTCATCTTCCTTTGGACGAAATAGATCTTTCCTTGCATCCAAACTTCGACCGATCATGGGAGTGCTAGCAGGATGTGCTTTGTCCGTGTTATATCGCCTGACTTTTGGACATATGCAGACTGGTGGATTAGTATTCCACAAACTCGGTGTTCTAGTTCAAGGCCTAGACAGAATCGAGTTTTCCCAAGATCCTTCATCTCAAATTCAGATTTCAAGTAGCTTGCGGTTTCTCTTATTTCATCAAGAGTACCTGTTATGTTCATATCATCGACATATACTGCTACAATTGCAAATCCGGAACTTGTTTTCTTTATGAATACGCAGAGGCATAATTCATCGTTCTTATATCTCTTCCCAATCAAGTAGTCACTTAGACGGGTATACTACATCTGCCTGGATTGTTTTAATCCGTAAAGTGAGCGTTTCAACCGAGTTGCAAACGCACTCCGTGGTTTAGAGTCACTTGACTTGGGTAATGTAAGGCCATCAGGCACTTTCATATATATATATATATATATATATATATATATATATACGGAGGCGTTCCAAAGAGGACGTCCGCACTTTCGTTAAAGTGCAGACGGCGCTGCTGCAGCTCGGCTCGGGACGCGACTGAGCGGCGAGGGTTGTCGGAAGGACGCCAGGGGTCGGGCGGAGCCGTCTGCAGTAGGTGGAGTCGCCGGCGACGTCGTTGGAGGGCTGCCCAGAAAACCTGCAGTTGCAGGTCGGGTTGCTGCCCAAAACCTGCAACCCCGACCTCCTCCGACCGTGAACACTGCCCAGAACAGTCCAAGATGCCTCCGGCCTCCCTCCTACAAGCCGCGCGCCGCCGCCTCCGCTGCATCGCCGTCCGCACTTTAGCGAAGTGCGGACATCCGCTTCAGAACGGGCCTCTATATATATATATATATATATATATATATATATATCTCTTTGAATCTAGATTCCCATAGAGATATGCAGTAACCACATCTATGAGCTGCATTTCCAGTCCTTTGGAAACTACTAAGCTAACTAAGTAGCGGAACGTTCTAACGTCCATTTTGGGAGAGAATGTCTCCTCGTAGTCAATTCCATGGCGTTGTGAGAAACCTTGCGCCACAAGGCTAGCTTTGTACCTTAGGACTTCATTCTTCTCATTACGCTTTCTGACAAAGGTCCATTTATGTTCTACAGGCTTTACACTTGGTGGGGTTAGCACTACCTGACCAAATACCTGTCTCTTTGTCAAAGAATCTAATTCTGCCTGGATTGCTTCTTTCCATTTAGGCCAATCTGCTCTTTGTTGACATTTTGCAACAGAGCGTGGTTCGATATCATTGTGCTCTATGATTCCTTGAGCAACAGTATATATCATCAATGTGTATGGAAGATCTTTCTATCAACTCATACACACTCTCATAATCCTCTGAGATTTCTTTGTTCTCTGGAATCAATTTTATCATCGAAGCGTCCCCCAGTATTGATTCTTGGGTGAGTGTCAATCGAACCAAGTGACCTCCCCCTCTTCCTTGGGGAGCCACGGCCTCAACCACACCTCCACTAAGTGCGGTTGAAGTGCCTCTATCTGCGGCACCGTGCCCCTTGTTGGGGACTTCTAACCTTGCAGGCACATTTGCAGCTAGTATATGTGATCTCGTCACTTTTACGATATCAGTAAATGCATCAGGCATCGAATCTGCTACGTTCTGAAGATCGATTATTCTTTTCACTTCACTTTCACTTTATGAAGTGCGGGGATCAAAATGAGACAGAGTGGGAACAAACCACGACAATTCCTGTCGTTCCCTTGGAAAATCCTTTTTCCTATCTTCCCCTAACGATGGGAAGACTGTCTCATCAAAGTGACAGTCCGCAAATTTAGCGGAAAAGAGATCGCCTGTCAAGGTTTCCAAATAGCGTATAATTGTTGGGGATTCGTATCCAACATAAATACTTAATCGTCTCTGAGAACCCATTTTGGTGCGCAGTGGGGGCGCAATAGGCACATATACTGCTCAACCAAATATGTATAAGTGTGAAATGTTAGGCTCATATCCAGTTACCAACTGGTACGCAGAAAATGGTTGGCTAGCTGTGGGTCTGAAACGAATAAGTAAAGCTGCGTGCAATATTGCATAACCCCAGGTAGATATAGGCAGGTTGGTGCACCTAACCAATGCCCTAGCCACCATCTGTAGCCTTTTGATGGTGGCTTCTGCGAGACCGTTTTGTGTATGCACATGGAGTACATGATGCTCTACATCGATCCAAATAGATATGCAATAATCATCAAATGCTTTTGATGTAAACTCTCCAGCATTATCAAGCCTTATAGACTTGATAGGGTGATCAGGGTGGTGAGCCCTTAAACGTATAATCTGTGCTAGGAGTATTGTAGCATTTCTTGTGGACAATAAAACGACATGTGACCAGATTGTCGAAGCATCCACCAGAACCATAAAGTACTTGAATGGTCCGCATTCTGGATGGATCGGTCTACAGACATCTCTTTGTATCCTTTGTCAGAATGGAATGTTTTGCTTTGTATCTTTAGCATTGGAAGGTCTCGATCCTGTTTTTGCTAAAGTGCAGGCTTTGCGTAACGAGTGATGTGCCTTTGAAATAGTCAATGAGGAGTAATGGGAGGGAGGTAGTGTTTCTGGTACTTCAGAAGGCAATGGCTGCATTTGAGCAGTACTAAGACCGACACTTTGCAGTGTGGCGGACGTTTCTCCCATTTAATTTTTCACTCGAAAGAAAGGATATCCATATGAATTCTTTAAAATACGGATCATCATGTCACGACCGGGGTGCCCTAGGCGGTCATGCCAAAGCCTGTATGAGTCAGTGTCCCACATTTCATTGTTGGTGACAGCATATGATTCAATGATCCGAATCGTAGTGAGGTACAGTCCACTAGATTGACTCATAAGTTTCTCTAAAATGTGTTTCCTTCCACATTCATTAGAGTTAATATCAAGGTATTCAGTTCCATTCTCACAGTGTGTTTCTACTGGATAATCGTTGGCACAAATAGCTTTGAAACTTAACAAGGTTCGATTAGCTCTTGGTGCATATAGAGCGTCTGTGACTTGAAATGTTGTGCATTAGGCAGCAAAAATTTGGCAGTTCCTCGCCCTTTTATTACTTGTGATGATCCAATCATCGTAGTCACAGAGGAATTATAGGCTATTGATTCAATGAATAATTGCCTATTTCTTAATATTGTGTGGGTAGTCCCACTATCAATTAAGCACTCAAGTTCTCCTCCATTCATTCCTACAAATAAATGGGAGGTATTTAGAAAATATAGCTCATATTCTTTAGAGTATTTCTATTTGCGTAGAATGATATTCTTTTCATTCTAATAATTTTTCTCTAGATGTATTGCTTTACATCTTTATAGTGCTATGTCGAACCATGTAAATATGTGTATGGTAAATAAATTTGAATAAATTCAGTGCTTCAGAATAAAATTCAAAATTTATTAATAAGCCAACGATAATCAAATCAAGGTCTTGTTCAGAAATCTTATTCATCAATCCATGATTGAAAATAAACTTTAAGACCAAACAATAGTCTAATTAAAAGTGAGGCATTATGCCTTCACAACTGTCTTTAGAAAATAAAACAGATCAGTCAAGATTGAGAGCATCCATTGACTTAGCAAGTTCCTCTTTGCCATTGAAGTCTGCAATTGTAAGGTTGACGTCTAGGTCATGACGTCATGACCTCCTTCTTCCATATAGTGAGCCTCTTGTTCTTTAGACTCTATATACCTCTTGTAATTGGCTACTACTCTGTTGTTTGCTTGGCAGTTCTTGTACCAATGCCCAATGAATCCACACCTATAGCATGGTTCATTGTCAACTCTTTCCTTTTGCATCTTGTTTCCACGATCCCTATGTCCCTTTCCACGTGGTGCATTGTTGCCCCGTGGGTAGGGATCAGCACGTCCAAACCCCCTTGCATTGGAGTTATTTCCACCTTTCATTTTTCCATAATTAGCCTCAGGATTTTATTTTATTTTTTGTCCCAGTGGGCCTGGCTTTATTATTCAAGAGAACCTCATTATGTCTCTCAGCCACTTGCAGTAGGCTTATTAACTTATTGAAAGTTGTGATTCTTTTGTTGTCATACTCCAACTTATATTGGTTCGCTAGTATAAATGCTGAAGTAGGAAAGGTGGTAAGAGTCTTGTAGATCATATCATCTTCTGTGATTTCCCTTCCACATAAATTGAGACGTGCCTTAAGGCGCAACATGTCCTTGTTGAAGTCATTGACCCTTTTGTAGTCAAGCAAGCGGATTCCATTCCACTGAACGGCTAGTTCTGGGAGCAAAATGTTATGAATGTTCCCAAAACGTCCCTTAAGGGCATCCCTCAGTTCTTTGAGTGTCTTCAACTGAAGGTACTTCCAGCGTAGGGTAGGATCAATATGTCGCCTCAGAAACATTAAGGCATTTGCTTTCACCTTATTAGATGGTTCATCATCTTTGGGGTCGGTAATGGTGGCAGTGTAGTCTTTTGCCACAAAGGCAGTTTCTACATCGGAAACCCAACGGTGGTACTCAAGTCCTTCTGAGTCCAAGATGTCAAATTCAGGTCAAGTTGGATCAACCATCTATATAAACAAGAGAGAAGATATAAATTACGCAGTCATAAAGACATCCACGTAAATTATTTTCCAAAAAATGTGAATTAGATTTCAAGACCAAGATTCGTAATGGTCACATTTTTTCTTTCGATGCTATGTGAAAATGCTTGATCACAGTAAGTGTGTATGGGTAATACGCATGAATTTTCATTATCATGGCCAAACGGAATTGATATGTTGCATTAAAAATAATCATAGCACATTTAAACATAGCATATATAAAAATATAAACTACATGGCATGCTCAAATTCCACAAATATACAACAAATTATATACTACACATAATAAGAGCAATAATATATCATGCGTAAAATAAAATATAAACAATAGCATAATATAAAGGCATGCGTAGGCATAATTGATATAGGCATAAATAAAATAAAAACATGCTTAAAATTTCATAATAAAAACATAAGCAATAAAATATACAGCATGCTTAAATATAATTATAAATCATAAATAATAAGGCATGCTTAAAATGATCAAATTATCTAACTAAACATGCTTAATAACAAAACAAAAGCATAAACAATAAAGTATAAAGCATGCTGAAAAATAGAAAACAAAAAATAAAATTCACATGCTTGGTTAAAATCATAAAATAAAGAAAACATACTTGATTTCGAGAAAACAAAACTATCTTAGCGCACGCGCGTGTTGATGCAGGTGTGCGTAGCGATGTTTTTGTGCTTGAGGCTTCTCCCTTTCTCTTTTCAGCAGTGGGCCTGGAGGCTTTATTTTTTTCTTTGCTTTTCTCTTCTTCTTTTTTTGGGCTGCAGGCCTGCTTTTTTTTCTTGTCTGGGCCGCAAGGCCTGTTTCTTTTCTTTTTTTTTGGCTTGGGCCGGTTCTTCTTTTTTATTTATTTATTTATTTTTTTTAGATTGGGCTGGTTCTCTTTTTTTTCATTTTTTTTTCTCTCTCTTTTTCTTTTGTCTCTTCTCTCTCTCTCTCTCTCTCTCTCTCTCTCTCTCTCTCTCTCTCTCTCTCTCTCTCTCTCTCTCTCTCTCTCTCTCTCTCTCTCTTCTCTTCTCTGCGTCTTCTTCCTTCTGGTTCTCTGATGAGTGGCTGATCCTGCGAGCCATGCGAGGCTAGGCGAGGTGGGCAAGAAGGGGGAAGGCCGATTTGGAGGCGCTAGGCTGCTGGGATATGCAATGATGTAGGGCAGCTGCATGGCATAGGGTACGCTGGGCTGCGGGGCTGGGCAGCAGTGTGTGCATATGGGAGGCGCGCAGGGGGGAAGGCCGATCTGGAGGCTGCCCAGATTATTTTTCCTGTGAGGGTGCTGGGGCTGCTGGAGGCCGGGGAGTGACCTGGGCTAGGCTGGAGGCCGGTGTTGTGTCGGGGCTGGGACCGGTGCTGCGTCGGAGATGGACTGCAGGTGAGCGACTAGAGAAGAGGGCCTAGAGGAGAAGGCGCTGCTCTGGTGCTGGATGAAGACTAAGGCGGTCCGGCCGAAATCGGGCTGTAGGAGCGTGGGTGGCCAGAGAAAAATTCAGACTTTGGGGTTTTTTTTTTTTTTTTTTCTAGTTTTGATGGGAAGAAGAAAGAGAATAAAAAAAATATTTTTTTTTCTTGGCTATTGGCTCTGAGCGTGCTGATAACGTGTAAAAGTAAATTGAGATTGGAATTGGTCTACTCATTTCATTTCATAGCCCCTTTATATAGGGAGAGAATTACAATGGAAAGAACAATTACAATGATGACATTAAACGCTAATTGATCTGTAATTGTGCTTATTGATGGTAATCACTGATTCCTTGATTCCCTCTCCGTCAATCGCTTTGACGAAGGCACATAATGTGTTTTTCCTTTAACACTTATGTTTTTTTTTCCCTACAGGTTCGCCTCCCGTTATCAAATTTTATTAAGTCTATCTACGTGTCCATTAAACTTGAGGGTATATACCGTATATTCGCATTTTCTAAGTCAATTCTATTCTGCAGCAACATACCCCATATTCTATTAATTTTTTTTTGTCACACTGCATTCCTGGTATTGTTTTTCTCTTTAGCCTTGATCAATTATTAGAGAAAGTCTTATTAGTTTACTTCCTGCTAAACTTCACTGAATAAGTGGAATGATACTGCGTTTAACAGGATCTCTTTCTAACGGCCCATGAAGACAGGTCACTGTATATATTGCTTTCTCGTAGTGAATAAAATGGCTGACATTCTTCGATTTAAAAAGCCTTCATATTACTAGATGTTTTTATTTGTTTTAAGTAATGTAAAAATAGTTTAGCATATATAGATATATTTGAATTTCTCTTATCTTTTTTATCTTTCAATGTCTATATTAGATTCAAATTAAAATATGGATTATTATGCGATGAATTCCTTCTGCACAACTTGTTGTCATTCTAACTCAGAGCAATTGTAACCAACGTATCTTTGGAGAAACCTAAGCGCCGCCTAGTGTCCTTGTGCGACGCCGCTAAGCCTCCGGGCACACCACCAATCCTTGCCGTCATGTGGCAAGGAAACGTCCTGGTATGGAATTGCAGAGGAATTACAAACCAAGAAACGCAGCGTGCTCTCGTGGATATGGTCCAATTGAAGCGCCCTCAGTTAATCTTCCTTGCTGAAACCCTAGCCTCACCAAAACTGATTGATTCCCTCACTAATCGTTTAGGTTTTGCTGACAATATTTGTTTCCCTCACGAGCAAAACTCCCTAGGCATTGCACTTTTATGGAGTGCTGAGTTACACATTAATATCCGCATGTCCTCTCCACATCATATCGATGCTGAGGTGTGTGAAACCGGTGCTCCTGCTTCCTGGCGTTTCACCGGGATTTATGGTGTAGCTTCCAAAGCCAATTGCAACATAAATTGGAACTTGATAGATACCCTAGCAAATGAAGTTTGCTCTCTACCTTGGCTTATGGCAGGAGATTTCAATGAGTTCATGTGGCAATCTGATAAATCTGGTGGCCCACCTCGAGCTGCTGCTCCAATGGCTCATTTTAGATGCACAATGGTCTCTGCAGGCTTGACGGATATGGGTTATGTGGGTTGTAAGTATACATGGTCTAACAAATTCACAAAGGAAAGGTTAGATCGTGGATTTCAGTCTGTACTATGGAGAGATCTATACCCCTATAGCAGAGTAGTTACATTACCTCCTTCAGATTCTGATCATATTCCCCTGCTTGTGGAAGTAAGGGCAGAAAGCAATCAACATAATAGAGTGGGCAGGCGTTTCCGTTTTGAAGAAAGTTGGCATGGTAATGACATGTGCATGGAGATCATTCGACGCAACTGGGCAGCACTGTTAACCGGTAATGTGTTGCAGCAGCTAGACACTAAAATCGGTGCTGCAGGAAAACAACTCATGCAGTGGCATTGTGTGGAGTTTTAGAAACAAAAAAATGAACTCCATGAACTACAGGAAAAATTATATGATATCATGAAGCAGCCCTTTTCATCTTGGCAGTATGACGAGCAAAGATCCCTTCATGTTAGGCAAAGCCATTTACTTGCACTTCAAGAAAAATACTAGAGACAAAGGTCAAGGGCAATTTGGTTAAAAGAGGGTGATCGTAATTCTGCATATTTTCATAGAAAAGCATCAAATAGGAAGAGTCGTAACTCCATAAAGGGCCTCAATAATGAGGCAGGGGAATGGCAAAAGGATCCAGCTGAAATTAAAAGGCTTCTCTTGAATTACTATAACAACATTTTTACCACAGAAGGAGTTGATGATGGGGCTATTTCAGAAATATTCAAAGCCACTCCAATGAAGGTTACGGCCCTCATGAATGAGGACTTAATCATGCCGTACTCTGATGAAGAAATTAAAGATGCTTTATTTCAAATGCATCTGTCCAAAAGCCCCAGCCCCGATGGTATGTCTCCATTCTTTTTTCAGAAGTATTGGCATGTTGTTGGTCTTGATGTATGCACTGCTATCCGTAACTTCTTTGAGAATGGTGAGATCTGGGAAGAATCAAATTTTACACACTTATGTCTTATTCCGAAAATAAAAAATCATACTGATGCATCTCACTTTAGACCTAGAGCTCTATGCAATGTCATTTACAGAATCAGTTCCAAAGTCATTGCCGATAGATTGAAGAGATGGTTGCCTGACATTATATCTCCACTTCAAAGTGCTTATGTGCCTGGAAGATTGATTTCAGACAATACACTTATAGCCACTGAGGTGGCACATTTTATGTACAAGCTGAGAACTAAAGAAGAGGGTTTTTTCTCCCTCAAGCTGGATATAAGCAAGGCTTATGATCACCTTGAATGGTCCTTTCTACAGGCCATGTTAACAAAGCTAGGGTTTGCATCGAAATGGATCCATATGGTGATGAGTTGTGTAGCGTCTGTTAGCTATTCCATTCTAGTTAATGACAAGGTGATCCACTCTCGCCCTACCTCTTTATTTTGTGTACTAAAGGGTTGTCTGCATTAATAACCCAAGCTGTTAACTCGGGAGCTCTTAAAGGTTTGAAGATGTGCCCGCAAGCTCCTATCTTGCATCACCTATTTTTTGCAGATGATAGTTTTCTCTTTGGTGCAGCCACCTTGACTAAGTGTCTTACAATTAAAGAAATTCTGAATACCTATGCAAGAGCTTCTGGCCAGCAAATTAATTTTTAGAAAAGCAGTGTGGTATTCAGCAGAAACATGCCAAATAGCCACCAAGCTGAATTAGCTTCGATTTTAGAAGTCAAGTGTGTAGATGAGCATGACCGATATATGGGTCTCCCTTTGAGAGTTGGAAAATCTAAAACTCATATTTTTCAATACATCAAAGAAAAATTAGAAAAGAAGTTGGTGAAATGGAAGGCAAAAATTCTCAGTTGTGCAGGTAAAGAAATTTTGATTAAAGCAGTAGCTCAAACGATGCCTTTGTATGCTATGAACTGCTATCTTTTGCCTAAAGGTTTATGTGATGACATACATCAGCTTTGTGCGTCTTTCTTTTGGGGAGACACTGATGAGAAGAAAAGAATTCATTGGAGGAGTTGGGAAAAGCTTTGTCTTACTAAACAGGAAGGTGGAATGGGGTTTAAGAACATCTACGCTTATAACCTGGCTATGCTAGCAAAACAGGGATGGAGGCTTGTTACCAATCCTCATTCCCTAATTGCTAGGTTGTACAAAGCAAGATATTTCCCACATGGTTCCTTTTGGGACGCCAAGTTAGGGGATGCACCGTCATTTTCATGGAGAAGTATCCTTGGGGGCAGACCGGTTTTGAAAGCAGTTATCAGATGGAGAATTTGGGATGGTTCTGAGGTACATGTCTGGAATGATAATTGGGTGCCAAACTATCCACAATACATGATTCAGAGGCCTGAAAATACCACTCTTGATAGGGTTGCAGACTTAATAAATTCCTATGATTGATCCTGGAATTCTGAGGCCGTGCATACCTTCTTCCATCCTCAGGTTGCTACATAGATCCTAAAGATCCCTCTTAGCCGACGTTCAATGCAGGATAAGCTTTTGTGGAGCATGGAGAAGCGGGGTTTTTTTACTGTCAAAAGTGCATATTGGGTGGCTAGAGAGCACGTACTTGGTAATGTCCTAACTACAACATTAAATGGTGATCCATTTAGAGAATTATGGAGGAGACTGTGGAAAGCAAATGTCCCTGGCAAAGTTCAAATCTGTGTGTGGCGTGCATGTAGCAACCTACTGCCCACAAGAGACCATCTGCTTACTAATGGGTACATGGGAGAAGTCAGCTGCATGCTATGCACTCATAGACTGGAAGACACTGCCCATATTTTTTGTAAGTGTCCAGTAGCTCTTGAATTATTATCTGGTGCTCCATTTAATGTTCAGAGCTCTCTTCTTCCTAATCCTAACTTCAAAGAGTGGATGTTGGAGCAAGCTTTGCGTCTTAAGGCCTCTCTTTGAGAAACTCATGATGATCATATGGGCACTTTGGAAGAATAGAAATTCAAAATTATGGGAGAATCAGTCACAAACTGCAACTGATATGCTCTTTAGTTGTATGACTTGGCTTGAGGAGTTTCAAAAGGCAAGAAAGCCTGCTGTCTTGCCGGTTAAACAGGTATAACAGAAGTGGAGGCCTGCTGCAGCCTATAGAGTAAAAATTAATGTTGACAATGCCTTTTTAGAGCAGTTACCACATGGAGGAATTGGGGGAATAATTCGTGACTCAAACAGCCAGTTCATTACTGCCTTTGCTCAACCAGTGCAGCATGTTAATTCTGCAAAGCATGTTGAACTGTTAGCCATTAGAGCTGGTGTTGACCTCGCCAAGCAGCTGCAACTTCACCAAGCAACAATTGAATCTGATTGCATGCAAGCGGTTCAAGAGATTGCATTTGCAGATTATCAGTCTCTGGACTTTGGAAGTGTCATTGACGACATTCGAGTTGGGATGATGGACATTCAGGGGGTCCAACTCTGTTTTGCACCTAGAACAAGCAACAAAGTTGCTCACAGGCTAGCCAATATGGCTTTTGAATCAGATCAAAATGAAACTTGGTTTGGTTCTATTCCAAATTGTATTCTGGACATTGTACAAGAGGAGACTCATCCTCCTATTTGATCTTTTGAATAAAATCTCAGTTTCCCTAAAAAAAAAAAAAATTAAAATTATTAATCTATACTGTATCCAAGAGAACCCACTTAGTCAACTAAAGTAGGTGTGAAAAGACAATAAAACTCTTAGATCTTATATTAATTTTTAATAATTAAATAATAGTATGTTCAATAACAATATAAAAAGTTAAATTAAATAAATAAATAAATTTTCAAACAGTTGATTGTGTCATGACTGTAGTAACTAATTACCTATAGTGCAGATAACCTCCCACTTTCTTTTTTCTCATATAATTTTATTTTTCTTCACAATAGTAGTGATAATAATAAGAAAAGATTTCCACATGTAGAGCACATGAAAATATTATTTTTGAGAAGAGGGCACATGAACATAATAGTTTATGTACTCATTTGTAAATACAAAAGTTGAAAGTGAATATCTTCATAAAAAAAAAATGCACTTTAAATCAATGAATTTGAGATTTAACCGAGAATAACTGAAGCGCTGGAATGCCTTTTTAAAAAAATAAATAAACAAAACCATCTGTCCAAAACAGTTAATACTCAAAAGCCAAACTAATCAAACCAAGTTTACCCATCTCATTGAAAAAAATAAAAATAAAATTTAAAAAAACTAAGTTTACCCAATTTGATTTATCCTTAGCAAAATTATAAACTGAGTTTTTCTATTGGGACCTCCATATTTGCTCATTTGACCTCTCATCTCTTTGCACCTCCTATTTATTTTTTAAAAAGTAAAATTTGCTAAGTAGACCTCTTTTAAATACCTAATTTAACCTTACTCATAAAAGAAAATGTTTTGGAGCATTAAAAATGAGTTTTAATACTCCCATAATTATTTGTTTACCACAAAAGAAACTTGATATTGTTCAAAAAAAAAAATCTAAGATTTTATTGAAAAAAGATAGTGTAACTAATTAACATAAATTTATCAGGGGTTTTTCAAGTCTACTATTTCATGCTTAATTATGGATTTTCAAAGCTTAGTTTTTATGGTTTATGCCTTTATGGTGGCATGCTGGATTTTAGATAGGTTAATATTAAATTTGTTCATGTTCTGTTCTTTTATTATTTATTTTTGAGAAAATGGTACAAACAGTACCCGAACTAAGACTCATTCTTAACTTCAATACCCGACTATGCAAAACTATCACTTTGGTACTCCAAGTTTGAAGTCCGACCCAAGAATGGTACACGTCGTTCATCACGGCGTTAACTAGCTAACCATATGGCATATTTTGAGGGCCCTCATAGTTTGCCACGTAGCAAAGACCTAACGCTGTGATGGACGGCGTTTACCATTCTTGGGTCAAGCTTCAAACTTGGGGTACCAAAGTGATAGTTTTGCATAGTCAGGTACTGAAGTTAGGAGTCGTTAGTTCGGGTACTGTTTGAAATATTTTCTCTTTATTTTTGTCTTATATGCCGCTTCACAAACTTATTTGGTTAGTTTATATGAGGGCTCTCTATCTCATTTGTCTATTTTTTTTTTCTCTCTTGCATCATAGTATTATTTTTATATAATTTGCAACGTAATTTTGAATGTTTTTTCCCTTGATTTTTTTTCTTCTTCAGAAGCTTTTATAAACAAAGAAACTGAGATATTTGAAATGAGAACTAAAATGGAAATGAATAATTAATGTAATGTAAATATGTTTCCATTATTACAAATCTTTGCAGAGGGAAAAAATATTTTTCTTATTAATTTGTTGTCTGTAACAGTCTTTTTGTATAAAGATACACATGTCAATCAATAATTAAAAAATAAAAGAGGTCTAGTGAGTAGATTAAGAAGTTCCAATAGTGATACCCCGACCCCGTAACAATAAAGATATCATTAAGAGGACTCTGGTGTATCTAAATTGATTCGGACAAGGTACCGTCCAAAATGCAATTTAGCTCCAAAAATAACACCATCCTTCGGCCAAAAAAATATATGGAAAGCAACAGCTGTGCATAGAAATATTTATGCATAAACGTCACAATCTCAAAATAAACTTCAAAAGCTCACAGAACAGACCAAAACCAAACCAGTGTCTACCTAACTCGAGAAACTTGCTGTTCAGACTGTATCAAAACCCATCCACACCTAAAATAGAATAAATCCTCCGTTATCAAAGACAACATACGCTGGCAATTAAACTCTCAAGAAACAAGATTATCATTGAGCGACAATGAGGCTAGTTGATCAGCTGCACCGCCAGCTTGCTGCTGCTGAGCAACATTCCTCAGAACCTCCATAGCTTCAGCCACCTTTGCTTTCAAAGCTTCAGGTGACTCGAGCAAATGCAGAACCTCAGTTTGATCCATCTCAAGAAGCATGCCAGTAACCTTCGCTGCATTGTCAGGTTCCAGCTGTTCCACCAGTGGGTAAAGATTCTCCCCCAGCATCTACAAATTCCCACACAACAAACAATGAGATTAAATAAGTGTCCAATTCTATTATCAACAATAGCAGCAGTCATCATAAACTGTTACTTTTTTGTCATAAGCATCAAAAAACAATGACACAATCGTAGGGGCGTATCACCAAAGTCCCAACTTCTAGCATAGACTTCTAAAATTCATCTACAATTAAGATGAACCAATAGACGACTTACCGTCCTTTGCTGCTCCGGTGTAGCATTTGCAAGGGCACTAGCCAAAGTCCCAATTGGAACAGGCTGAGACAGTGCTGGATCACGCAATGGCATGCCAGACAAGTCATATGGAACAGAAAACATGCCTCCAACACCAGGCATGGGACCATCAGGCAGAGCGCGCCCAGACGGGTAACGGTAGACACGCCCTCTTGGAAGCATCTGTATTTATGAAGCCACTAAGTCAAACATATCTAATTGCATGCACACTACACAGAAATGGGAAAAGACACAATTCTAACCTGCTGTTGCATTAATGGAACTGGTTGCTGGTTTTGCTGCGCAGGGCCTGCACGTCTGCCACCAGGGCGCTGCCCTTGCTGCCCCTGCTGAACCATTGGCACAAAGAAGTTTGGCATGGGAGCGCCGCCAGGTCTCATACCAGGAACAAGCTGCTGCTGATATCCAAATCCAGGCTACAAAGAAAAGAAATAAAGCCAGAATGAACAACACCACCAGAAATGAAACAGATAACTTAGAACTGCTACATCTTTTATTAAAAGGTAAGACTATAAAATTAATAATGAGTTGTTAAAAAATATTATCACTGGTCACTGAACACAATTCCCAAAATTGAAACCAAATACTTGCTACTGCTACATTTTATAAATCAGTAAGACCGTAAACGAAGATGAGAGTGAACTTTAGCGAGAGAAAATAACTTGTTACCTGGGAGGGAATGATAGCAGGTGGGGCTTGACCATAGAATATTTGCTGTCCAATACCTGGACCACCAGGAGGGTACATTGGCATACGAGGAGCAACTGAAGGTGCCATTGCAACTGGCCGCATTTGAGAAAACTGAGCCTGTGCAGATGGCAAAATGTGCATAAGACTTTAATAACACTGAAGAATGAGAGAGAGAGAGAGACAGAGACAGAGAAGCACTGGCTCTAAACAAGCATTGATGAAAAGAAAAAACAAAAAAAAGAGAGAGAAGCGCCACTATAACAACCCACGACCAACGTACCTGGAGCCTCGCTCTTCTATCTTCTTTTCGTTGCGCAAGTGCAACATAGAGAGGTTTGCTTACAATCATTTTTCCATTCATCTCTGCCAGCTACCAAACAAAAAGAAAAACATAAATCTTTAGTTAACAATAACAAAACATTACAAGACCACTAATATCCTTGAACATTCATAAATCTTACCAAAAGTTTGGCCTATGGCAGCAAGAAATTGTTATAATTGTACACAAGGAGTAAAACTTGTCTTAAAAGGATCAAATAGCAAAGGGAGCGGGACTAGACACTCATATACAAAATTAACTTACAGCTCTATTTGCCTCTTCAGGAGTTGAGAATGCAACAAAACCGGAACCCCTACTTACTCCGTTGGGGTCTCGCATGACCTGCTCATGTGTCAAAGAAGCAAAGTTTTTATGAGGCATACGTACTTAAATAATTTAGAATAATTATGACAGATGATTTGCAATATAAGAGCCCTACATACCTTACACGAGGTAATTGTGCCAAATGGAGTGAAGAGCTCCTTAAGTTTATCATCAACTATGCTATCATCTAAATTTTTAACATACAAGTTTGCTCCTTGATATTTGTCTGCTGCCTCTTTCATGCTCTGTTCAAATCGAAGTTTCAATTCATTTTCCCTTTCAGATTTCTTCTGGGCCTTCCCAACATACCACTCCTTATCATCAAATTTCTTTCCATTCAGAGCCTCAACAGCTCTGGCAGCATCATCTGGATTATCAAAGTTGACAAATCCAAAGCACTTTGATTTTCCATCTTGATCTCTCATGATCACTACGCTAGTGATTGGACCAAATTCACCAAAAATTTTGGTAAAATCATCTTCAGTAGTCGATTCTGATAGATTCTTCACATAAACATTCTGGAACTTTGACTTGTCAGCAACACCCTCCCTTTCCTGTTTGCGGAGGAATGGTCCTACAAAAACTTGCTTATCATTTATAAGCATACCATTCAACTTCGCAATAGCTTTTTGGGCAGCTTCTTCATTATCAAATTGCACAAAGCCATAGCCCTTTGACTGGCCAGAGGAGTCTGTTGCCACCTTGCAAGAAAGGATGTTTCCGAATGAAGAAAATGTATCATGCAAGGCTTTGTGATCAAGAGCTTTGTCCAAATTCTGCCCAATTGATACAACTGAAAGTGTCAGCAAGGACTGATCAAACTGACGATGACAAACAAAATATATAATGTTTCAATGACTACCTTAATAAATATATTTCCAGACCCACTTTTACGAATACTAGGATCACGGTGAGAGTACATGATCCTAATGGGCCTCCCATTTACAGGAGTGAAGTTCAACACATCCAATGCCCTAGCAGCTGTGAGGAACATCAACGAAAAAAAGTGAGCAGGAGTGGGGAAAGAAAAGTACTAGCTCTCCTTTTATTATCTCTCCCTTTCCTTTTATTTCTATTTGTTTGATAGGAAAAACAAGACTAAAAGGAATATAGTACAGAGCAGTGGACAAGATAATGACTATAAAAAAAAACCAAGGCACGAGCTCAAAATCACAAGGCAAATAAAACATTAATTTACAGTCTCATTCATGTAGTGAAAAGATACAATTATAGAACAGTAAGTATTTACTTTACAAGAAACAACATTTCTGTCTAATTCATGCAAAATGGCAGCCACTAGATGATGGAGAAAATTTGTACTTCAGTTTAAAGAGACCATGACAAATCTTCCCATATTGACATTTCAGGGAGGAAAAAAGATATCCCATGAAATAAATCCAAAGTTTACAAGCTCTATAACAAAAAATACATGATCATCAGAAACCCAAATTCACAAAGTCCATAAATGTCCAGAAAACATAACTCATCCGAGTATTAAAAACTCATACCACTGCCCAATATAATAGCAAAAATCTAAGGCTCCTACACGATCCCCACATAATAGCCCGAATGCAAACATACCAAGTCACCATAATCCTTCCTCATACCACCACACGATAAACATGCTGATAACTTAAAATGTGCTATTCTTCTATCAAATATATCTCCACAGAAATCAACAGCTGAAAACAAATACACAATGTCCAGTTTGGTTCCCCCAAACCCTCAAAAAAAATCTCTGCTTGCAAAATGCTGAAAGTCTAAACCTTTCAACACACAACACTAATGACCACACCCATCACTTAATTGCGCAACGATTGATCCACACCCACCCCTCAAAGAATGCTACTTCCACACGAAAATCACAAGACTAATCTGAGTTTACTTAAAACTCCTATCAATTGTAAACATAATCTGCGCTGACAACAAATCCAATAAACCACACATCCATAATCCAAATTGTATCCGAAACGCAAAGCAATCCAGTACAAGCATATAAGAGAGCTTCAAAATCCACCAACACAAAACCTAACCTAAGCCCTATCAATTGTAAACATGATCTGCGCTGACAACAAATCCAATAAACCACACATCCATAATCCAAATTGTCTCCGAAACGCAAAGCAATCCAGTACAAGCATATAAGAGAGCTTCCAAATCCACAACTCCTCAAAACCTAAGCGAATAAAAAAAAACGACTTACCATCCTGCGGGTTGCTATAATTGACATAGCCGTAACCAAGCGACCTCCGGGTGGACAAGTCCCTGCAAACCCTAACAGACACGACCTGACCCAGCTGGTTGAACAGGTCGTACAGCTGCGAATCCGTAATGTTCTGGTCGAGATCCCCAACGTAAAGCGACGTCGTCACGAACTGGTTGGCCCCACCACCATTAGCCGCCGCAGCAGCAGCCGCCGCCGCCGCCGCGTTCGCATTCTGACCCTGAACCTGAGCTTGCGCCATCTTCACCCAAAAACCCTAAATTTTGGTTTTCAAAAAAGTCTTTAATTTTTTTTTTTTTCCTTTTTTTCCTCACAATAAATCTAAAATCTTCTTCCCTCTCCTCCTCGCTGTTATTAATCACTACAAGAAAACCTGAAGGAAGAAATAACCAACACACACTACTGACGCTCTCCAACTGCTCGGATAAAAATTCGCTCAGAAAAAAAAAAAAAAATTAAATTTTTTTTTCTTTTCTGAAAAAGGGGAGGAGAGGGAAGGGGGCGGAGGGATAAATAGCCGGAGATCCGACGGTGGGAGAGGGGCAGGCCGCCGGTGAGTGGCGGCGCGTGAGGTGTGACGAGAGAGAAGGCTGTAGATAGAGAGAGGGAGAGAGAGAATAGGGGATGATAGGTTTTTTTTTATGTGCCGAGGGCAGCGGAACTGCACTAAAGAAGTGAAACGAAGGCGGTGAGAAATTGATATAGGTAAACCCTAAGGGGACGTAAGGGAGGGGATCTGGGGCGTTGATTTGGAAGTGGTGGGACCGGGATGAGTTGGAGTCCACGGTGAGGATGTGAGGGAGCGGAGTTGTGAGGTACGCTACGGGTAATGGTAGATTCTCTAGATAAGGTAGGTTTTTTGCTGTGAGGGGGTTGGTGTGGGGGCCCGTGCAGCCTTCGGGACGCGCCAAGCGGCAACGGGAGCGCGGTTTGTGCTGATTTCACTGTCGACTCCGGGACCAGTAAAATCTGATTCTCGAAAAAATAAAACCAGTAAAATATGAAATTTACGAAAACAAACAAAAAAAGAGATAAATTCGATATAACAATTTGAAACCTAACACAAAATAAAGTTGGAAATAATGTAAGATTAAAAGATGTATTGCGGCAGTGAGTCGTAAGTTGGATTATTTATTGTAATAACGTATGATTCAAAATTTATTACTACTTACACATAGTGTAGGATTAAAAAAAAATATGTGTCCGTCAGTCGTGACTTGGATTATTTGTTTTAATGACGTATGATTCAAACTTTACTTCTACTTAAACTTTGCTATTTTAGACGCAATTCGGTTTAACAATTTGAAACCTACACAAAATAAAGTGAAAAATAGTGTATGATTAAAAAATGTACTGTTCAGTGAGTCGTGACTTGGATTGTTTATTTTAATAATGTATGATTCAAACTTTACTACTACTTAAACATAGTGTATGATATTCTCAAAAAAAAAAAACATAGTGTATGATTAAAAATTGTACACTTAAACTTTTCTAATTTCGACTCAACTCAATTTGGTTTAACAATTTGAAACCTAAACAAAATAAAGTGGAAAATAGTGTATGATTAAAAAATGTACTGTGCCGGTGAGTCGTGACGTGGATTATTTATTGCAATAACGTATGATTCAAACTTTACTATTACTTAAACATGGTGTATGATTAAAAATTGTATTGTGTCGGTCAGTCGTGACTTGTATTATTTATTGCAATAACGTATGATTCAAATTTTACTACTACTTAAACACAGTGTATGTGTATTGTGCCAGTCAGTCGTGACTTGGATTATTTATTGCAATATCGTATGATTCAAACTTACTACTAATTAAACATAGTGTATGATTAAAAAAATATATCGTGTCTATCAGTCGTGACTTGGATTATATATTGCAATAACGTATGATTCAAACTTTACTACTACTTAAACATAGTGTGTGCTTAAAAAATGTACACTTAAACTTTTCTAATTTTGACTCAATTTGGTTTTATTTATTGTAATAATGTTATAACGTATGATTCAAACTTTACTACTACTTAAACATAGTGCATAATTAAAACAGTATTGTGTCGGTTAGTTGTGACTTGGATTATTTGTTCCTATAACATATGATTCAGACTTTACTAAAAAAAAACATATGATTCAGACTTTACTACTACTTAAACAATTTATCAGTCACCATAGGACTAAATTTGCCCATATCATATTGAAGTACATGATAGAATTTAGCGATTTTTAACGGCTATTGACTGTAATGATATCATTATCTATTCATAAAAAATAAAATAGAAAACTAAATGATTAAATACTATTTACTCCATATACTTATAGGGGTTTCGTCGTTTCAATCCATGACCTTCTAACCAAAAATCTCCTCGAACTCTCAATTTCCTCACAATTGGTCCCTGTCGTCAAGCTCTATCTAAATTGTCCATTAAATTGCTGACGTGGCATTCCTCACGCGCTGAAATGCCTAATTTACCCTCACTTGTTTTTTTTTTAAAAAATTATTTATTTTCTTTTCTCTCTATCTTTTTTTTTTTAGGAAAAAAAATATGTTTAGTCCCTAAAGTTTGCCTCCCTCATCGTTTCAATCCCTAGCTTTCTAATTTAATCAAAAAACTCCATAACATCACAATTTCACTCCAATCGGTCCGCTCCGTCAAAATGCTCCGTGAGATGCCTGACATGGCCATAAACCATACGCCAACTCAGCACCATGTAAGCTCGTTGCAATGTGAAATGTCCTAAATGACCATGGTCTCTATTACGGCTGTTTTGACCCTAACCCAAATCATAACCCCCCCCCCCCCCCCCAAAACCCTAAATTTCAAATTTCCCAAAAATGGAAACACTCTCTACCCTTCTACCCTTGTAATCGAGAAACCCAGAAATCGTACTCCGATCCCATTGAAATTCAAAAACCCTAAGTCGGAAACTGAAATTCTACCATAATACGGAAGAACTAATGCAACCTGGTTCGAAGTAGAGCTCAATCTGTAGAAGTGGCGACATGGTTGGAAACAATCTCAATGTCTGGGTTCCCTAAGCTGAAGGCGAGAAGGAAAAGGATGATGTGCCTGATAATGGTGAGTTTCGAATGCAAATTTGGCAATTTTTCAATGGATTGATGTTTTTCAACACTCTAAGGTTTGCTCGAAAAATATGGGGGTTTGGGTTGTTCGATTCTAGTGTCTGAAGGTTAGTTTGAAACTATTTTTGGTATAAATTTTCATTTTTCAATGATTTGTGTTGTTGATAAAGGGTTTTGTTGATTTCGATTTCTAGGGTTTGACAAAATAAATTGGGGCTTTGTGTCTTTACGAGTTTCTGGTATTTCGATGTTTGCTTTGTGGCTGATTGAGAATGAAATCGAGTAGGGTATATACAAGGTGGCTGGGTTGTGTGAAGCATGATTTGGCTTTTAAAATTGTCGACCAGGAACTGTTTATTCTGGTTGGCTTTTAATATTGAGGTTTGGCTTGTACAGCTATGGGTGGTCCTAGTACTTTGTAAAAAATGGATTATTTGGTTGTGACCATATGTGAAGATGTTGGTAAATGTTTGCTGGGGACCCTATGTTTGGCCTCTTTCTGTTTTGGCTTGTACCTCTTTATGGAGGCAAACCAGTTGGTTGTGTAGACTTTATGAGGGCATGCACTTTTAGGGCATATGTGCTTTATGTTTTGCCCGGTTTGAGTTTGATATTTATGTTGGTGTCAATAATTGTTAGGGATATTAATCTTCCTGCTCTTGATTGATATTTGCAGGTGATCCAGACTATTTCACACTTAAGGTTTGGCAGGGAGGGTGCCTAAGTGATCGGACTTATGTTGGAGGGAAGACAAGTTACTTCGACAATGTGAACAAAGATACCATGTCCCTTGTAGAGGTGGATAGTATGGTGATGCAACTGAACAAGGCTTATGCAAGTCAAAGAATTGACTATTGGTACAAGGTTGGGGATGAAAATGATGAGTTGTTGAAGTTGGAGAATGATAGGGATGTCATGACCATCTATTCAACTATTCTAGCTTATAGACTCATCATTCTATACTTGGACCACATGGAGCTGCATGAAGTCTTTGGAGTTGACCCGGATAATGATGTGTTCATGTATGGAGACTTCCTTTTCAGTCAAGTTAGAAGCAATGGTGTGGTCATCAAAGAACTACCAGATGAGCCTAGAATACAACAGACTTGTGTGATTTTAGAATTGCCGAATGAGCCTATACCTGGCAGAAACAAGGGAGTGCTATAAGGGAGCCCGAGGACTGTGTGGCTACTCAAGCTAGCATTGCTTGTGGGATTGATCTAAGGGAGAAGGTAAAACGATTGATGTTAGAGTACACTTCATGACAGACCCGCTCTCGGATCGAGTTAGAGAAAGGTGGATCCGTATAGACCAAGTTAGAGAAAGGTTTTATCGAAAATTCGACATAACCTCCCCTAAAAATAGATTACCCAAGAACCTGTAAATCCAATAATATACTTCTAATATCATAAATCTCCAATAACTTCCAAATAGGACCTCCTGTCCTTCACAAAAACATCCACCACCAACCAAATACGAGGGTTCTAACCCAACAATTACAACTTAGGAATCCAATACTCAATTTATGGTTACATCAAAGCATAAAGTACACGGTACAATTAAGTAAGAAATGTAAGAGTACGAAAGAGAACAAATCCTACACGTCAAGATGGATGAAGGTGGATAAAGAGAATGCCTCAACAGGGTGCAGTCCGACCTCAGCGAAATCTACTACCTGGGCAAAACAGAAATCCAAAGAGTCCCGAGAAAAACATAGAAAATGTGAGACAAGCTCATTGAGAGGACAAAAATAATTTAGTATTTGAAACTACTTTTGATAAATCTTATTTTTCTTAAAATCATTTCTCTTTCGTAAACCTTGGCATGCAATTGACCACTTATAGTAAAAAGACAAGTTCAAAGGTTATAAGTCATGAATACTTTCACATACCCATTTGTAAGATAAACTTGTAACAAAATAAGCACTTTGCTTTAATAATGTCTCATAAGAAAACTGAAATAATAACTGGGGACTAACTCAATATTTACTTGCAAAAGGTAACTCAGTCCAAAAGCATTTTACATAACTTCCAAAACTACAAAGCATTATCAAACTTGTACCCAAAAACTGGTCATACACCTACAATGATCTAAATCAAAATAGGCATAACGTAGCAAACAACTGGTCATACACTCATGCCGAGCGAACTCAACGTGAGCAGAGCGAGGGAGGGGGGAGAACTGGTCATACACTTGGGCGCATCAGGCAGAGCGGGGGAAACTGGTCATACACTTATGCATCCGTCGGTACATAAGCAGAGCGTGAGGGTATACGTGCACGTAACCGGAAAACTGATGAAGTATCCCTGTATCTTGCTAGGGTTGGGTACTCATAAGATAAGTTGAAATCCAATTTACTTTTCTAAAATAGAAGGTTCTTTCTTTTCGTACAAGTAACAACATTTAAAACTTCATATCTAATAGGCCATTTGAAAATGTTCTTTCTTTCCCAAAAATAAGCAATTTACTTCAAACATAAATTATAAAATTGCATAAGGACCACAACAATTAAGTTACGAGAAATTAGAATAAACTTCTTGAATATTAAATAGATAATTAAAGAAATCAAATATCAAAGAATCGAAGTAATTACATGCATTTCTTTAAAACAAAGTCCAACTCACAATGAAGGGTGACTAGGTGAGTCCTCTCTCGAGAATGTCCTTGGAAGCTTGCTCAACTGAATTACCTAGCCAGTAATAATTTATAAATAGATTAAGCTCAATCTCGATAAACTAAGTAAAGAAACGTGAATGCATTCTAAGATATAGTATCCTCTCCTTGACGTAAGGTCATCCAAGTTTTCTTATCATCAAATAATCGTCTTAAGTCTCTTCCACTAGCTTCCTTCCAACTCAAACACCTCCAAAAACAATTTTTCCCAATTTATTCCCAACACCAAATTCTAATTCCTCATCCAAAATTCAACAATTATAGTTGGGCTAGTACTAACACATCCTAGGAAGCATAATAATGCTCAAAAACACTCAAAATGGCCATGAAAGGCAGCCAGGGCAGCAGAGCCGCAGTGGGTCATGGTGGCCAGAATTTCAATTTCCAAACTCCTCAAATATATATATGCAATACTATACTCAAAAGAAAGCCCATGAGGTAATGAACAACTTTATAGCTTGGGGTTTCTCCAAATTCTCAATGGTTTGGCTGAAATTTGAAAAATAGCCTGAAAATCACTCAATCTTCTTTCCTTGAATTCGTCGCGCACACTGGATGATAGGTCTTGAAACATATATCAATAGAAAGCCCATGACGAGAGGAAGAGAATGGTGTAAAAATTGTGGCCGGAATCGACGCTGGCAACGGAAAAAGGTGGGCGGTGATGGCTAGCTCGTGTTTCTCTCTTTCTCCACTGTTTGAACGTGAAAGAAGTGAATGGGGAGGAAGAGAAAGTCTGATTTAATTAAGGTAGGGTAAGGTGAAAAGACCGGAACGCCACTCACACGAAAATACTCATAACTTTCTCGTTACAACTAGGGCTAGGCGTCCGGACCCGAAAGACCGAGGACCCGACCCGAACCGAGGAAAAAAGCCCGTTTCGGTTCGGTTTTAGAATAGAAATTTTCGGTTCGGTCTAAAGCCCGACCCGAATTCATGTAATCGGTTCGGTCTCGGGTTCCATATTTTCAGGGCCCGAAAGCCCGAACCGACCCGAAAGTTTTCCTTACATAAGTTTTCCTTTCTCTTTTCTTTGTAGGATGACTTGTAAAACGTTCCAATGTACAACCTAGAAAGGTTCCCTTGTAGTTTCCATTAGGATAGTTATATTCTTGTGATACTTTACAATTTATATATTACAACACAGTGACACACCTTATATTAGGTTGCCAGAAAGAGACCTATCCAGGGGCCCCGTGGCTGCTGGTGGCCTTTGATTTTGTAGCTAAATGAAATCTTTATCTTGATCACATGTAACATATACAATGATGTGGTGTTGGGCATTAGAAAAGGAAAAAAAAAATGTTTCGTTTTTGTTTTTCGGTGGAAAACTGAAAATAAGTGTTTGGGCCTGAAAAAGCCCGAAAAAGCCCAAAAACCAAACCGGCCCGAATGGGTTCGGTTTCTGTCGGTTTTCAGTTTACAAAAAGACCGAACCGGCCCGAACCGACATTTTCGGGTTCGGTCTCGGTCTCACTAATTTTAGGGCCCGGCCCGACCCGAGCCCAGCCCTAGTTACAACTCCGTTTAACGAACCGTTTGTGCCTACACTTTTGTATTGTCGTGCTCTATTTTTCCTTGCTAAGAAAATAATTTTCAAAACTCCTTAAAAATAATTTCCTATTAGGAAGGCTAATTTAACGATATGATGACTTGAAATATCTAAATGCAATGCAAATAAGTTAAGGGATAATATTTCTAGGTACGGGGTGTTACACTTCAGCTTCAAAGCATAAAGAAATTGGGAGGCAAACTTCAAGTGGGGCAGTTCAGTCAAGTATAGGGGTTTGTTCAAGTCACGTTTAGTCAAGTATACATGCTGGTTCAAGTGCTGGTCAGATAAATATAGGAGTTGGTTCAAGTCATGTTGGGCTGTTAAGTGCTGGTCAAGGTTTAAGTGAACAAGGCCAGTTAAGTTTAGGTCAACAGTCAAGAAGTGTGGGTCACAGCAATGATGTACAACAAGAAGGTCGGGGCTTGAGAGATATTGAACTCTTGGATTATCTGCAATCATTTGGTGCTGGTTTGTTGGATGAAGAGGATTATGAGAATGAGGGAGGCAGTGAAGAAGAAGATGAGAGTGAGGATGATGATTACAATCCTCTAGTAGATGATGGTGATTATGAGCAGTATGGAGTAGATGATGATGATTGGCTGTAGGAGGTGGAGCATGAACCAACTTCACACAGAACTGCTTCTCAAAGTGGAAGTATTGGAACCTCAAGTACTAGAATTTGAGGACAATGAAGATATGTTTGCTGATAATGGTTCAAATCAGGAGCAACCGGATTACATCATTAATTATGATGGTGAGCAGGAAGAGGTTGGTAATGAATTCAACCCCAAAACAGATATAAAGAGGCCTGTTTTCAAGTTAGACATGAAGTTTGGTACAGTTCAAATATTAAGGGATGCTTTGAAGGAGATGGCCATACAAGGTGGCTGGGAATATGTTTTTATCAAAAATGATAAAGTGAGGTTAAGGGTTATATGCAAAGAGGATGACTGTCCTTTTGAACTGTTTGCCTCCAAAATGCAGCATGAAAACTCACTGATGATCAAGGGGTATAATCCAAAACACACTTACACAAGGAAGTTCAACAACAGTATGGTGAAATTGAGGTACTTAACTGCAAAGTTCAAGGACCAAATAGCCCTAAATGATGCATGGAAAACAAGTTTATTTTATGTCTTTTCTGTTTTTTTTTTTTCAAGCTATTTTGGTTGAGTGAAGCATGATTTGTTGGTATTAGTTTTTGGTTGCAGATTCACTTGCTAAAATAATGTTAGTTTTTGGTTGCAGATTCACTTGCTAAAATAATGTCAGCAAAGATTAGAGCAAGAGTGTCAACTCAAATGGCCTATAAGGCCAACAGGGCTGCTTTGCTTGAAGTGGAGGGTTCTATAAGATACTAGTTTGCAAGATCAAGGATTATGGCAGTGAGTTGAAGAGGGTGGATCCAAATACTATAGTAGACATAAGGTGTGATTCAGCAACCTAAGGAATGATCTAGTATTCAAAAGAATGTACATATGCTTAGGAGCATTGAAGAATGGAATCAAAGCTGGTTTTAGGAGTGTTATAGGATTGGATGGAGCACATTTAAAAATCTGTTTTGGTGGCCAGCTTTTGACAACAGTTGGAACAGATGCAAACAACACAAGTTGGGTTGTTGCTTATGCAATGGTGGAATTCGAGAGCAAGGACTCATGGATATGGTTTCTTGAGCTACTGTGCAAGGTTTTGGAAATCAAGGAAGATGGAGCAGGTTGGGTTTTCCTAAGTGACAAGCAAAAAGGTCTCAAATCTGCCTTTGAAGAAGTGGTTCTCAGTGCACATATAAGGTTTTGTGTTAGACATATGTGGACTAATTTCACAAAATTGTTTCCCGGAAAAGTGATGAAGGATCAAATGTGGAAATGTGCCAAGTCCACCATTTTGCCCTATTACCTGAATGATATGGAAGAGATGAAGGCACTTGATGAGGATGCATACAAATAGATGACAGGTACATCAATATAAATTTGGTTTTCAGTTAGGCATGTTTATTGTATTTAATTACTGTTTTGATTTGCAGATGATGAGAGGTCTCCAAAACATTGGTGTAGAGCTTTCTTCAACACAACAAGTAACTGTGACATTATGGACAATAATTTATGTGAGAGTTTCAACATTTGGATTGTGGAAGCAAGGAATAAACCACCTGTGACAATGTTTGAAGAGATAAGAGTTAAGCTTATGAAGAGGATTCATATGAGAAAAGAGAAAATAGAAGCTTTCCAAGGAAACATCTGCCCTAAGCCAAGTAAGGTGCTGGAGAAGAGTAAGGTGAAGGCTGCAACAGATTGTGTTCCCACTTTCAATGGTGGTGATGAGGCTGAGGTGGAAAATATTGAAGGAAATAAGAATGTGGTCAACCTTCGATTGAGAACATGTAGTTGCAGGAGGTAGAACTTGACCGGAATCCCATGCAAGCATGCAGTTTCTGCCATACATTTGAGGAAGCAAGACCCGAATGATTATGTGGCAGATTGCTATTTGAAGAAGACTTATATGGCTATATACAACAACTTGATAAGGCCTGTTAATAGCATGGACTTGTGGGCAAGAAGTGAGGATCCACCAATCTTACCTTCAGAATATTCAAGGCAGCCTGGAAGGCCAAAGACAAAGAGAATTAAAGATGCTTTAGAAAAGGCTCAAAGTGGTGATGGAAATCTTGGAAGGCAGCAAAGATCTTTGAAGTGCAGCAACTGTAACCAAGTCTGCCACAATGTTAAAACATGTCAAAGACATTTGCCACCAAAGCCAAAGAACATTATTGCTGTTTATAGGAAGAGGAATGCCAGTAATGAAGAAGGACATGGTTCTGAAAATCAGGTATTCCTATCTTTTCACATGCTTGTTGTGATTTGTGAAGTTATTTGAGTAGCTCTAAATTTATAAGACATTTGATATTGTTCTTGCTTGCTGCAGTCTAAGAAAAGGGAAAAAAAGTCATATGTCTACAAATAAGTTGAGAAAGAAGGCCAAAGAAAGAGCTGAGTATCAAAGGGTAAGATTACCTAGCTTGCTTAAGGTTTTTGTGAATTTGGTAGAACTTTGTTCAATAGCAGATTTACTTTGTTTACTGCTGCTTTGTGTCAAGAAAAAGTTTGCAGCTGGCAGCAAACAGGTCTGCCTCAACAACATCAAGGCCTCAACAGACCACAACAAGACCTACAAGCTCAAGGCCTCAACAAACCACAACTGCCCCACCAAGTTCAAGGCATCCATAAGCTTCTACAATATCAAGCAACATGGATACAACTTCAACAAGGTCATCTCAAAGGATTAGACAAAGGTCAGGTACGGGAGATGAAAAACAGTAGTGAAATAGACCTCTTGGATTAGCATAGGCAACAATTGAATGTAGACATTCCTTTTTGTGCAACTATGTGATGTGTCACTTAGTTGCTAGCTCTAATTTTTTGCTAAGATTATTAGAGCTAAATTATAGTCATATTTGAACAATTGATGGTGGATGTATTGCTCTAATTTTTGTTTTTGGTAAATCAGAGCTTTTTCATAGCTTGCTGCAAATATAATGTCCTATTTTGAATGAAGTTGATTCACTTTAGAGTTAACGGATTCTTCTCCATGAAATTGAATGTTTTTTTAGCTCCAGTAGGCACTTTGGAGTTATATTGATGCAATTTGGTTTTTTTGTTGTTGCTGGCAATTAATATGCCTCATTTGTTGCTGCTGAATTTGGGGGTTTGGATTGGAAGTTTGATTCACTTTGGATGGAATTTTTGCTTAACAATGGGGGAAAATGAAGGGGGGGGGATACTAGACATTTTATAAATTACCAGGAATTTGGATTGCTAACTTGGCATTGCTTGGATGGCCACATCAGCAATAGGTCCTTGCATTTCCAAAACAATTGCCAAACCAAATCAACAAGCCTACAACAGAACAAGAGGATTATCGATTTCGGATTTCCACCAACAAGAACAAGATTACAAGAAGATTATCAATTTCGGAATTTCCACTTTCCAGCAACAACTCAACAAGATGATCATTATCAATTTCCAGCAACAACTTAACAAGAACAAGAAGATTATCAATTTTTAGATTGTCAATTTCAGCAACAAGAACAATAAGATTATCAATTTCCAACAACAAGCCAACAACTCAACAAGAACAAGAAGATTATCAATTCAAGCAGAACTTACTGTGGAGACGCTGAGGGAAGGAGTTGTGGAGCGGAGGGGAGAAGAAGTTGCTGGTTGAGATAGTGGAGGAAGAGTCGATACTGGAGCAGAGGGTGGAAGAAGCTTTCGATCTGGTTTCAGAGCAGCCGCGCGAGCAGAGAGAAAGAGAGAGCAAGAGCCGCCGGTTCTGATCTGATTTTGGAGTTCAGCCGGGAGCAGAGCCGCAGAGAGAAAGAGAGAGCGACAGAGAGAGCGACAAAGAGAGGTTGGAGATTGAGCCGCTGAGCGAGAGAGAGAGGATCACCAGCGATGGGAAGAGATTGAGCACGGAGGACTGGAGGAGAGACAAAGCTGAGCACAGGAAGAGATTGCTGCGTTTTGGCATTTGGGACGAAGTGACGGACTGACCTTATCAATTTGGGACTTTAGGTCTTATCACTTAAAAAAAAAAAAAAAATGAACGCCCAGCCAATCGCCTAGCAGCCTAGGCCGCCCGCCTAAATCCCCAGCGCCCAGAAGCTCCGATTATGCATTCCTCGAGGCGGAGAGGCGCCACCCAGGGCCTAGGCTGCCTAGGAGGCCGAGTTTTAGAACACTGGCTGGTGTTTATAGAGGCCTAATTGGAGGTGTGGGTGCCTAGAGCAATTCTACATGGACCAGGGTTTGTGTTTTGGTTCTAGTTGGTCTTGTGTGGGCTGTGGCTCTTAGGCCCATTCACTCTTGGGTCCACATTTGGGATCCAGGAGGCTTTTGCTTAAAAAGCTGGGCTTTGGTTCACTTTTGGATAGGGGACTTGGGTTCCTAGTCTTCATTTTTGAGATTTCATTTGCTAACGTTCAAGTTTTTGACACTGTTAGCTACCTTGTTCTCTCATGAGCCTCACCTTGGTTTGGAATTGGAAAAATTTCTCTTGTTACGGTCACGATTACGTTTACGTGGTTAAGCAGAAGTCATGTAGCATGTATTTGGTGGGTAAATGACATATACGAACTATTTGTTTTGACTACACTGATGCCTTTACGTCTCAGTTTAGATGCGTTTGTGCATCCTATTTTGTTTTATTACTATTCTTTTAATCCTCTTTAATTTCAATTAAGGCGGTCGTCCTCTCTAAAACAAAAGGACAAAAAAGTATTTGAATTCGAATAATTCTAATAAACAAAGAAAAAAAAAATCCTTGTAAATTAATGCAAAATCTCTTTCATGTGATTCTATATCAATACTAATCAAACAGCGGATCACGTTGCCGTAAACGTGCAAATGACGAATGGTCAAAACCGCGCGGCGCGTGGACTCCCAATTAGTCATACAAGACCGACAAACGCCGTCTCCAAAATTTCCGTTTGACACGGAACCCAACGCCAACTCTTAAAAGAGGAAAAGAAGAATCAGACAACTGCAACCTGCTCAGAGAATCTCATTCTATTTCTATCCCACCCAACCAGACCTTTCCCCTTCCAAAAATTAAATATTAAATTCCTAAAAATTAAAAAAATATTATCTCGATTTGGTTCCTCATCAGCTCAGCTTTAGTTTTAGTTCCATCAAAATCAAAACCTGCTATGATGGGCTCAAACTCAATCCAAATCCCAATCGCTCTGGCCTATCACACCTCCCCTCCTTCTTCTCTTTCACCTCTCACCTTCTCCCTTCCTCTACTTCCTCGCGCGCCTTTACCTCCCTCTCTACGACGTCGTTTCCAGACTCTCCGCCTCGCAATCCATCGCCGCTCTTCAATTCTCGCCTCCTCCTCCTCCGCGGCCGGCGTCACCAATTCCGCGCCGAGAAATGGAAACTACACCGTCAGCGATTTCATGACCACCAAAGAGCATTTACACGTCGTTAAACCCTCCACAACCGTCGACCAAGGTGAGAACCTCATCAACTTTTTACTCCGACGAAAGCTTGCTTTCATTTCCAACTGATTTCTTCGATTTTTTGTGCTTCGATTCTGTGGCTGTGCAGCATTGGATTTTCTGGTGGAGAAGAGAATTACCGGATTTCCTGTGATTGATGATGACTGGAAGCTGGTAAATCCTGCTTAATTTTGTGATTATATTTGAGATTGAAAATCAGTATTAGGTTTCGAAAGGAATGACGCTTGGTATTTATGAGTTTGTGTTGCTTGTATTCGTTTTGATGTTGCTGCAGGTTGGTGTTGTTTCGGATTATGACTTGTTAGCATTGGACTCCATATCAGGAAATATAGGAGGTATGGGTGTGTTGCAAGATCTGAATTTTTATACTTTCGTTTGCCTTTTCAGTTCTGTTGTATGGTGTGCTTATGATGTGTTGGTTAAGAAGTTATGGTTTGTTATGTTCAGACAATTTGCCATGTGTAGAATTTAGTCAGTTGATAGTGAATTCTGAGGGAGAGTAGAAGGATTTAGATCTTAAAAGACTTAAACAGTAGGTCAAATGCTCAAATTTAATCTTACGAAAACTGTAGTTTTTTTTTTTTGTTAATATTTTATTATTTTTTTAATGCAAAGTTGCTTACATGTCATTTTTCTTCTTCTTCTTCATACTACAAGCATTTTCTGTAGTAGAACTTGTGTGCTCTACTTCTCATAGTAACAGTGACGATGGTTTTTCTCTTTCAAGTATCCTTTGAGTACGGAATCTGAACTGAGGATAAAGTTGTAGACATTCACAAAGGAACGGATAAATGAGGGGAGCAAAGCATCACACTGTAATTGATATGAAATAAGCATACTTATACACTTTTTTCTTCTGTTGGGGAGCAGAATAAGTTCAACTTATCATCCCTGTTAACTTGAATCCATTTGTCAAGGCTGGTTTGCACAGTGTTGTATAAACTAATTTAACAATTTTAGTTTTCTTTAAAATAGATGGACGATCTGGTTTTCGCCTGTGTAATCGGGTCTATTCTGGACTGCCAGTATATGTGAGGTCTGTGGTCAGGGTGCCTTGAGCTTTTGGCTTATTGGGGGCTGCTTTGAACTCCTAAAATGAGGCTCCTTGTACACACATTTGCATGAAGGAAATTCAAATTGCTAAGGACACACCTAAAGAAATATAAATATTTGTGGATAGCTTGGTTAAAATATATAGTTACTAAAATTTCCTTGAATACAGTAAGGTCACAAGGAACTTTTGCGCTGACTTAAGTTCAATATTATCTTGTTGCTTAAAAGTTTGGCCACACCCAGTTTTCAACAAGAAAGAAAGAAAAAAAAGGAAAAAAAAAAGAGCACCAAATAATTGTCCAACCCTGTGCTACCAAAAGGAGATGAACTAGTTGCTGCATAGTATCACTCAAACATGATGTTCTTGCATTTTTATCTACAAAACACCAATTAAACTTACATAATAAAGGTTCTGGGCCTAAGGTAATATAGTTGTTTGACATGGGTAAGAGCCCTCTTCAATAGTAAAATTTGAGGACCTGAGGCATAGGTTCACCAGGCTCCCAAAGGAGATGCATCGACGTTGTTTGCCATCTTTAGCTTGTTTCTTATTGTTTTTGCTTATGTTTGTTTGTTTTTCGATGAAATGAATGGAAACTTATTATTATGTTATATTCCTCAGGTGGTAGTCAACATGACACAAACTTATTTCCAGATGTGGACAGTTCTTGGAAGGTATGTTTTATGTTGTTTGACGACAAGTCTTAATTTTTATTTACAAGTTCTCTATTGTGCTGTAATGTGTAATCTGCAATTAGATGATGGGTGTTGTTTTTGTCGGTTAAGTAGGAATATAATGGTGATTTGTAACTTTGATCATGATATTGAGACTAGCTGTTCTCATGTACACACCACATGTGGTGATGTACCCGGAGTCCCAGACTAGCAGAAGTTCACTGGCTATTGTTGCATTGGAGTTGTGAATTTGTCAAATATATTACTTTTACAGCTATTGGTGTAGGCTCACAGATTTTAAAGACAATGCACAGTGAACATGTTGGTAAAAGTGGTATAGATTCCCGAATCATAACTCTTGTCAAGACCAAGAAGTTCTGGCAGCCCCCGATCCCTGTCCTTTTGCCGGTGAGCTGTGGCCTGTTGGTTATTTGTAAAACCAACAACACAGAGGTCATGGATTCAAATCTCACTGCCATATGGAAATGAGATTAGAAAAAATAAATAAGGTTTAACATGGTGGTAAAAACCATTGGTTATTTCATTATTTTTTGGGGAGTGAAATCGACACCCCCTTCCTAATAGTTTAATAGTTTTACATCTTGCTCTTATCTCTTCGCCAAAACTACCCTGCCTGCCTTTATCTCTTTCTCCTGCTCTATCTCCTTTCTTTTTCTCTTCTCGGATGGTTCCTCTTTCATAGGCAAGTTGATCAGTTTATAAAGTTCAATGCCTAGAGTCTAGAAGTGTGGATTTTGAATTCAAGTTTAAGATGCAGATAATTAAAAGGCTTTTCATCCTTTTCACCATCATCCTTCTTCCCCAATTTTTTTTTTTTTTCCTAACCCAGGAAGGATTAAAGTCAATTTGTTGTCTGAGGGAAAAAAGTTTAAAACCAGATCCACAAACCCTACTAGCTCCTGAAATTGAAGGTTTTTCAAGCTCTTGCTCTCACCATTCTTTCCCTCCTTGGTTCACTACGACGAGTCAGATAGGCCTTTGGGAAAAAGAGGTTTTGGTCAAAAATGAGGTGGATGGTAAATGAAGGCTTGAGGGAAGAGAGAAAGAAGAACAAGAGTAAAAAAGAAAAAAGCAGAGAAGTTGTTGAAATGTAGAGCATTAGATCCCAGAATAGTAAGAGAGAGAAAAAGAGATGAGAGGATTGGAGGAGAGAGAGATATAAATGCAGTCCGGGAATTTTTGGCAAAGAAGAAAAGAGTAAGATGTAGAAATATTAAAAAAAAAAAAAAAAAACAACTAGGAACGGGGTGTGAAATTGGATTTCACTACCGCTACCCCTTTTTAAATTTTTTTTTCCTGTTCAGCTAATATCTACCAGATCAGAAGTTGGGGACATGGTATTGGAATTTGGCAAAGCGTAATGATTTTACAATATGAATGCTCAACAATACTAAATCACTAGGTTCTTGCTAGAATTTTATTTCTATTGTTTTATATATATTGATTCCTCTCCTTTTCTTTTCCATAAGGTTTCATCATATTTCCTAACAATATAACTTTTTGGAAGATTCTAAAATTTTGAAGAAAAAGAGATTATGCTGGTGGCCTTTATCATAAAAAGTCGCTATTGCATACTAAAAAGTCTTATTTTACTATTCATCATATCAGTGGGAAAGTTGATGTTTGAGGAATAGGAGGAAACAAATGTATAATTTTGCCAAACACTCCATTCAAATAGTCATATGACTCCATGATTTAGATCAGTTTTCTGTTCTGCCATCACTTATTCAGTATCTAGTATGACTCAATTTTTATCATATGAAAGCTTTTTGAAGAAATTATGGTGGTTAGACCGCACCTGACATAGCGATAGACTTTATATGTGCTAACAAGTGATGATTGATAGAACCTTAGAAATCATGTGATGTTTTTGTTATTTCTTTTTCAGTTGTAACTGTACTCCCCTTCGAGTGAGTACTGCAACCCAGAATGTCTGCTCAAATTAAATTTGAGATAGTTTATGTGACCTAGAATCTTAAATTGGAGACAGTATATTTGTCCTATAGCTTCTTATTTTTGATATTACTAAGAGATGTGGTTAGTTGCATCATGGAGAACTTTCTAATTCTGGATGAGTATGGCAGACATTCAATGAAATACAGAAATTGCTTAGCAAAACGAATGGAAAAGTTGTTGGCGACTTGATGACACCTGCTCCACTTGTTGTTCGTGAAACCACCAACCTAGAAGATGCTGCTAGGTAATTTGATTTAATCTCAATTTCCTTAAACATCTATTCTGTTTAAGAAGATTTATTGAAGTACATTTCATTTCCGGTGTGTTTATTGAACAAAGAGTGATGAGAAGCTTTTGGAGCTTATGGCCACTGTTAAGATTTAACTGGACTAATTTCTCACACCTTTTGACTCGTGGAAGTTATGATTCTGCTTTTCATGCTAAAATACAATAGCAACAGACGGTTTTTCACATAAATGTGTAGTTTTAGTTAGTAACTTATCTCTGGGTCAACCAGTCTGTTTTAACTCTTTATATTTCGTTAGGTTGTTGCTTGCGACAAAATATCGCCGACTGCCAGTTGTAGATAGTGATGGCAAGCTGGTAAGAATCCTTTTCTTTTTAAACAATAACAAGTTTCTTATTTGTTGCCTTTTTGGACACTAGATTGTGGTAAGTCAGTTTCTAATTGATTTCCTTTCACTGTTAAAAGGTTGGGATCATTACAAGGGGAAATGTTGTTAAAGCTGCCCTTCAGATAAAACGTGGTAGTCAAAAATTAGCTTAGTTCAAAGGAACATTGTTGGAGCTCATACACATGCACAATGAGCTAGCTAGAAGTTCATGAACTCGAATATGTCACCATTATTTCTGCCGCACACAGGCTGAACCTGTAGTTGCAGCGATTAACTAAGAGAGCCAATTATAGTATTGTAGATTGCTCTATAAGAGGGTTGTCCTTGTATTTTTCATGAAATATATATATGTATATTTTAGGCTTGTAATTGATCAACATTGTCTAGGTCCTCTAGGATCAGACCTGAATTTTGTATTATAAGTAATTTCTTATACTTCACAGATTATTATGATCTCAGAACCATGAGAATTTAATTTTTATTGGTTTCTAAGGAACTTGATCGATATTGCTCTTATGTGACTCCAGATTATTGTCACATTGTTTTGATGATAATAAATCATATTGAAACAATATTCAGTCGTATGACTGGGAATCTGCAATCAAATTGTAGATGTGTGAAGAGATTTCAAAGCTAGCCCGATTGAATATGAGGTAACCACAATTTTAATTCAGTTCTCTCCAAAAATTATCCGTCTTGAACCCCATGAAAGCCCTGGACAATCCTGAGTTTTTAATTTTTAATTTTTTTTTATCAAAATTCTCCTAGGATGCAACTCGAGTGGTTTGGATGAGTTACAAGACCAATTCAAGTTCAACCCATAATTGCGATCTCACACTAGTTCTCAACCAGGTCAGGTCACAATCAATATTGGCAAATGGTCTATAAAAATACACATATATACTACATATAAATATTTTATTTTCTTGCATGCCAGCTTCCAATCTGTTTTTACCCTCAGAATGTATATAGTAACACTGGGTTCTTGCTATGGATCACAGAACATAAAGCAGACGGCTAAATAATTTTTTTAACCCTTTGCACCAAAGCAATATGGTTCCTCACAAAAAGCTCAATAATTCACATATTAATCCTGATTTGTAAGGAAGAAACATCCAGTACAACTTATGAAGTATAAAATATTTGACAAAACGAAAACATCGGCGACAACCTAGTCAGTAGGAATACACTTTTGTCTTCACTTTCATCCTAGGTTTTGAGTGAGTTACTCTCTGGTTCTCTAGTAACTATATTCTTCGTACTTTCAACTTAACAAATGTTCTACTGACTTGTGGTTTCACACTTTAATGTAAACAAAAAATCTGTGAGGAGAAGAACAGAAACAGAGAAGGAATGCGTTCATTGGTCATATGAGACTAATGAGAGTAGTTTTTGACTATTTGTAAACAAAAATGTTAAGACATACACTGAACTTTCTCTAAATTAAGTTGAAGCTATAAATTGTATTTTTATTGTTCTTTGTCCTTTAGACTTTCGTAGTGGGTTTTCTTAGCAAAAGCAAGAAAACCTTCTGGGTCCAATAAGAAAATTAGTGCATAGTGGAATCTCATAAATAGTGTCTTTTTGTGTAACACGTTGAGAATTTCCACAATGCACTTATAGAATTAACAATATATCCCAACACCTATACCTTGCTTCATTTGGTTACTTATATTGCACGCAAACCCACTACTTCCTTGGCATATTATAAACATTTGAATGTACGTGTAGATTAGTATAATGGTTCAAATAAAGAAAGATCAACTTTAGAGAAACAATTTTCTATGCAGTAGGTTTTTAGGTACTATATCCCTCCCTCTACTAATTTTGGCACCTTAAAAGTAGATTATGTCCATTTTTTACACCCCAATCTTCATAACGACTGTTTTCATTGCGCTTTATCACTTTCTGAAAAAAAGAAAAGCCAAATTAGCTCCTTATCACTTCTGAAAGAGGAAAATCCCTCTTCACTTTTCCAACTAAGTATCACCAACTCATTGTATGAACTATGAATTTGATGACAGATTCAACTGTTCTTTCTTGCCTTATAAAATTTATAGTCCCTGCATTTGTTTCGTACTCTCATTCATCTCATGCTACTTAAGCTCAGATTCATAAACGTTTTTTAAAATTATTTGATGTTGGAAATAATGAACTCGATCACATAATCTTCAACTAGTTCAGATTCAACTGTTCTTTCTTGCCTATATAAAATTTATAGTCCCTGCATTTGTTTCGTACTCTCATTGATCTCATGCTACTTAAGCTCAGATTCATAAACGTTTTTTAAAATTATTTGATGTTGGAAATAATGAACTCGATCACATAATCTTCAACTAGTTCCTTCGCCTTGGCAGTATTCTACAATAAAGACTGAACAAATAGTTCCATTTTTGGGTGCATCCATATAAGTTCACCTCGGGAGCAACCCTGGAGTTACCCTAACCCTGACAACACCAGATCTTTACAATGAAGCCTAATAATAAGATTAATTGATTCCTCTCCAGAAAATATCTTTGATTCTTTCCAGAAGATCAGCTTGACCTCAGAGACAGACTGTAAAGTATTTTCCCTGGCAGATAGCAAAGCCGCATAATGAGTGTTTTGAACTCTTGATCCCAAAGCACCAGCCTGATATTTTCTTGATCCAAACTCTTCCAGAAAACTCTAAACCATACAGTCTTTATCGTATGTGTAACGGGCATGATCGCATAGATTCCACATATCTGTGACAAGACACAAATGCTCAGGGGGCTCCCTCCCTCCTTAGCCCCACTGACTGTTATAGTCTGTCTGTGTTGGGAATTCTAGTCTTTACAGCTGGTAAAGCTCTTAAAGGACTGTTTTTAGGAAATCCCATGTTTTAGGCGGATCATTGACAAGCTTCCATCAATGGACCTTCAGCTCAGTCATACATCTACTTCTCCTACCAAAGTATCAATTATGAATTATCTGCAGGGAAATTATGCATACTTTTTAAAGAGGATTCAAAAGATTGAGTACTTTGCAATCTGTATTGCAGACATCTTTCAACATCGAATTTTGAATAGCTTGAGAATTACTGTCTGTTCTAGCTGTCTACCATTACCATTTCCAATCATCTAAGTTGATGTGATTTGGACCATCACGTCCTCGATTCTAAAACTCCACCTAAATCTTATTGTAAGTTCCTGACTTAAAACAAAAATGCCGCCCCACTCTGTGATGGATGTTAACTCTACTAATTCTATCCAGAGGCCTGAATATCTGTAATGTTTTGTCACCTTTGTGTTATTAAAAATAAAAAAAAAACAAGCTTCGTTTTTTAAATATTCATCCAAACCTCCACCAGGAGTCTCCATTCATGGTGATCAAAGTACAAATTCCTATCTCAGTGCATGTTCCTATACTAAAGGCAGAACTATTGTCAGTTTGTTTAAGGCTCATCCTCATTAGTATGGTTAGGTTGGCGCGGTTGGGCTCACCCTATATGTAATATATATATATATATATATATATATATATATATATATGCGTATATTAGAAGTACGTAGGAGAGTTCTAAAGAGGATGCATGTCCTCGGTCTTTTTATAAGCTAATTGAGAATTTAAAATCGTGTAGGCTTTTATAGAACATCCTCGGTCTTTGCCGTGTAATGTAAGTTAATCAAAAATTGTTTGGCTATTACATTACCATTATCATCATTTTAGTTTTATTCAACAAATGGTATATGTGAAAACTTTGCAGGAATTACATGATCAAACAATTTCTAATTTAACTAATCATTTTTTGCACACATGATCTTTATAACAACATAATAAGATGGCGTATCCTTTCCCTCTTATTAGATTCCTGGATGATACTCAAAAACAGAATATTGATACTTCTGATTCAGTTGCTGACTATATCTTAAACTCTAAATGGAATCATGCCAAGCTAATTTCAGTTCTTCCTCGGGACATAGTTAAGCAGTATTATCTGTTCCTATACCTTTCTTCTCTCAACAGGATGAAATGATTCTCTGTAAAATCTGCTTCCTCCTTAATTACTCAAAATATGGCAGCTCTTTCTAATTCTAAACTTGTAATGAAAATGTGGTGCACAACCTTACCTCCCAAAGTTAAAGTCTTTACTTGGCAACTGTTTAATTAGGAAATGATTGCTTACAAGAGATAATATTTTTACTAACCAACCTATTGATCGAAATTGTCTTTTTTGTCATTCTCCTTTAGAAACTCTGGATCATCTTTTCTTCAGATGTGACTTCTCTAAACAGGTTTGGAACATTACCTTCCCTTCTATGAATCTCTCGGATTGGAATGCTTCTTTTATTGATTGGATTAATCTACTAACTTCTATAACTGATTCAAATGATAAGCATCCCTTCAATATTGCTCTTGGTACTTCTTATTTTATTTGGAAAGCTAGAAACTATTTAATCTTTAGATATAATATCAATATTACCAATACAGCTGGTACATGCTACAACTCAATTTGTTCATGGATATGATCAATATAATTCTACCCTTCCAAATAAACGGTGCTCTGAAACATTAATTAAATGGCAACCTCCTTTAAGAGGTTTTTTAAAACTTGATTTCGACGGTTCAGTTTTGCAAAATCAAAGCAGTTTTGGGGGCTTCATTTTCAGAAATATAGATGGAGAACCGATACTTGAAAAGTAGAAGGAGATTCTAAAGTTCTTGTCAAAAGTATACTGGGATCCAATAGTTAAACTCCATGGAGAATTAAAAAGCTAGTTCAAGACATCCTACATTTGAAGACTTTGTTGCATAACGTGTCCTTCAAACATGTTAAGAGAGAAGCAATTTCTTGGCTGATGCAATTGCCAGTGTCGGTCACAACAGGAGGTGTCATGCCTTGCCTCTTAATGCAAATCAGGTTTTCTTGTTTGATAATTTAGTGTTTGGTTGTAATAGGGGGACTAAGTTGTAATTTTTGCTTTCTTCAATAAAAAATAAAAATGAACGTTTTTATACATTGCCTTGCACTAAAAGCATGTCCAAAAAAAAACTTTTTACACTAAAGAGAAACCTCTCGATTTTTACCCTATCCGTCAGGCTCTTCCTACCCTCAAACTCTCTCTTTCTTTTCTGATATGCAATGTAGCCAATCTAATCCCAATTTCCTTGCATTCCTCTCTCTTTGCTTCAGGTTTTTCTAGTTTGCTCTTTTTTGGGTTCTCTCCTGTGAAGTAAATTATCGCACCTATAGTTAGACCTGTAAATGGAGCGGATTTTAATCCGGATCTGCTCCGAATCTGTGGTTATTTGATGAGTTTGGATTGAAAAATTTAATCCATTGATCAGTTAATGATCCGGATCCATTAATCCGTTTATTTACCTGATCAAACACAGATTTAGGTTGATCCGATCCGTTAATGATCAGGTCCATTTTTATAATAATAAAATATTTTTTTTATTTATATATTATTATTTTTGAAAATATAAAATATTAAGAATATTTTAGAAATTTAATATTTTAGTTACCTTAGTTTATTATTCTAGGGAATATTTTGATAATGTAGATCAATTTTTGGCGATACTGTTCATGTTGTTTTAATATTTTATGAGGTATCAAGATAAAAATTTAATATTACTTTTAAAATTAAAAAATATTTGTAATTATAAACGAATCGAATTAGCGGACCCGGATACGAATTTGGATTTAGCTATCAATGATCAGCCGGGTTAGCGGAGTGGATTGGGTTGAAATTTTTTTACTAAATGGATTTGGATTTAGGTCGATCCGATCCAGATCCGTTCCAAATTTGATCCATTAACAGGTCTACCTATGGTCCAACCAATTGGGAAAGAATCAATAGATTCCTTTTCGGGAGTGATTCATCCTTCCTGAACGTAGCATACAACTCTCTCTGTACTGCGCTCTCCAAGTATGCTTGTTACTCCCTTCAATAGGTCCCTCAAATTCAAATGATTGTTGTAGAGGCAATCGCTTCCCGCTTGGGGAGGTTGGCCATCAGAGGCGACTGAGCCTGGTTGGAGTAGGCGGTGGTAGAAGAAGGAAGTGCATGTGTTTTTTTAGTGGTAGAGTTGGTGACTACAAGTCCGGCGGTGCTTGAGCTGGATTGGTTCATGATTAGTGACGGAGCATTTGACAATCTGGGAATGACCGGTATCTCTACCACTTCCAAAACCCGGCTCACAAACAACGAGACCTCTCCAAAGGATCATGGTTCTTCAAATCGACCACAGTGGTGCTCGGGGATTACGACGGGCTCTGCGACATTCAAGAGCTGCCACTCAATCACCTCCTGATTTGTTTGGGAGGATGTGATGCAGCTGTTGGTGGTGATTGATTTAGGGCTGCTCTTCTGTTGTCGGGAGAGGTATCACTTTTTTTAATCTTTCTCTACGGTGTTGGAATTTGAATACATGTATATTCATAATGTGTGATGTTTGTGGGAGGTTGGGTTATGGAGGGACAGGTTGTCGGGCTCCTTAACAGCCACCAGCAGCAAGTGTTGTAGTTGCTCCGCCACAGGAGGAGAGGGATGTGGCACCTACCACCCCTTCCTTGGTGATATGGAGTGCAAGCTTTGGTGTATAGGGGGCCTCGTATGTAGTTCCAATGTTGCAAGGGGTTTTGGGTGGTGTGGAGGATCGGGTGGGTCAGGCCTCAACTATTGCACAACTACCTGAGGTGGAGGTGACGTTGCCGTCTTTACCGGCTCCAGAGGCTCAGGGTGCTTAATTGCAAAGGTTCAGGACTAATAAACCCTTCATCCCTCCGGGTTTTGCTACCCCTACTTTGGGTAAGCGACAAAGCCTCAATTTTCTTGACTCACCCTTGAAGAGGGGTAGGATTGTTGAATTGGAGGCACCTACTGACTCGGGTGTTGGGGGAGTGTTACCTGGTTTGGATGGCATATTGGCTGAGGAGATTGGTCTTGCTATTGTTACATATATTGATCTCGGCTAGCTCAAATGAAAGGGAGAAAGAACCATTTGATTGGTGGTGCTCTAAGGGCCAAGGCATCTTCAAGCTCCAAGAGGAAATCTTATGTTTCTTTGATGGGGAATAAATCATCTCCTACGAGGATGGAATCCTCCCCTATGGAGAAGGATTATATTTCAGTTCTTGTTCAGAGTCACTCATCCCTTAATGGCAATAAATCAACAAATAAGGTGGCCAATGTAGCTCTGCAACATGATTTACTTGATTGACTGGATGAGGAGACTCGTCATGGTATTTTGATGTAGTTATGGTGATCACACAATTAGATTAGGGCTGTCAATGGGTTGTGCTGGGTTGGGTTCGTGTCGGGTCAAGATATTTGTAGTGTCACAAGAGACAAACTCAAACCCAACCCATTTAATAATCGTGTTGAAAATTTAAACTCAAACCCAACCTATTTATTAAACAGGTTACCCATTACCAACCCGCTTAAGCCATTTAATAATAGATCGTGTCGTGTTGGACAAAATGACTCATTTAAGGGTTAACACTGCGACCCATTTAACTAAAAAAAATGCATAAATTGATTAAGTTCACTAAAAACACCATAAGATGAAGAATATAAATAATTATATATAATTCATAAATAATTAAATCCACTAATGATGAAGTAAAATATTTTAAATTGTCCAATCTTAGGATTAAATACTCCCAACGTCCAAAATTTCAAGAAGAAGTATAACATAATCGGGTTATACGGGTTCATTTTGTGTGGGCAGATTGACTCACAACTAGGGATGGCAAAAATCCCCAGAGCGGCGGAGCTTCATTGGATACCCGCCCCTGATGGGGGGAGAATTTGGGGACAATGGGGAATATCTTAGATTGGAGATGGGGCAGGGATGATATTGTGATCCCCATCCCCAAACCCGCCCCAATAATATATACATATATTTAACTATATATATTTTAATTTATTTTTTATAATATAAATCATAAATATATACATTTACTACTTTACTTTAATGGCTACACTTTTACTTTAATGGTGTTTTGACTTTTGCACTCAATGAATTATGATTTATGAATTTAATCATGTTTTAAATTTATTTGTTGTAGATTTTGATTTTAAAAAAGGCAATATGAGAAAAAAATATTTTATTTATTAAATTCTTATTGGGAATTTGGGGCGGGTTTGGAGGTTTAGTCCCCAGTGGGGATGGGGATGGGGAATCCCCAATATAATTTTATTGGGGATTGGGGCGGGGATGGAGGTAGAGAATGACCTCGGGGATGGGGATGGTATTGTGATCCCCATCCCCAACCCGCCCCATTGCCATCCCTACTCACGACCGACCTGCTTTTTAATCGTTCGGGTTCAACTTGCTTTATTTCGTGCGGGTTTCGAGTTGTGTTATTAAGTCGTGTCAGAATTGACAGCCCTAAATTAGATAGTAGTATGAGATACTGATTTTATTTTATTATTTTATTTTGTATTTATGAGCGAACATGCGCGTGTATGCGTAGCATTATGTATGAGAAATTATATTTAAAAGGCATGTCTCTTTCTAATAATATTTGTGTGTATGCGTAGCATTATGAGCGAACCAATAATAAAGTTTCGTTTCTACTATTAAAAAAAAAAAAAAAATCCATGTTGAGTGAGGATGGCTTTTTACCCTATACCCTAAACATTACAAATTAGACATTTACCATATTCTAAGTCATTGGATGAAAAAGATCATTTACTCTTTTTATTTTCTTTCACCTGAGAATACACATCATTTACTTCATATATTTAAAATTTTGTGCTCAGTCTTTGTAATGATATATACTATCTCTCCATCTTTCTTCAGATTATGAATTCATTGGGTTGCTTTGTTTCCTTGACAAATTTTAATATGTATGCTACATCATTGATTTTTATGCACTTTTGAGTTTGTAAGATTCTAATGTTGGGGTTGTGTGGTTTCGATATAAAACTAAATGTGGAAATGACAAAATCCCACATAAAAAATGAGACACAATAACATAAGGAATATAAGTTGTTGAATTATCATTTGGGATAAAATTCACAAATATTTATGTCAATACCAAATGTATGCCTAATTTAAAAGTGGACCACGCGGGTCGGTTGCCGCAACATCTGGATCCGCCTCGCAAATCCATAAGTCTCTGGAAGTTACTTATAGAGAAATTACCCTAAATGACACTTACATTGTCCACGAAAATGACCCACTTTGATAACTTCGAACCTAACACTATTCACCACTTGATTGATTTATACATGAAAGGAGAAAACAAGAAGTTTTTCTCATTTTGAACGTGACGTAGGAGTTATTGTAGGAAATTAGTTGACAACATATGAAGTTATGAACATAGGTCAATCCGAACGCTACAGGATTTTCGACATTAGTTGTCACCCTAAATATAGCCACTGATGAAGAGGATGAGAGTTGATGTGGGGGTGGGTTATTAATATTTGAACCAATAAGACTCTAGTAAGCCTAATTGCGATGTATCAATTTCTGTCTGTCATGTGCATGAAAACGAGTATTCAGCTGGAGTATTTACTCAACAAAAGTAGACTTTTTGGTGCAAACTTTGCACTCAAATCTCTGCATGCTTATAAAGTTGTTGGATGCAATCTTTTTCTGAATAAGGGGAAGCAGAAAACAGAATCCAAATGAATCTGGGATTGTATCACAGTAATTATGCAACTAATGCCACATGCACTACCGACTGCACTGATGAGAAAGAAGACACAACGCATACGGTAAATCTTTTCCCTTCTTTTATTGTTTCTCCCTTTTCCTTTTTGGATGAAATTTTACAACGTCATTTTTAATTATTGGTTAGATAATATCCTATGCACCACATAGTAACAACCATCTATTATCAAATAATGTTAGATTTGTGTTGGTGTTTTTACTTGGTGGAATAAATATTTGGTTTATGATGAGCTTAGGACAAGAAATGAGCAAAAAAGAGAATTAGAATAGGTCAAGAGTTTAATCTTACATATTGGAACTCACTTATAGTTTAATATTCTTGCATTTTCTTCTTTACTTGAGCACAGGTACGATCAATAATGTGATCAACGTGCACACAAAATTTTATTATGCACTAAACTAGAAGTGAAGCTTTAGGGCTATAAATTGAGCTCATGGAGAGAGCTAGCAAAGCTGGCCAACTGCTCTTGCTATACACCAAAAATGGATTCACAAGCTGACCATCCCAAACTTGAAATATTCTTCTTCCCATACATTCTCGGTGGTCACTTGATCCCCATGATAGATTTGGCCAGGCTCTTTGCATCTCATGGAGTGAAAGCCTCCATTGTCACAACCCCTCACAATGTCCTCCTCTTCCGAAATGCAATCCTCAGAGATCAAGAATTAGGCCATGACATCGGCTTCGTCACACTTAATTTCCCGGCAGAGGAGTTCGGTTTACCCAATGGTTGCGAGAACGAGCTCGCCACTACTAATGGGGACATGTTCATTAAGCTGTTCCTGGCTACCATGAAGCTCCAAGATCCTCTGAGGAAGCTTCTGTCCGAGACAAAACCAGATTGTCTTGTCTCGGACAGGCTCTATCCTTGGACTGCAAATGTCACAGATGGGCTTGGAATCCCAAGGATTGTGTTCGATGGGAGTGGTTGCTTCTCTCACTGTGTTGAAGAAAGTCTTAGACTCTATGCTCCCCATGAGAAAGTTGTGTCTGAGACAGAGTCTTTTGTTGTGCCCGGACTGCCCAACAAGATTGAGCTAAAAAGGTCAATGCTGCCAGACTATGTCAAATCTGAAAATGGATTCACTCATTTTCTCAATGAAGCCCTAGAAGGTGAGATTAAAAGCGATGGGGTTGTGGTCAATAGCTTCTATGAGTTGGAACAAGCTTATGCTGATTATTTTCAGAAGGAGATGAAGAGGAAAACATGGCACATAGGACCAGTCTCCTTGTACAACAAAAGCAACATTGACAAGGTTGAGAGAGGGATCAAAACCTCCATTGATGAGTATAGTTGTTTGAATTGGCTTGACTCCAGAGAACCCAACTCTGTTCTTTACATTAGCTTTGGAAGCATGCCAAGGATCACTTCAGCACAGCTCTTGGAGATTGCTCATGGGCTTGAGGCTTCAGATCACCATTTCATTTGGGTGATTGGGAGGATTTTAAATTACTCATCAAAAGAGAAACAACAAGTAGAGATGGGTTTGCTTCCTGTGGGATTTGAGGAGAGGATTTCGAATTCCAAAAGAGGGCTTATTATCAGAGGCTGGGCTCCTCAGCTTTTGATACTTGAACACCCAGCTGTAGGAGCTTATATGAACCACTGTGGGTGGAACTCCATCATTGAAGGTGTCACTGCTGGTTTGCCTATGATCACTTGGCCTTTCTCCTCTGAGCAGTTCTACAATGAGAGGTTCATCGTCAACATCATCAAAGTTGGGATTTCAATGGGAAATGAGCACTGGGTTCCACTGAAGGAGCTGCCTAGAGTGACCATAAAGAGCGACAAGGTAGCAAGTGTTGTGAACAGACTGATGGGCAGGGAAGAAGCTGAAGTGGTTGAAATGAGAAAGACAGCAGCAGAGTTTAGAGACAAAGCCATGCAAGCTTTTCAAGAAGGTGGTTCTTCTTACAACAATGTTGATGCTTTCATCGAGGAGCTCAAGTCTCGCCGTAAAGTTCAAAACGGTCATCTGTAAACACTATTATAAATTTATAACCAAACCAGCAATGGATAGATGATCAAGAAAGATAAGCTATAGCAGGTCTGTTGGTTTTGGGTCAAAATTGGAAAACATGGTTTTGCCTCCTAAACCCTACCCTTTACTGTATTATGTTTCTTATCTTTAGATTGACAATACCTTTTGATTTGGGCAAGTAAGAGTAAGCAAGTCGCTTTAACTTATTGGGCAAGCACCGTTCAATCCCTATCCTAGTGACCAATTGTTATGAGCAGCAATTGGGTTTTAATTTGTGTATCGCTTGGACTTGTTTCTAAATTCTAATGGTGCGTAACTATTTGTCCTTTTAGAAATCACGAGCTGGTTGGTTGCATGGTCCCATTTGGCAGGCAAATAATTGGCCTCTTTGGGGAGAGGTACGTAGTTCGTTTCTTGTCATCAATAATTCAACTCAAAAGTCCAAAGTGGGTTACGGGGATTTATTTTCACGAGTGTACTTCCACTGAGAGGTTTTTTTTAATTTTAAGGGATCTCTTGTGAGACCCACTTTTCAATCTTATTTCGATATCTCAATCGTTTAGTTTTTAGATCCTAATGTATAGATTACTTCTGTAACTTTTTCAGCCAAAGATGATTATTAAGGTATTGAATTGAATTAAATCAATGAACGAGCTGAATATATCTAATCTAAATCGTTCATGTTTATAATTGTAAATCACATTTATGAATACCTTAACGATTATCAATTTGGCTGAAAATTTGCAAAGGTGATATACTCATATAGACCTAAAAACTGAATGGTTGAGATGTGAATATGTGATAAAAAAGTGAGTATAATAAGCTATCCCTTAAAATAACAAAAAAACAAGGTATAATAAGCTATCACTAGAAGGGCCTTTGTTACTTCCACAATATTATTTTCTTTCACTCTACATCATATCTATGAGGACTAAAGAAATTCATTATTTTCGTGGGGTTATTACATTATAATCCCTTACATCATAATTATGTATAATGAGTTGGTAAACTATGGTCCGTTGGTTTTTTAAATTGTGAAGCTCACATGTTCAAACTTTATTGACATTATAAGATGGGCGGGGCAGATAAAACGTTGTCGTTTCTACTGAGGGAAAAAAAAACTATAGACAATTAGGAAATCATATGATCTCATTTCTGTTACAACTTACCTTATGGGGTAGCAAGCCTTCTAATTGCTTCATGGAATGTTTGGGGGTAATTAGGAATTGACCTTACTGTCTCCAAACCACCCCTTTTTAAACAAACTACACTCTCCTCCATGAGTAATTCTTCAATGAAAATGTGCATGGATGGAGGTGTGGTTTGTAAACAAAATGGGTATCAATTTCACCCAATTTTATTTATTTTTTAACATGAATTTTCACCCCATTTAAGAATCGTATTCTAAACTTGAAACAAACCCATTCGGCATGAAGTGGCTACATCTCCACCGAATAAACCTACACCAACACATACGTGACAATGAACTGGATTTTGATCTTAATCAAGTCTTGATATGTTGTTATTGGACATGTTTAAATTTGATACTTCAATCCTTTAACCCGTTAACGGATCAACATAATAGATCAAATATAGAGTTAAGTAATCCGATCCACCTTTTAATAATAAAATATTATATATATGTATATATTTAAATATTAAATGAATTATATTTATAGGTTTACAAATACAATTTGGTACAAAATAAAAATTGTTTGAACCCTTCAAAAAAAAAAATTGTTTGACTGTTTTGTTACAATTTAATTCATTTACTGCATGCTAAGTTCGTATTTAGTTATCAGTGGTCTGCTGAAGAATTAAATTGGATTCGTTGAGTTTTATTTATTTATTAAATAGATTCGATTTTAGATCAATTCTAGTTCATTGACACGATTGCTAACATAATAAATATTTACCCCTTCACATGTGTTCCGCACATGTCAATTTGATTTTTTTTATTTTTTATTTATTTTTAATTTAAAAAAGTTAAAACAATTTCTCTCCTGATCGATTTTAGGGAAGTTTCTCATTTTTTCATGCGAGGTATTTCAATTTTTTGAAATATGATACAGTCAATTGACTGTTTTATCCTCATACAGAAATAATTTATTTTTTAACATCTATATTATGTGAGGGTATATATGGTAGTTCAAAAATTTAACCATTCACTCAAGAATTGGCTTAATTATATAAGATATATGATTCACGGTACCGAGCTTGACCATACCCTTATTGACCTATTCGGCTGTTGGCGGGTGGGGCAGGGATCGATCTCATAGAGCGCGGTAGCCGGTCAGCTGGAGGTGACAGCAGTGGGTGGTGCGATGACAGAATCCGAGGGATCCAGATCGGATTGGGGTGACCCGAGTTGGTTTGGGTCCTTTGGAGTAGCACTGTGGATTGGGGGTGGCGGCGATGCATGTTGGAGTGTTAGGGAGGGCGGAGAGATGGGGGGGGGGGGGGGGGGGGTGTGGAAGGCCTAAGGCTGCTCGGTGCAGTGGGTTGGCCGCTGGTGGGTGGACGGAGTCGCTTTGTCTTGCAGATTGGTGGCGAGGTGCCAGCTACAACCTACTTTATTGGATTCGGCTAAATGGATTTTAGGCCTATGGGCCCAAATTCCTTTTATTTTAAGCTTTATTGGTTAAATGTGGCTTTATGCCTGCAATAAGTCCCTACCACTCTATGGTAGGGCGACGTGGCCATGGTCCCGGTATGCACACTTTGTGTGCCTTATCTGGCCTAGTGAGGCGGTGAGCTGTTTGTTTGATCAAATGGACACAACTTCCTAGTGGCATGATGAAATGGAGTGCCGCGAGATTTATTTATGTGTGGCAACATAGTGGGAAAGCTGTGCCATTTGTAATGATGCTTCTTCGTTATAGAGTTATCTTTCTGGTATGACACCGCTATGTCAAAACAAATGGAGTAGCCATTCGTGCACTCTTTGCTAATTTGTGCTTGTTAAAATACATAGATTTTGTGGACAATCTTAGTATTATTTCAGGATATTCTCTTTATGCTTATTGTAATCTAAGGTTCAAGTTCTACGTCTTTCCCATGTATTCTACAATTTCATTAATCAAGGTTTGAAAGCAGCCTCACAAGGCCTATTTAAAAAAAAAAAACAGTCCTAGTATATATTTCTATAAACAATTATATGATACTTCCACAAAAGGGGTATTAAACTAGATTCTCCTAAGATGAAATTATAAAATTGATTGGTGTTCATCTAGATGAATCATATGATTCATACATTGATTATTATTTAGTGAAGTTGAATTACTTATTTCAGCAAGAGGCCGGTCAAACTTAAAAAGGAAATCATTGAGTAACGAGGTAAGACTCATGCTTTGGTCAGATGCATCGTCTTTGACACTGTGTGACCCAGAAAATTCATGAATGAGAACCGGTGTGGAGCCAACTTACTACTTATAAGTGATTGACAAAAAGAAAGTAACAACTCTTATGTTCTGTGTATTGAGCAACCAATGACATGACATATTCCGTCGAAAAAAAACCAATAACATAACATATGTTAACATACTTTTGCAGACGTACGCAGGGGCAGAACAGTGTTGAGGCCCGCGGGGTCGCTACTCCCCTCAGTTTCTAGTAGATCAACTTAAAAGTCATGTAATAGGGCTGTAAAAAGCATATGAAACGTTTAATATCAATGATCAGAGTACTAGGGATGACAAAAATTCCCATCGGGTATTCGACCCTAACGGGGAGAAATTTAGGGAAAATCGGGTGACGGGAATGGGGATCCCCAGTATTCGAATTCTGAAATCGGGTACGAGGCGGGGATAGTATTTTGATCCTCATCCCCGTACCTACCCAATAAGAATTATCTGAAATATATATATATATATATATATATTTTTTGATAGTATTTATAAATAAATATTTATGTAAACTTTATCTTTTGTCAATATTTAAATTCTGCTAATAAATATGTTCAAAAAAAGGAAGATTCTTTTAATGAAAGATCTTTATAAACATATCAATTTTCCTTGATTGAAATAAAAAATTTATTTTATTTTGATGTTTGATTTTAACTTCACATTTTATAATCCATAATTATTTGTATAAATTTTTATATACTAAATTAGTAATATTGTTAACGGGGATTGGAGCGAGTACGGGGACCTAATCCCCAATGGAGACGAAGACGGGGAATCCCCGATATCTTATTACGGGGATTGGGGCAGGTAAGAGGATGAAGAATGAAGTCGGGTATGTGGATGATAATTTAATCCCCTTACCTTACCCTCCCCATTGCCATCCCTAGATCAGACCTCCCCCGGTATGGGAATGGTAATTTAGTCCCCTTACCCTACCCTCCCCATTGCCTAATCAGACCTCCCCTGGTATGGGAATGGTAATTTAGTCCCCTTACCTTCCCCTCCCCATTGCCATCCCTAGATCAGACCTCCCCCCCTCTGTTTCTAGTAGATCAACTAAAAGTCATGTAATAGGGCTGTAAAAAGCATATGAAACATTTAATACCAATGATCAGAGTAGTCTAGGGATGGCAAAAATCCCCATCGGGTAGGATATCCATCGGGTATTTGACCCTAACGGGGAGAAATTTAGGGAAAATCGAGTGACGGGAATGGGGATCCCTAGTATTCGAATTCTGAAATCGGGTACGGGGCGGGGATGATATTTTGATCCCCATCCCCATACCCACCAAATAAGAATTATCTGAAATATATATATATATATATATATATTTTGATATTATTTATAAATAAATATTTATGTTGTTAACGTTTGGATCCGTTGGGGATCTCTAGTTAGCTTTAGAGAGAGAGAGAGAACGACACAAGATGTATAGTGGTTCATCTCCCGCCTTAGCGGGAGACTACGTCCACTTGAATGTTGTACTAGTGTGTTGAGCCTTGCGGCCCTCCAAGGGGATTACAAAGTATGTAATGGAGTCGTGTTTAAGTGGGAGGAGACATTCCTTTTATAGGTGAAGGAAGCCATCTCCTTTACATTTTCTTAGATGTGGGACAAGCAAACAACTATTCTAGTATAGAAAAGCATATTGTGAAGGCAACTTGGCGAGGCCGGGAAGGTGGCTTCCCGGCGATGGATTTGTGACTTCCGGATACCGTAGCGTAGCTTGAACATAGAGCTACAAGATGCATGTCTCGGTTGGGCCTCACCATGGCTTGTGGGTGTCCCAAAGAGGGTGTTAATTATGCTTGGTGAGATAGCAAACTAGTCATGCTAGTAGGTATCTACATATGTAAACTTCATCTTTTGTCAATATTTAAATTTTGTTAATAAATATGTTCAAAAAAAGGAAGATTCTTTTAATAAAAGATCTTTATAAACATATCAATTTTCCTTGATTGAAATAAAAAATTTATTTTATTTTGATGTTTGATTTTAACTTCACATTTTACAATCAATAATTATTTGTATAAATTTTTATATACTAAATTAGTAATATTGTTAACGGGGATTGGAGCGGCTACGGGGACCTAATCCCCAATGGGGATGAGGACGGGGAATCCCCGGTATCTTATTACGGGAATTGGGGTGGGTAAGGAGATGGAGAATGAAGTCGGGTATGAGGATGGTAATTTAATCCCCTTTCCCTACCCTCCCCATTGCCATCCCTAGATCAGACCTCCCTCGGTATGGGGATGGTAATTTAGTCCTCTTACCCCACCCTCCCCATTGCCATCCCTAGATCAGACCTCCCCCGATATGGGGATGGTAATTTAGTCCCCTTACCCTACCCTCCCCACCCTCCCCCTTGCCATCCCTAGATCAGACCTCCCTCGGTATGGGAATGGTCATTTAGTCCCCTTACCCCACCCTCCCCCTTGCCATCCCTAGATCAGACCTCCCTCGGTATGGGAATGGTCATTTAGTCCCCTTACCCCACCCTCCCCATTGCCATCCTTAGATCAAACCTCCCCCGGTATGGGAATGGTAATTTAGTCCCCTTACCCTACCCTCCCCACCCTCTCCATTGCCATCCCTAGATCAGACCTCCCCCGGTATGGGAATGGTAATTTAGTCCCCTTACCCTACCCTCCCACCTCCCCCCAAACATCATTTTCAGCCCACTCACAATGAACTTCATAAACATTGGCCCGCTTGAATCCAATAGAAAAAGAAAGATGCAAACGTACTTGGTTGGTTATTTTCTTAAATGATATTATGAATGAATTATATTTGGTCTTAGAGACGGGTTGAATGAAAAATTTATTGATTTGAAGATAAAAAGAGTATAGTTCTCATGTTTCCAATAATAATAGTATCTTACACCAAAAAAAATAAGGAAAATACTAAAGTCAATGTCATATGTTTAAACTTACCTTTTACGTCTCAACCCCCAACCCCCCCCCCCCCCCCCCCCCCCCCCCCAACAATAAATCCTAGGTCCAGGGGCGGACATACGAATCTTTATCAACTATGAGAATCCAAGCATCCACCAACGAATCATATATTTTTTGTATTTAATTCATTGTTGAATTATGAAGATACGATCAGACCTGTTGATTTTATATCGTCCTTTTTCAGATTTAGGAAGATAGGTTCAGGCCTGTTGGTTTAGCGTTATATTATGAGTAGATTTATTAATGAATAAATGATTCATGTTTGTATTTGGTCATATCACTTGTGACGTTTTCTTCTATATGAATTAATTCACTTCATTGGATAAAAAAAAAATCGAAGTTGGTCAATCTTAAATCCTCCTTCTTTGTTTTAAACATCGGCTAAACCTTCATCTTTCTTCAATAGGCGATTTCCCTCATTTATTAGTCGACATCCAGCACCTTGTGGATCCTCCACAATCGTCCTCTTCAAAGTTTCCGTCAAGCTCAAATCCCGTCGGTGGAATTAAGGACATAACACCAAATCCGAGCTGTGAGCGCAGAAAGTAAAATAAAATAAAAACAATATGAAATACTTTTTCAAAAATCATCAAAAACAAAACATTTAAAATAACAAAAATAACTTACAAAGAGAAAATAACTCCTTGCGATCTATCCGCTCTAATATTCTGCAATCATTTTCGAGTCTTGTAAACATAAGCAACGTCTCGTTTAGTCCTCTCGATAAACATGTCATACCTCGAAACACACTTGAACAAGAATCTATAGGGGTGCTCTTTTGCTTAGTAGGGCTACATTTTAAGGTTATACTTAACTACGTAACACAATTAGCAAGTTATCAACCAATACTTTATAAATGATAATAATTTGATGCATGTATGCCAAATGAACTTCACATACCGTTAGTCTATATATCAAAACAAGAGAGCTTACACATCCCATTCTATGTATTTACCAATTGGGGGTGGTTATAGATGTTTCAAATATATGATCTGATACCCGTAACAATTCAATCAATATACCCCTATTGTTAGCCATACTGTTTACTTATGATCTTCAGACCCGAAACCTGATCAGATTGTTCTATCAACATTCTTCGTTGAAAGGGCTAGTTTTTCCTCAATGTGCACTCACTGGCCGATTATAAACATAGTTCTGAAACCCATTTTGGGCTAACTATAGATCCTGAAAGCCTCATAACGTAAACTCAACTACTCAAACAAATTCATTTCTTTCATTCCCATTTGAATATCAGTATCACCCTCATATCCTTTCATACTCATTTCCAATTCATATGCACAATTCCCCACAATGCATATGTATGATGAATGTCATCGTAATCATAATGCTTGCAAAATCATTGCTTACACATTTTGTTATAGAAAGCGATAACATTCAACATGTAATTCGACCAATGATAAGTAATTCATCCATCTCATTATAATTCTATATAACATTTATTTGAAAAGGTCCCCCGAGACCCTACCTGGATACACAGTTTTATATTGTTATAATTTTGACATTTAAATTTAATATATGTGGCTGAGATTTAGTTGTTCCTCATAGTCTCTTAATTTTTTATTTTTTTTTTATCAAATCTTAAAATTGTTTCTTAGATGAGTAAGACTGGATAAATATAATATTTTATTATTATAAAGACAGATTGTGTTATTAACAGATCGGAACAACTAGATCCGTTAAGTTAACAGATTAACAGATCCGAATTGTTACAGATTAACATATCAAATTATCAAATTCAAATCCATCTATCATCAACAGATTTGGGTCAAATATCAGTCCATTGACAGGTCTAGTGATTAGTCTTGAAAGTTATTTGTATTGACTATTACATACATATATGCTTCGTGGTACTTGCTTGAGTCGAGTATGTTAAATACTATGGGCCATTCGTCCATGTTTACAACTAGATTTGTGGGTTGATCTTCCTAGACTTCCTAGGACTCCTAAGCCAAGCCCAATCTATGAACTGTATATAAAGACCACATTCTGATCTATGCATTCTAAAAAAAATGTCACTCATGATCTTCTGTATAGTTTTCTTATCCCAAGTAGTTTCATTGCACATGCATTTCAAGTTATACTTTTTTTTTTGGTCAATAATGATGATTCATTAGGCCACGACGGCAAGCGAAAGAACTACAGGGGACAAAACTAGGAATAAGGAAAGAACTAGACTACAGCACAAAAGCAATGGAGGACACAACTTGATAGTTAGTTACATGGGCCCCTGGGAGGCTGTCAATTCTGAGAGCGCAACCTCAACTTGGCAAGTTTGGCCGCTGCATCAGCAACACAGTTAGCTTCACGAGGGATCCAGTTCCAACTGATCCCGGCAAACAAAGTTTTTAGATGAGAAACCTTGTTGATCATAGGGGATATTCTCCAGTTTGGGGAGATTGATGAGTTGTTGAGTGTTGTTAAGACTTCTTTGCAATCACCTTCAATAATGATCTTCTGAAGTTTCATGTGAGCAGCGAGTTGGAGGCCGTTAACCACTGCCTCAGCCTCCACTTCGATGGCAGAGTTGTGACTCTCATGGATGCTTGCACCAGCAATAGAGTGACCCCTATGATTTCTGATAATAATTCCAACCCCACTGTGGTGATTGTCTTCATTCCATGCCCCATCCACATTCACTTTTACATAAGCCGGATTGCGAGGTTGCCAACCAGGGTGGGGTTTATGACTAGTAGCATCATGATGAGGGCTGGTCAGCAAGCTTGACACATTTGACCACTCACAAAGGCTCCTTTGAATATTTTTGCAGGGTGACTAGGGGATTTGGCTGCCCATATTTCATAACAACCTCACACCTGTGTTTCCATATCTCCCATAAATGAAAGAAAACACTATTCAACAAGTATTTTGACTCACCAGACAAGAGGGCAGCCTTTTGATGTAATTCCAATAACCATGCCTCCAAGGTTGTGATTAGCTGTTTATCAGGTTTGTAGCCAATTGGGCCTCTAAACCACACTGCCGTGGTCCAAGGACATAGGAGCAGATAGTGCTCAATGGTTTCAAGATATTCGCCACAAATTTGACAAATAGGATTTGAGGCCATCTTCCTTGAAAACAAGTTCCAACTTGTGGGCAAGGCATTCGAAAGAGCCCTCCAAAGGAAATTTGAAATCTTTGGGATGGAGTGAAATTTCCAAACCAAATTCCATATTTTTGGGTTAACTTGCAGAGAAGAAGAAGACTGCACTTTATAATAGGTTTGAGAGAAGCATTCAATCTTTGGTAACCACTTTTGATTGAATAATTTCCATTCTTTGTATGTAGTGGCTAGACTAGTGTGTCATTTTCATTACCTATCCAATTGGAATAGTCTTTATATTTCTTATGTCTTACGCTTCAAGAAACGGTTCGAGATGGCTGATGTTCCAGTTTCTGTCCTCAACAATGATTTCTGAAATCAAAAGCAGAGTGAATCTATTGGATGTGATCATGGGTTTGATCAAACCCCCATTATTTCAAGTTATACTTTTAGTATGAATCATATGAATAACACAATTCACCTTCTTCTTAGCCAATCAACATATTCACCTTTTAAAGGAAGTTCATAGAAACCACCGGGGGTGGAGCTAAAAATTTTTAATGAGGGGGGCCAGGTATTAAACTCAAGGGAGAATTCCACAAATGGTCACTCAACTATGACTCATTCGACACTTTGGTTACTCAATTTTCAAATATATCACTTTGGTCACTCAATTATTACTATGTCAATCACTTTAGTCATCCAAGGGGCATTTTATCTCACTTTAATCACTTCTCCCAATCATTGTAATACAGATTTCTCAATTTTTCACAATTAGTTGGACGAAAATATCATTAATATTGTGGCAAATAATTTTTTTTTAATGAAAAAAATTAACGAAATGACTAAAGTGAATAACAGAGTTTAAGTTGAGTGACCAAAGTGCTATATCTAAAAGGTGAGTGATCAAAGTGTCGAATAAGTAAAAGTTGAGTAATCATTTGTGATATTTTCCCTAAACTCAAGATTTGGATTGATTTTGGTGAGCAAACCCTCACCTCAAATACCAATCACTAATAAGAAATGCTAATTTTTTGTCTCTACTTGGTCGTTGTTCGACTAGTTTCCAAAACGCAGTTATTAATTTCTTGATCAATTTGGAGGATATAATATTGCCTAGGCCCAGCCCTATTTATTTTTTGCTAGGTGAAATTTTTTATTTAAATTTCCTCTTTAATAAAATTTAACTATAATTAAGATATGAAGCTGTGTTTCCTCTTTGATAAATTTGAAATGAGTTTAACGTTTACGTATAAAGATTTACGTTACATTAATGTACCGAATACCGATATATCAAGTAAACTTAGTTCACTATAGAAGTGTAGTTTCATAGACAAACCGCGTTTACATACATAAAGAACACAATGGCTTTCTTTTCTCTATGATTATTGATTAATCAAGCGATGATAAAAAAGCAAAAGACTTGGGATGCCCAAGTTCCCAATGGGTTTGGGTGCTTAATTCGATGAAGCCCAAAGGGTTTCCACTGATGTTTTCAGGGTTTTGCTCTCAAGCCCGTTCATTACTACACTTGTCTGCTTTTGGACATGTTGCAGTATCTATCTGGATTTGAGGGGTGGGCAGAAAAGCCTACCAAACAGACAACCCAAACTGACCCAACCTGAGTATGTTTCTATTTTGAAATTTGCGTTTATGTTTTTTTAACTTTTTTAGAACCAAAAAGGGTTACATACAGTTCTCTTTTGAGTTGCATTCTAAATTTGTTGGTAACCTTAACCGAACCAATCCGTAAAACATGTGTTAATTAGAGATCGGGGGATAAAGAAACTTGGTTCAAAATATATAGACTGGACCACAATCAATCTCTCAGCCAAATAAACTCTCTTGCCATCCCCAGTTCGACAATTCTTATATATTTATGTTCTTCACCTCTTCTATTAATCATTGGATGGTTCTACTTGGAACTCCAAATTTAATATTTAGACCTCTAACTTTTTTATATTATTAATAGATTTTGTCAAGTCATATGAAAATATAAATAAGAAAAAAAAGAGAAAAATGAAAAAAAATAAACAAATACTCTTTTTTTTTTTGAAAGGAAATAAATACTTTTCTTACCTCCTCTAAATATAACATTCAATTAATTTTTTTTTTTTGGAATTTCCTTATATTGCCTGTACATACTGGGGAAGTCTCAACTAAGTTTGGCACTATCGGCTGGGCCCCATCGGTACTCCTAGGTACTATGCCATGGGTCGGGTTCACGACTTACCATGGCGGGGCTCATATGGGATGCCACCCCGGGCAGCCAGGGCCCGGGGCAAGGCCAGCACAGCCCATCTATTTACACAACAAGAGGGCTGATATGGCATCAGAAGAACAACCTGTGTCCCACATCGAAGACAGGGGAGACTCCTTTCCCATGCTCGAGTATAAAGACATTAGCACAACCACCTTTTACGGGTAATAACTCCTTCGTCCACTATTTACTTGATACACATCTATTAGTTTCTCACTCAGGCATCGGAGAGGTGTAAACCGTCTGGTACGGTTTACCCCTTTAACGTTGTGTTCTTGATACATGATTTAGGAGTTGGATCGGTACCCCATACGGTATAGCATTCTGTGTGAGGTACCCAGAGAAAGCCACCAGAAACATTGGAGCGCCAGATAGAGGTCTATCATGAATGAGCCAGAAGTGGCAGGAGAGGGTAGAAGTATCGCCCGGGCACTGATATTCTCTCCGGGAACTTCGTCAGCAGAAGCGCCAAGTGTTCAAGGAGAAATGCATGGTCTCGGATCCTTGGACCCTATAGTCCCGGATCAAATGACTCCGGTATCGGAGTTGGAGTCTATGCGAGCTGAGATCGCAGCCTTCAGGGAACAATCCAGGATCGATCGGGAACAACAGAGTACCGATAGGGAAACAAACCGCCTTGCGCAACAGAGAATGCAGGATTTGGAAGATGAAAACACAGCGCTGGCCCGAGCACTGGACAGGAGGCACCAGCACAACGAGGCACTCACCCAGGCCCTGGCTAGAGCATCCCAGCTAACAATAGGCGTGAACGCTGCCCCGATAACATGAGACCGCAGCACCGCCCCAGCACTTACTACAGAGGGCGGTCAACGGATAATCCAGATACCGGTAGACTTATTCCCGGACAACTTGAGGCATCTGCCACCACCACCGTTACCACAGCCAGTTCACAATATCCCACCGGTAACCGATGCAAACACGGCATTACTTGTGCAAATGAGTAACTCTTTGCATGCCCTGCAGGCAAGGGTACATGCCACAGAAAATAGAGACACCTGCTATGACCACTTACGAGGACCGCCCGGGCCCCTTCACCCAACAGGTTAGAGGAGCCATTCGAGCGAATACATCGAAACCACTGAAGATTGACTATACGGGAGTTGGAGACCCCTACCAGCATCTACAGGTGTTAATGCTCAGGTCCGGCGGTAGTCGGATCCTTGTTTAATGCGGGTCCGGTGGGCGGACAGCTACTCCGAGGATTAGATGATCTCCGTTTACTACAACATGAGAGACAGGGCGTCAGAGGGAGATCGCGTTGGGCGGTCTTCACTTCTCCAATGCCTAAGTCAGTCACTGTATATGTGCAGCATAACAATAAATGAGTAGTAATTGCGTAATTAATGAGGAGAGAGGAGAGAACCTTTTATAGTTGAGGAAGAGGTTGATCTTCTTCTTGTTTCCGATGTGGGACTGATGTGCTTTGATTCCCAGCGTCTGGAGCTTCTGATGCTATTTTGACGTAGCGCGTGGCGGCGCGTCGGCGGTGATCTGGGGACGGTCCAGGACTCGAGCAGTAGCCTGCCTGGCCGTGCCTTCGCAGGTTACCCCCCTTGGTGGGAGTCGGTACCTCTGGCGGTACCATGAGCGTGACTCATTATAGCTAATTATGCTCGTTCTGGCACATGTAGGTACAAGTCCCCCAAGTCCCCAGTCAAGGAGGGCAATCTTAGTTGGGGAGTTGATCGGCGGTGTGAAGCGTTACTTCCGCTAGACTTGCAACAGCATAATTAGCGTTAGTGCGTTGTCAACCATGGATTTACTGAGCGAAAGCTTTATACCCTTTCGTGTGGGCCCCTGCCAGGCCCGCCAGGGAGTCCCCCACTCCCTAGCCAAGACGGACCTCCGGATGGTCGGCACATTGTTTGTTGAGGGGAAGCTGCACGGAGCAGAGGGTGTTGGGTAGCGAGCCCAATCTTAGTACCCGGGTGATGGGGGTCAACGTACCTGATCAGGGTCGTCGTAGACTGTTGACAAGTCCCAGTGTCCTGTAGGGACGATCTGACCGTAACGCCGCGTGGCGGTCGTTGTCAGAGTGAGGCGTAGCCTCAGGATTCACCGCTGGCGGATACCCCCCGCTGGATGTAGCAGGAAACAACGTCGCGTAGACGTGTTTGGTGGTAGTTAGTGAGCGGAGTTGCGCTCAGCAACGCACATGGTTTGCACGATGGAGGGGGTTCTGCCGGCAGTGTCACGTATAGTTGAGGTTGCCCCTTGCGAATTGATAAGTGGAAGTTTTCTAGCGGGGATCCGCTCAGGAGACTTCGACGAGTGTCAAGTGAGAGGTTCCACTGGCGGAGTTTCGCTCAGCGGTGATCTCGACACTTGGAAGATGACAAGTGAGAAGTTTCGCAGGCGGGGTTTCGCTCAGCAGACTTCAACGCTCGGAAGATGTCAAGTGAGAAGTCTCGCTGGCGGGGGTTTCGCTCAGCGGACTTCAACACTTGGAAGATGTCAAGTGAGAAGTTCTGCTGGCGGGGTTTTGCTCAGCGGACTTCAACGCTTGGAAGATGACAAGTGAGAAGTCCCGCTGGCGGGGGTTTCGCTCAGCGAACTTCAACGCTTGGAAGATGTCAAGTGAGAAGTTCCGCTGGCGGGGTTTTGCTTAGCGGACTTCAACGCTTGGAAGATGACAAGTGAGAAGTCCCGCTGGCGAGGTTTCGCTCAGCGGACTTCGCCGACGATTTTCCTCCCAAAAGTTGTGGCTTTTATCAGACGCTTCGTCTGATAGTGGTTGACACGTGGCGAACCCCTAAAGGGTTAGCGTGCGGAGGCGTACCTCCTCCGCCTAGCTGTCTCCTCGCCATTAATGTTAGTAATGATGGATTTCGTAACAGAGGCGACGCCTCGGTTAATCCGGAGAATAACTGTAGTTGTGGGGCAAGTGTACGGCTAACATTTGATGTCGTTTTTCAATGGACGGCCTAGGACTGTTTGACGTTGACATAAAAGGGGGGGAAGTTGGCATATTTGACACTTCTCTAAACTTTGAACTCTGCTTCGTCGTCTTTAAGCTTTCTGTGTCTGAAATTGGAGAAGAAGGTTGAGGCGATATTGCCGAGTTTTCGTACGTGGAAGAACCGACGACCTCCGGCTCCGAAGACAAGTGCTCACACTGCTGTCAGAGACTCCATCGTTGAGGTTGGTATTCTGACTAATATCCCTGTTTCATTGGATGTCTGTCATGGTGATTTTCTGGGTTTTGGGTGTTCCTGTGGTACGTTCTTTGATGTCCTGTGAGGGTGTGAGTGGGTTTGGGGATGGGTTGCTGTTTTTGACAAAATTGGGGTTTTTATGGATTTTCTAGATGGTCGAATCTGGGTTTGAGGGCGTTTCTTCTTGTTTTGGTATTTTCTGGGTTGAGTGTTGTTGATGTTCTTGGGCACTGACTGATATAGGGATAGGTTAGATCTTGTGTGAGCTAACTGATTTGGTTTTTAGGGTTTTGGGATGGCCGACGTCATAGAGATTTCGAGCAGTGAGGATTCCGGATCTGAAGTGTCGTTCAGCACGGCGGATAGAAATTTTATTGACTCGTTGCGTCCATCTGCCCGTGCAGGAACCTCACTGCCAGAACCGCTAGAGGTGGAGCCGTTACAGACCATACTGTGGGTTGTAGATATGGGTCGTGCATCACGTCCGGAGAGTTCTAGGGCGGGGGAGGCTGCCGCTGCTCATACTATGCACGACGAACGCCTAGAAAGCAATAGTGCCGCTAGCGGTTCCGCTGGGGGGGGGGGTGGTGTGGCAGGGTAGGATACGGAGTCGGCCTGAGTGTTTGAGGACGGCGCCCCTGTTGACGAGGCGGGCGGTAGGATGACCGCTGTTGCCATCAACCGGCTGAAGCGGGTGTTCCGGTTGCCCGGCGTGGTGAAACTACGTCCCCCGACGGTAGAGGAGAAGGCTTCGATCCTGCCGGTGGGCCACGCCGCAGTGCACGAGGCTATATTCTGCGAGGGAGTGACCTTCCCGCTGGTGCCCAACCTACAGATCCTGGTGTACGAGTTCGGCATTGCCTTTGGGCAAGTGTGCCCCAACATGTGGCGGTTACTGCTGGCGCTGAACTCGTTGTGGCGGTTGTCTGGTTGCGAAGGACCGACCATGGCGGAGGTATTACATTTCTACGAACTGGTGTACGTGAAGCGCCAGGGTTGTAGAGGGTAAGTAAACCTCAGTCGTCGCCAAGGAGCGCCCAAGCTGATCGAGAACCTGAGGGGGTCAATGTCGTACTGGCGGGGTTCCTTCTTCATTGCCACGGCGGGATGGGAGTACCAAGCGGGGTCTAACGAGGGGGAGCCGATGTTTAGAATTAAGTCGGAGTTTCAGCCCATCCGAGGTTGTTTGCCGTTTCCGCTGAACATGATTGGCGGGGGTCTTTTTTTTTTGTTTTTTTTTTTTTGTACTCGTACTTGTATTGATAATGACCTTTCTTGTGCAGCGGGGTTGCGGTACAGCCTAACTCGTGACGAAGAGTGCCGCGTAGCACGCATCAGGGGTTGCTGGCGGAATCGCAACTTACTGGACTTCCGTCTCCTCACCGGGTGGGAGTTGTTGGTAGCTCAACAGCTGACGCGTGCCTTCGGTAAGTATTGTCCGCCGTACCGCACCTTTTGTGAGGTTGCCTCATGCTAACCGGCCTGCCATTATATATTTTTGTAGAGACTCCACCGGGAAACAAGGCGAGCCGTGACGCTTTTGCAAAAGCTATGGACCGTGCTGAGATCGACAATTTCCCGGAAGCCATGTATGCGTCTGGGATGGCGGCTCAGAAGACGGTGGTGAACCCGGAGACGCTGGCGCTGAGCCCGTCCGAGATTCCGGTGCCGCTGCCAATGCCGCACCACTCCCATCTTGGTGGTGACGGGTTGCTTGCTGTTCAGGCGGGGACCGGCGTGGTGAGCGAGGCGGCGCCGTGGAAAGAGAGAGCGCCGGCAATACGGCGCGGGGTGCCGAAGAAGGCGGTGCACCCAACTGAGGGTGTGAACATAGCAGGGTTGGAGCCGCCGACGGGGGGTGTGAGGCCTGCTGGGAGCACGCGGATGCTTCAGCGAAAATGCAGTCAACCCGACTCGGGCGGAGAAGAGGAGGAAATGGAGATAACCGGGGCCCGGGAGCAGCCGAAGAAGTCAAGGCAGGCTCCACCAGAGGCTACCGCTGATTTGGAGAAAGCGGCGAGTATGAGTGGCCTGGACTCATTTACCGCTTACGCCGAGTTTCTCAACGAAGGTGAACGGGACTTCCTATATCAGCTCTGCGAGCGGCTGGGGTTCGGCGGCCTGGAGGGGATTGTTCGTTCGACCGCCGTCAGCGAATCGCCCTTCAGCACAGCCTTTGGGCACGTCGCCGTTGGGCTCCATGAGATGTTTCAGGCTACATCAAAACAACCCCTGGTTGAGCGGGAGCTCAGGGAGGAGGTGGCGGGCCTACAGAGGGAATTGGGGAAGGCCCAGGAAAAGTTGGCCGACGTCGAGCGACGCTTGACAAAGGCCGACTGCGATGCGGCTGACGCCCGTGGCAAGCTGAACGTTGCCATTGAGCGGCACTTAAAGCGGAACGAACAGTTCGCCAAGTTGGAGCAAGACATGTCGCTGCTGCGGGATCGGGTGGCCGCCAAGGATAAGAAGGTTGAGATCCTTCAGCGGGAGTCCGCCGCCAAACAGGTCGAGGTTAAGCGGCTAGAGGGTGAAGTCGCACGCCTGAAGGCTGAGGGGAGCCGTGCTGCAGCCGCTGCTGTCGAGTCATACAAGCAGTCAGCAGAGTACAAGAAGGCACTGACAGAAGCAACGAAGGCCGGTGCCCTGGCCAATGTGGAGATGCTGCAGCAAAAGGGCGCCATCGACTGGGTGAAAGCGTCGATGCCGATCGTGCAGCCAACTAAGGAAGCTCCGCCGACAACAAGTACCGCTCCCCCTGCCGCCCCTGGTCATGTTGAAGGAGCCTGCTCGGGTAGCGGGGAGAGTGGCGGGCTTCCAGAGGGCGACTCCCAGCGGACGCCTACGCAGTCCGAGGTCTCCAGTGCTGGGTTCTTGGAGACCCACACCCGGGCGGATGGCACAATAGAGACCCCCAGTCCCACAGCCCGAGGGTCTGACCAGACGAGCAGTTCCCATCCGCCGCAGGCCACTGGTGGAAATGCAGAAGGTAGCGGAGCCGACCTCACCAACCCCGCCAACCACTGAAAATAGGAGTAGGAAAGTTTTTGTAGCCGTTGAGGCATAAATATTTTATGTAATTTTCTTTGGGATATAAATGAATTTTTTGGAACCTGAGCTCCTATACTCTGTTTTTTCTTTTTTTTGTTTGTGATGATGTGTGTACCGCTAGAGGTCTGGACAATTTCATTTTTGGCCATGAATGAAACATTAAAGGAATTAAAATTGGTCCCAGTGCACTGTAGCCGATGTAGTCCGCTGACTGGCGTTGCCAGTTGCCCCTCAGTGCTAGACTTGGTAACAATGGTTTGAATAATTCCTCGTTTCATTAATAGCTGTCTGAAGAGCGTTTACAAAAGCGGGGTCGTACCCGTTGGGTAGCTACCCTTAGCTAAATATTGAACAAAAATTTAGCTAAGTCAAGATGCTCTTGGGTAGCGGTATGACTATTTGTAGTAATACCGAAGGTGTTCGGTATTCCAAGGGTGGGTCGTTGTGACGCCATCCTTGTCCATTAAGTAGAAGGTGCCTGGGCTAACGACCTCTACAATTTTGTATGGACCTTCCCAGGTTGGGCGGAGTTTTGTTAGCAGTGGTATGACTTCTTTCATTACCCAGTCCCCAGTTGGAGGTTACGGGCTTTGACCCTGGCGTTGTAGAAACGTGATACCCGCCGCTTGTTCTGGAGATTGCGCAAATGGGTTGCGTCTCGCTTTTCCTCTAGTAGATCCCTGTCGAGGTTAACGCCGTCGCTGTTGGTCTCGGGGCAGTAGCCTTCGACCCTAGCGGTTGGTTGGGTTACCTCGATAGGCAGGACAGCCTCAGTTCCGAACATCATACAAAAGGGGGTTTCACCTGTGGCGGAGGTTGGGGTTGTTCTGATGGCCCATAGAACCTCCGGGAGCTTCTCCGCCCACAAACCCTTGGCCTTAGCGAGCTTCTTCTGTAACAGTTTCTTGTTTATCTTGTTTGCTGCTTCGACCTGGCCGTTGGTTTGGGGGTGGGCGACAGATGCAAAACGCATCTTGGTGCCCAAGTTGGCGGTGAAAGAGATGAGTTCCTTATTGTTGAACTGTGTGCCGTTGTCTGCGATGATTGCATGCGGGACACCGTATCGGCAGTAGATGTTCTTCCAAAGGAAGTGAATTACCTTGGTGGTAGTTATTGCCGTCAAAGGCTCCGCCTCTATCCATTTGCTGTTGTAGTCGATGGCGATAATGATGTATTTGAACTGACCTTTGGCGGTTTGGAATTTTCCCATCAAGTCCAGGCCCCACGTTGAGTGAATCCAGGGACTGACGATAACTGACAGAGGTTCCGCTGGGGCATGTGGAAGATCAGCATATTGTTGGCATTTGTGACAAGATTTTGATATCCGCCGGGCGTCATCACCAAGCGTAGGCCAAAAGTAGCCTTGTCGCATTGTGAGATTAGCCAAGGATCTGGCGCCTGAATGATTTCCGCATTCCCCGCCATGTATTGTTGCTAGCACGACCTTTCCCTCCTCTGGGGTTAGACAGCAGAGGTTGGGGTGAGTGAATCCTTGGTGGTAAAGTTTGCCGCTCTGCATGTTGTAACGGGTTGCTCTCCGCTGGAGCTGTCGCGCCTTGATCTTGTCCTCTGGCAATGTCCCGTTGCGCTTGTACTGAATAATTTCGTCCATCCAACTAGGATTGGCCTCGATGTTAAAGATCTTCGCCAAGGTTTTTGTGATACTTGGCCTGTCCAGAGACTCTACTCTTTTGTCCGCTGGGCTCTGGTGTGGCTGGGCGGTTGCCAGTCTTGCCAATGAATCAGCCTTGGCGTTCTTTTCTCTGGGGATTTGTGTGATGGTGTGGAACTTGAATTTTTTGAGCAGCGTCTTGGCGTACCCTAAGTATGCCGCTAACTGCTGGTCCTTGGCCTGAAAGCTGTCGTTGACCTGGTTAACGACCAGCTGAGAGTCGTTGAAGATGTTGATACTGTCGGCCCCTGAATCAATGGCGAGGAGTAGGCCAGCAATGAGTGCCTCATATTCCGCCATGTTGTTAGAAGCTTTGAAGTTGAATTTCAACGCGTATTCGACGCTGAGCCCCCTGGTCCTGTTAAGATGATTCCGGCACCGCTGGCCCTAGCGGAAGCAGAACCGTCCATGTATAGGTTCCAGTCTGACTGTTGGGGAGCCGACTCCTCGGTCGAAACCATTTCAGTTTCGGGCAGTACATCGATCTTGGTTTATGGCTGACGGTCGATGAGCTCAGCAATGAAGTCTGCCACCGCCTGGCCCTTCATGGCAGTTCGTGGTTTGTAATCTATGTCGAACTCGCTGAGCTCAATGGCCCACTTGCTGAGGCGCCCCGAATGTTCAGGGTTCTGCATTACTTGTCTTAGCGGTTGATTAGTTAACACATGGATTGTATGGGCTTGGAAGTACTGGCGGAGGCGTCTGGCGGCAACGATGAGTGCGAGAGCAAGCTGTTCCAATGGAGGATACCGTGTTTCTGCTCCGTTCATGCCCCTACTGGCATAGAAAACTGGGAGCTCGTCCTGGCCTTCTCGCCGAACGATGGCGCAGCTCACCGCTGACTGAGATACCTCTAGGTAAATGTACAATGTTTCTCCTTGGACAGGAATGGAGAGGAGTGGAACTGCCGCCAGGTAATCCTTCAGGCCTTGGAACGCTGCCTGGCACTCTGGGTTCCAATCGATGACCTTCTTGTGGGTTGTTTTAAGGACTTTGAAAAATGGGGCGCACCTGTCGGTCAGTCTGGAGATGAATCGAGACAGGGCGGTTAGCTTGCCCTAGAGGCATTGGACGTGCACCTTCCATTCCGGGTTCTTCAAGTTGAGGATGGCTTACACACCTTGTCAGGGTTGGCCTCGATGCCCCGCTCACTGACAATATACCCCAAAAATTTGCTGGCGATGACACCAAAGAAACATTTTTCTGGGTTGAGGCGCATCCCATAGGCCAGGAGGATGGTTATTATGATTTTTAGGTTTGCCACATGTCCGCTGGCCTTTATACTCTTGACCAACATGTCGTCTACGTAGATCTCGATTATCTTGCCCAGATGTCCCTCGAACATGGCGTTCATCAGTCGTTGATAAGTTGCCCCTGCGTTCTTCAAACCGAAAGGCATCACATTGTAACAGTACAGGCCTTTGTCGGTAGAGAAGGTGGTGCACTCCTGGTCGTCGGGATGCATCCTGATCTGGTTATAGCCGGAGAACGCATCCATCATGCTGAGGAGCTCGTGTCCAGCGGTTGCATCGACGAGTTGATCTATACGGGGTAGTGGGAAGCTATTTTTCGGGCATGCTTTGTTAAGATTTTTGAAGTCGACGCACATCCTCCACCTGCCGCTAGCCTTTTTGACCATAACCAGGTTGGAAATCCACTGGGGATAGATGACCTGGCGGATGAACCCAATGCCCTGGAGCTTGGCCACCTCTTCTCTTATAGCACGGTACTTCTCTTCGTCGAAGGCTCTGCGTTTCTGTTTGATAGGGTAGAAGGATGGTTTGATGCTCAACTTGTGTGAGATGATTTCAGGGGAGATACCTGGCATGTCTGCATATGACCAGGCAAAGACCGTAGCGTTGTCACGTGGGAACTGAGTGAGCTCCGCAGCCAGCTCTGGGTCTAATTGAGCGCCTATGCGGACTGTCCGCTCAGGGTGCTCGTCCGAGATGCTGACAACCCTCAATGATGTTTCTGGGTTGACCGGCTCCTTCTTTACGTACTTCTTTTTGTCTTCCCTGGGGTCCTCAAAAATGTTTGGTGGCAGTGCCTGACTACCTACCGCTAAGATCTCATGGCAGCGAGTTGATTGTGCTATAGTAGTAGAATAACACTCGCGTGCCAACTGTTGACTTCCCTTGACACAGCCTTGCCGTTGGGTGTGGGGAATTTCATGACCAGCATGTACCCGGCGATGATGCACTTGAGTTTGTTGAGCGCTGGGAGACCAATGATGGCGTTATACGAGCTGAAACAATCGACAATTATGAACTCCGTATGTATTTCAGCCATACATGGACTGGTACCGATAACTAGCCGCATATAGTCAGAGCCCAGCGGTTGCGTGGAGTCACCGGAGAAGCTGAGTAGTGGTTCATGATCTTGGAGTAATTTTCTGTTCCGCTTGAGGTCGTTGTAACAACCACTGAATATAACGTTGACAGCGGACCCGCTGTCAACCAAGATTCTTCCCACTGACATTTTGCCCAGAATAGCGTCAATCAAGAAAGGATTGTCATGGGGTAGATGTACTCCGCGTTCCTCCTCCTCTGAGAAGGTAATAGGTTCCCAACCAGACCTTGGGAGTTTGGCAGATCTTTCGTAGCGGATGTTGCAAACTTCCCTTGGGTGATTGGCTCGCGCATAACGCTTTCTAGCTCTGTGAGACATGTTGGTGATTGGAGCACCTCCGTCGATTGTGTTGATGCGGCCCATGGGCTCAATGTCGGCGATCACAGGTGGTGGTTGGCGCACCTTGAACTGCTCAAGTTTGCCTTCACGGTACAAGGTTTCAATGACCGTTTTAAGGGCGTTGCAGCTGTTGGTATTATGACCGCTGTCCTCGTGGTATTTGCACCACCTGCCGGTGTTTCTTGGCTTTCCTGTTTTTGGGTATTTTCCCTGTGGCGGCGGTGGGATCTGATCCTTGCACTGATTGTATATTTCTTCATACGAAGCCGTGAGGACCGTAAACACTGCATACCGCTGGGAAGACTCCGTATGTTTGTTGCGGTTGTTCCCATGGGATGGGCGGTTCCCCTTGTAGTGTTGGTCCTTCTGTCGCTTGTTTTGGTACTGGCCCTGCTGCCACTCCCTCTTTTTGTCAGTTGGCGGTGTGTTGGAGGTTTTGTTAGCTGTCCCCTGTTGACTGGAGGAAGGTTGTACTGACTTTGCCAATGCTGCTGGTGGCGGTGGGGTCTCTCCATATGTGATGAACTCTGCTTGGGCATGAATGACCGCCTCACTCATGAGGTGGTCGTATACCGCATTTGGATGATTGTAGTTGAGGTGATAGAGAAATGGCCCTTTGAGGAGTCCCTGCTTAAAAGCCGCCGAAGCCATTGTTTTATCAAGATCACGGCACTGAGATGCTGCCGCTCGCCACCTTGTGACGAATGCCTTCAGTGTCTCCTCCGTACCCTACTTGACGTTGAACAGTTGGCTTGTATTGTGGTGCCCGGGAAAGGAAAGCGTGCGATAATGCCTGGAATGAGTCAATGGATCCCGGCGGGCACTCGAAGAACCAATTCATTGCCTCATTGTCCAGCGTTTCGCTGAACAAGTGGCACAGGGTGGCGTCATCGAATCCCTTGTTGTTGGTGACTTTCTTGAAGGTGTCCATATGGACGAAGGGATCAGTCTTACCGCTGTAATGTGACATTTTTGGAGTCTTTGCATACGCCGGTCTGACGGCCAGCAAAATTACAGCGGTAAATGGTCCTGGCCTAGACGCGAAAAGTGGATTTGAAGTTGGTGCTGGGGTGCCTGATTCCGCCCGGATTAACCTTTGTTCCAACTACTACATCCTTTCCAATATTTGAGCTGTTGCATCGCCGGCGGGGTCTAGCCTGGTACTCCGCTGAACTGATCCTCGCCTGGGAGCGGGTGGGTTTCCCTCTGTTCTTGCCCGAGGTCTCGAGCGGTGAGTGTGCATTTATGACTCTGCCTCCTGTTCCAACATTAGCTGGGGTACAGGGGGTGGTCCCATTCCCGCTAGCTCTGGTGGGTGTAGCGGGACCTGCAGATGCACGACTGGTGCTGGTACCAATGCTCCGGTACCAGGTCGGCTGTGCCTGGTGCTTCGTGACTGCTCGCTTCGCACTGGGTTGGCGGTTGCTTCCAGCGTTTTCTTTAGCTCATCAAAGCGGGACACAAGCGTGGCCACTTGCCTTTGGGCCTCGGCCTTTTCCTTGCGTTCTTGCTCATGCTCTCTGTTGGCTTTATGAAGATCCGCCAGTGCCAACTCATACAGAGAGGCGAGGTCTTGGCCTGGCGGGCGGCTGCTACTCGGGTTTGTCTCACCGCCGGGGTTGACCGGGGTGGTGAATAACGCGCGGTTGATGCCTACCGCTGGGTTGGTGGGTTGGGGGATGGCGGATTGATCTGCCTGCTCTTCAGCGTACCCCCCGCTATCATTAGTCATGGTGATTGTGGCGGGATGACCTTTTGTTCAAGGCTTCCCATAGACGGCGCCAATGTTAATGCTCAGGTCAGGCGGTAGCCGGATCCTTGTTTAACGCGGGTCCGGTGGGCGGACCGCTACTCCGAGGATTAGATGATCTCCGTTTACTGCAACATGAGAGATAGGGAGTCAGAGGGAGACCGCGTTGGGCGGTCTTCACTTCTCCGATGCCTAAGTCAGTCATTATATATGTGCAGCATAACAATAAATGAGTAGTAACACTACACCAAAAATCGCATCAGACAACGGCAGAAAACCGATGTGGGATTTGGAGTCCCACCGTTGTAGAGTGAGCCGTTGTCTGATGAAAAATCAGACAACGGTGGAACACAGTTGTGTGATAAACATACAGAGAACAGGTTTGTGTTATAACTGTTGTGTGATAGCTCGGCAGATGGCTCGGCAGATGCGAATAGCAGCTGCGCAGCAGTTGAGGTGCTGTCTTCAGACAATATTGCCAGTTTTAAGCTGTTGTATGTTAAGCATATCAGACAACATTTTTTTATTTTATCTGTTGTCTGATTGATCTTCAAACTTCAGTTCTTGGACTATATCTGTTGTGTGATTAACTTTAGGACAACAGAGTTCAATTGGTTCTGTTGTGTGATTAACATTTAGGACAACAGAGTTTAATTAGTTATGTTGTGTGATTAGCTTTTAAGACAACAGAGTTCAATTAATTCTGTTGTGTGATTAACATTTAGGACAACAAAGTTTAATTAGTTCTGTTGTGTGATTAGCTTTTAAGACAACAGAGTTCAATTAATTCTGTTGTCTGAGTATAAATCAGAAGACACTGATTCGTTAAAAACCGATGTGTGATATATTGATTACAATGTGTTTTTCTCCCATTTTTGGCCATTCAGACAACAGGCAGTGATCATTATATCTAATCTGTTGTGTGATCATTTGAACATCCCATTCCTGAATTAGATTATGCATTCATTTGGTCTATTTACGAAATGAATAGTACTCTATCAAATACAAACATTGCAAACCATCAAATGATTCATATAACCATTGCTTTAAACTTCAAAAGCAAAAGGGATGCATTTCCCAATCATTGAAACCAACATTTTACACAAGAAAAACATTCTAGTGCATGCCCATCTACTTGGGACATCACCAATTCAGCTTGTTCTCAACTTCTTTCTCTTGGGTTCCACAGGTGGTTGGCTCTGAGTAGTGCAATCTGGCTCATCATCTTCTACAGGTTCTGCTTTTGGTCCTGTTTATTGCCATTGAGTACCACAACTTGGACAAACTCTCACCCTGAAATTCATCAAGCAGATTGATTAAGCACTAGGCTCTTTTGTTCTTTACTACCATATAAGTAAATCAATAGGGGAGTCAATAAGCTAATCAATATCAGTGAAGACTTTGGCAATGTTAAGATCTATTTAAATGTGGAGTGCAAAATCTACTGCCCTATCAATATAATATACCTTTTTCTTAGCAAACGGTTTTCCTAGGCAGTACTGATGAATTCGAACCGAACAACCCTCTTTCTGGCATAACACTGCCTGCCAGACATAATACACCACCAAATTGTCATATACGACAACATCAGCAAACTATTGGCAAGTTGCACTAGTAATAATTATCCTGGAATTAAAATGGTTAGGAAGGAAGAAAGAAGCATAAGAGCAAGGCTATAACTTGAATTATTTAATTTCGAGCAGTAGAAAATCACAACTTATGAATTGAACAATTGTGAGACAAAGCAAGAGACAACCTTCACGCCAGTTTCGTTGCACACTTCGCATGAAGGAACATCATTATTGCGAAACCAATTTCGCAGATCAAGGAAGGATCTGACACCAAGTCCAACATGACCCTCAGCAGTGAAGGAAAGCCATTTATCCCGTACAAATTCATCAAGAGTTTTTTCCTTTTGGGACATTGAAAAGTTCTTCAATGCAGTAGGGATAGGAAGTGAATCTCCTTGTGATTGTGATGATGTACCACTGTTAACCTAAAGAAAGACCACCAGAGTTATCAAGCATGCATGTACAAGAGTAATAACCTTTGCGTATTAAATAGTGCATCCCTTTGATTTTACTCTGATTCCTTAGTCTCAAATTCAGGTTTATTTTTGGCCTTTCTTTAGTTCTGCAGCCTCATTAATCTTAGAGAGTGGCACATTATATTTAGCTTAGTTCGGATAAACAAGACCTTTTTACATTATATTTGGGTTACGAGTCTACTAGTCCTCAATCAAAGACACAGTTGTTGGGTTGTGTGCTGCCTTTTGTTTGGTCTCATATGATATATACATGTCAGACACCATATTATATCTAATCACTCAGGCTAACTTGATCAGAGTAATTAGCTAAGGAGGCCAAATCAACCCTTTTTTCTTTCGGAATGAGGGAGACCACATCTGACACCCATACAAGTTTGCAGTTGAGCAGAAAGTGGATATATACCTAAAGTTCTAGCGTTCAGTTTCTATCAAGAGCTTTTTATAAATATCTAAACCACCAATAATCCACTTTGAGAACTTCCTTATTGGATAAGTCCTAGCTCAACTAACTACAGTCATCTTAAATGTACTTCTCCTATTTTGTGTTTGTAAAACTGGAAAACAGGTAGCCAAGCAGGCAAATAATTTCCTATCTATTTCGTCCTCACTTTTTTGGAAAAACAAGACCTACTTTATCAACTTAAGTTTTTATACAAAAGTTAATGCAATGCAAAGACAAAGCTTACTGGAAATTAGAGTTAGTGAGCAAAAATTTTCACACCTGATTCTCTAATCATAGATTAAGAGCGTCACTGCTACATATGGTTCCTTGAGCAGCTTCATGCACTATTGCTTCTATCTGATAATATCAAAAGAATAGAACAGAAAATATAAATGAATAAACAAATATCAAAATAAAACACAACAAAAACATTAAGCCACATACAATTTCAAAAAAAGAAAAAAGAAATACTGATTAAGCCCTATAATTAAACTTGTACTGGTCTTTACATACACATCTGTAGACGAGGATTATGCTCTAGCGTGCACACAATGCACAATTGCATATGAATAACTTTGTGTCTGGAGGGAGTGATTATAGCAGAAACCCAATTCCAACCAACTGCAACAGTCTATGAGAGAAGTGTATGGACATTCTAATCACTGGTATCCTTTTCGTTTAACTTTTGGCTTCAAAAGTTCTTTGTAAAGCATGAGCTAGAGGAATAGGTATATATCTTGCTTCAGAAACACAGGTGAAGAATCTTTATAAATTCAACTAATTCACCATTTGTCCAAAGTATCTTACATGACCTTTTGGAGGATAAAGATTTCTCTATAGGTGACACACAAACTGACAAATAAAGTGGATTGGCTTGGGGAAATACTTATAATCAAACACACAAAATGGAAGGTATAAGAAAATCAAGAAGAAAGAATCAAAGGGGAGTCTATAGGTAGGCATAACAAATGTATCAACGGATGACTCAATAATAACACAGCCAAGGCACGAGAGTTAGCAATAACGAAAAGCTAGAAAGCAAGGCTGCAGTCAGTCTCAGTTCAGGACCTCTAAAATGCTTACTGAATTGCAAGTCTAGTCTTTTGAGAAAGTTCTCAGATTCTGGTTCATCATAAACTGATAAAATAAAGTGAACATAAATCACTTTGTATTAAATAACCTTTCATTTGTGCAAGAAGCAGAATCAACAGCCACAAAGTACTTTCTTAACAGTCTCTGCATTAAAAGTTCGTCTGCAAATTTCTTAAGGCAATTTATCAAAATTCCAATAGTGAATAGTTACATGGAAGAAATGTAAAAAAAAAAACTAAAACTAAGGAGTAAACAAAATACTTATGATGGAGGTAACCAGAACTTGTCAAAAGTTATAAAGTATAAGATCAAAATATGTCACAGCAAATACACTCATGGAAGAGAAACAATATTATATGTTATTGCTGATTGAAATGGCTATACAAAGGAGAGAACATGATACCAACAGCATGACAAAGTGATCAAACGCACCTGGACATCACCATACTTGTAAAGATATTGTGAAGCAATGAAGCCCATAATTAGAAGCTGAATGATTTAGAGAAAACACCTCCAACGCATTATTAATTTAACCAGCCAAACAATACCTATTATTAAAATAGGGGGCAGCACTGTCCATTTTGAATATAAAGAGAAAAACGACCGCCGCACGACAGTACTCAACGTAATTATCTTGAATTTACTAAATAGTTCAGTGGAAAAGGACCTTTGAAATGAAACTCATATGTCTTAGACAACTTTCCTGAAAGCAATAATCACTTCATTTCTATTCTAGCCTTGTAAGTTCAGGATAAACTTCACATTACTCAAACAGAAAACAAGAGTGAAAAAGCTAATTAATATATAATTCAATATTCTGAACCTTATTACTACTAAATGTACTTGGGAACTGTAAAACTGATAATCTTACAAAGACATAATATGTATACGATTGTAACTGTACATGCAGGAAACTACCGTATGTCTGGAAGCATAGCTGTGACATATCCTCAGAGAGAAAACATAAACTTGAAAGCACAAATTAAGAGTTCAAATTTTATGAATGTTACCTCAAGAAATGCACAGAGAACCAGGTGCCACAGATTAGAAGGCTGTAAGAAACATAAGGAAGCAACAAAGTCTTCGGAAACATAGGTTCCACCAGCATCCGTACACGTGCATTCACAAGAAATAGACTTCCAAAAGCTGACAGGCTCCTTCTCATTGCATCCACTTGTAACCAAAGCAATCAATTTCCCAAGAACCGAAAGAAGAAATTGGGTATTCTCCATTACTAAACTTGAGTCCACCATGCTCAAAGATACACAGCATCTTAAAAGCAAGGTTAGTTCATCAACATCGACCGCCATATCTTTGTCAGAGTTAGTGTGCTTGTGAGCTCTATTTGCAGAGGCATAAGGTAAAGCAGAGAATAGGAATTTAAGCAGCTTATCTAGCTCTTTGAACAAACAATGAATGAGACATTGTAGATGTTCCAATTTTAGTTCATTGCCAAAATAATTACAACTGTCTTCAGCGTTAGACCAATCAATTGGTTCCTATAAAGATAGTGGAACCACTAATGCGTATATTCTTTTCAAAATCAGCACCTTTAGACCCTGAAGGTAACATAATCAAATTAAAATTACAAGTGGAACAGCTTAATGAAAACCTACTTTTAATGCATACAAAGATAGTAACTCACAAAGTAGAACAACTGCAATAGAGTGAAATATCAATGTTCTGCAGTTCCCATATGACATTGTTTATAAGATTAAGAGAAGTTCAGTAACTATCAAGTGACAAAACTACCTTGGACAGTACTCGGTTGCCAACTTCTCCACTTTCAGTTTCAAATATATCCATTTCCTGCACCAGTTTGCTTGCCATCCTACACATACATAAAACCCATTTCAATAACAGAAGCTTCATATCAAATAAGGGTTCTCTACATGTCCCATATAAATCAAACTAACTAGAATCACTTAACCATTCTGATTCCATACAGAATTACAATGAAGAACATCACTTCTAATCACAAATGAAAAACCCAAAACTAAATTGAAAAACCCATTAAGACCCAGAAATGTACCAAACGATGACGAACGACTGCTAGAGCTGTTGAGCCTCAGCGACGACCCGATCAAACTAGGCCTCGCTGCAGAAGGGGGCGACCTCCACTGAAACCGAAGAATCATCGAATTAGGCTCAAAGCCCTGATTTTCGTAATCGGCCCCCAGCTTCTTAACGCTGTTAATGAACCCCATCCAAGCTGCCAATTCAGGGTCATTTCCTCACTACCGCCGCCACCCTCCGACCATTACAGGATAGAGGATTTGCCAATATCCACCTCTCTCTTCCATCAAACGAAACTCAAAACACTTCCAAACTTCAATTCAACTCTTAACACTAAGAAAAGATTAGGGCTTTAGGTGATTAGAGAGACGGGAGGAGCTCTCTCTCCCTCTTTTGGTCTGAACTCGTCGTAATGACATTGACGCCGGTAGATAGGACAGCCGGTTATAACCTTGACGCCGTTGGGCGAGAGTTTGGAGTCAGACGATGGCCCGGTAACGATGAGGGAGTGGTTCGAAACTGAAGGAAACTGGGAGAAAGGGGAAATTAGGGTTTGGAGATGGGAATGGAGGTAATCTTTCATTGGATTTATGTGAATTGAAACGAAAATGAAAGCTAAAAAGGGAAGACGAAGACGTCTGGATTTTTGATAATTGGAGATTTCAAACTGATACAATTGGGGAAAGGCTGTTTGAGGAAATGGGTCTGAGCCTTTGAGGAGATGGCTCAAAGAAAATTGCGCAAGACTCTATTTCAGTATTTTGTCGAAGTGCTGAAAATGACCCAATATTTCGTCTAAGATAGATTGAAATAGCTCTTTTTTCTTTTGTTTTTATGAATCAGACAACAGAAAGACAAGTTATGTTGTCTGATTATGTAAAAATTAAACTTAAATTGAGATTTCAAAGAGGGAAAGTTCCCGCTATATGCTTTGATTGCATGTAGGGTGGTGCTAGGTTTAGTTATTACTCATTCACACAACACAAATAAGTAATTTGGTTGTGGGAGCATGCAATCACTAGATATATCTTAATAAAAAATCTGTAGGTTTTAAGGGGGAATAAGTGCCATTTTGGATCAAATCTACACACATCCAAACTTTTCCAATATATCTACGTTTATCACACAACAGAAACTAAAAAAACAGTTGTATGATATTTTGCAAACTACACTCATACAACAGATATAACTATACCGTTGTACGATGCAGTACGAATTTGGAGCCAAATTTGAGTCGATCTAGGAGGGAAATCTGCCGCTATTTTTTTTATGATTCACACAACAGATTATTCTTGTAACCGTTGTGCAATGGCCTTCTAAACAAAAACTTCAGAATTTCAACCACCTTATACAACGTAAGTTTACTAAACATGTTGTCTGATTCACTTTTCTTCATCACACAACACTTTTTTTTTTTTACGTTGTGCAAAAAGTGTTGTCTGTTAACGTTTTTGGTGTAGTGTAATTTCGTAATTAATGAGGAGAGAGGAGAGAACCTTTTATAGTTGAGGAAGAGGTTCGTCTTCTTCTTGTTTCCGATGTTGGACTGATGTGCTTTGATTCCCAGCGTCTGGAGCTTCTGATGCTATTTGGACGCGGCGCGTCAGCGGTGATCTGGGGGCGGTCCAGGACTCAAGCAGTAGCCTGTCTGGCCATGCCTTCGCAGGTTACCCCCTTGGTGGGAGTCGGTACCTCTGGCGGTACCATGAGCGTGGCTCATTATAGCTAATTATGCTCGTTCTGGCACATGTAGGTACAACAGGCTTTCCGATCGCAAACAAGCGCCAAGGGATATACGGATGAAGTGTGTTGTAACATGTTCTAGGAGACCTTGTCAGGGGAGGCTTTGAGTTGGTTCTACGAACTGCCGGTCGGTTCTATAGGGAATTTTAAGGAGTTAGCTGACAAGTTTGTAGCTCGATTCATCTTACGCACTGATGGGATAAACACACCAAGGGGCCTGTTAAAGGTCCAGCAGGGAGAAGATGAAACTTTGAAGTCTTTTGTAAATCGATGGCAGGCGGCTACCGCTAAATGCCGGGACCTTAATAAGGAACTGGCTGAGCTGGCTTTCAGGAGGGGCTTAAGACGCGGAGAATTTCTCTACGGGATCAACCATAATCAAGGTTCTAAAAAACGCTAGGCGCTAGTCGGGCGGTGACCCAGGGACTAGCGCCTAGGGGCAAGGCATTTTTTTTAAAAAATTTTTAAATTATTTTAATGACATATAATAATATAAATGACAATATTTAAAGTCTAAAAATTAATTATAAATATAAAAATAGTCAAAATATAGAATAAATTAGGGTTTATGACCGCCTAGGCTCTGCCTAGAACCGCCTAGCCCGCCTAGTCCCCGCCTAGCACTGCCTAGTCCCCGCCTAGCACCGCCTAGCCCGCCTAGTAGCTCAGCGCCTAGGCCAAAATCGGAGCGGTTCCTTGCCGCCTGGCGCCTAGGCGCCGCCTAGGCCGTTTTTTAGAACATTGACCATAATCCTCCAGCTAACTACGACGAGCTGATGGCCACTGCCATCAGACACGCCCAGGCCGAATTCAAAACGTACGGGGACACCCCCATACCAGAGCTAAGATTTTCCACACCGGCCTCGACGGTCAGGATGAGCCACGAAAGAGGGAGTGAGTCCATAGTCATGATAGGTTACCCCATACCTCGAACAAAAGAAGCAAAGAGTCCTCGTCCAAGTCTAACGGTTACGGGACCACTCACCCTCACTGGGAGCCGAGGGTACAGCAGGCCCCGCGGACACCACCACCACCCCGGTATGAGGTGTTCACAATCCTCAACGCTACATACGAGACTATCTGGAACGAAAACAAGGATGAGATACCGGGACCACCCCCAAGGAAGTTCCCGAAGAGTAAACTTACCCAGCAGGATACCGGAAAATTCTGCACTTATCATGAGGATGCCGGACACAATACCAATCTCTGCGTTGCTTTAAAAAATACAATCGAGTCCCTCATCCAGAGGGGCAAGCTTCAACGATACCTACCTGCTAAGGAGATAGGAGCTGTAGACGTGTACGGCCAGATCTTCACGATCCACGGTGGGGCCCGAAAGAGTTGCCTCCCCAGAGGAAGAAACGAAATTCTAGTTTCGGCCGTCCGGAAGTCTTCAACTTCCACAGGGCCCCGTAGTAAGACGGTGTCACCGGATGGACGTCGGTGACATTCCTGCAGGAGGAGGAAGCCGATCTAAAGATGCCCCATGATGATCCCTTCCTAATCACGCTCCAAATGGACCATTATATAATGTCCCGGGTGCTCGTGGACACCGGGGCCTCAGTTAGCGAATTATTTCGCGATGCATACAAAGCTTTGAACAGAGGAAGAGCCAAGCTGTCACAAGATAATGAGCCCCTCATTAGTTTTTCAGGAGATATCGTCCAACCACTCGGATCAGATTACCTATCGATCACGGTAGGCGAAAGTCCGAACTGTTCAACCACCAAAACAGAGTTCATCATAGTGGACTGCGTCTCATCCTATAATGCTATCCTGGGTCGACCGACACTCTAGAGTCTGAAAACCTTCATTGCAGGTCACATGCTGATGATGAAAGTGCCAACCCCGGCCGGCACTGCTACGATCCGGGGTGATCAGGCCGCTGCGAGGAAATGCTATTCTTTGACAGTATCTCGCGGTAGAGGAAAGTTTGAGATGTTGCACGTAGCTACTAACCCTCTGACGGATAGGTACGAGAATCCCAGAGATGATACCGATTCCGACGAACGGCCCGGTGCCGTAGAAGACATTGAAGAGGTGGTGCTATCAGAGCAGTTCCCAGACAGGACTGTTAAGATCGGTACTAGGCTGTCTCCGGTTGTCAGAGAAGGGTTGATCTCGTTTCTCCGCTCTAACACATCTGCATTCGCCTGGTCATACGAGGACATGGCCGGTATACCAATGGAGATAGCCACGCACAATCTTAGTATTGTTCCTTACTCGACACCGGTAAGACAAAAGCGAAGGGCCTTCACACACGATAAGTACCGGGCTATCCAGGTTGAAGTAAAGAAGTTGATGGCCATCAACTTTGTCAGGGAAGTAACATACCCCCGGTGGTTAGCCAACGTGGTCATGGTTCCAAAGAAATCTCCGGGATCATGGCGCATGTGTGTGGACTACACAAACCTCAACCGAGCGTGCCCTAAGGATAGCTTCCTGCTCCCGCGAATTGACCAATTAATCGACTCCACTGCTGGGTATCGGTTACTCAGTTTCATGGATGCGTTCAGTGGGTACAACCAAATTCGAATGAACCCGGCAGACGAGGAGCACACTGCCTTTACCATAGACAAAGGTCTCTATTGCTACCAGGTCATGCCTTTTGGGTTAAAGAATGCAGGCACCACTTATCAGCGACTTGTCAACTCCATGTTTGAGGAAGTTATCGGTACTATCATGGAGGTATACGTGGACGATATGCTGGTAAAAAGTTTAACTCCGGAGGATCACGTAACCAACTTATCAATCATCTTCACCATCATATTGCGCAATGGTATGAGGCTTAACCCACAGAAGTGCATCTTCGGGGTCGAGGTAGGAAAGTTTCTCGGGTACATCATTAGCCACAGGGGAATTGAGGCCAATCCGGAGAAGGTGCAGGCTATATTAGACATGGTATCCCCAACCTACCGGAACGAGGTCCAATCTCTTACAGGCAAGGTGGCCGCCCTGTCAAGATTCATCTCCAGGCTGACGGACAAGTGTACTCCTTTCTTCAAATTGCTAAAAACCCAGCATGTCGAGGTAATAGCCTGGACAGCTGAGCACGAGGCTGCTTTTCTTGGCTTGAAGGCATACTTGTCAGAGGTACCTCTACTCTACAAACCTATTCCAGGAGAAATGCTCTACATATATCTGGCGGCATCTTCAACAGCTGTGAGCTCAGTTTTGATTAGGAAGGACTCCGATTGTGAGTACCCGGTGTACTATGTTGGAAAAGGTTACACTGGTGCAGAATCTAGGTACCCGGATATTGAAAAAATGGCACTGGCCCTCCTGGTATCAGCCCGGAAGCTTAGACATTACTTCCAAGCACACTCAATCACCATTTTCACTAATCACCCATTGAGGCAGGTTTTGCAGAAACCAGAGACATCGGGCAGGTTAATTAAATGGGCCATCGAGCTGGGGGAGTTCGATATCAAGTACCAGCCCTGGACAACTATTAAGGGCCAGGCAGCGGCAGATTTTATTTCCGAGTCAATTCCCTCCTATAACCCACCCCTGGAATCACCTGAACCACTAGCCCCAGATCCACCTCTGCCAAGCACTTGGCGATTATACATTGATGGCGCGTCCAACAAGAAAACCAGTGAAGCTGGTATCCTGCTAATTAGCCCGGACGATCAAGTCTACGAGTACGCCCTCAAATTTGCCTTCAAGGCATCCAACAATGCCGCAGAGTACGAGGCTCTCATAGTAGGTCTGCAAATCGCCTGGGAACTAGGCGTGCAGCACCTTAGTATCTTCAGTGATTCTCAGTTAGTCGTAAACCAGGTTAGCGGTAACTTCGAGGCAAAGGAGCCCCACATGTCCTCTTATTAGGCCTTAGCCCGGGCATTAGTTCAGAGATTTACCTCCTACATTTTTACCCAAATACCGAGGGCAGAAAACGACAAGGCAGACGCCCTTGCTAAGCTTGCATCAACTTCTCCAAGTCCTACCTATAGGGCCACTAAGGTCGAAATACTCGAAAGACCTAGCACTTCTAAAACGGTGTCAGAAATATTTATGGTGGATCACACAGCTTCATGGATGGACCCAATTTTGAAATACATGGTCGACGGCCTAGCACCGGACGATAAGGTCGAGGCCAGAAGACTACATTTAAGGTCAGCTTGATACACAATCATGAATGGCAAATTGTACAGAAGAGGCCACTGCTTTCCCAATCTGAAGTGTGTAACACCAGAGGAAGGTCACAAAATAATAAAGGACATACACGCTGGTGTATGCGATAACCATGCCGGAGCCCGATCTCTTGCACATAAGACCCTAAGGGCAGGATATTTCTGGCCAACCATGTCGGCCCTAGCCCAAACAATATCCAGTTCTTGCCACAAGTGCCAAATGTATGCAAATATCCCAAGGGCACCGCCCATTGCCCTCTCCATCCTCCTTGCACCATGGTCGTTCTGTCAGTGGGGTTTGGACTTGATCGGTAAACTTCCCACAGCAGTGGGACAGTTCAAATATGCCATTGTCGCTGTGGACTACCAAACAAAGTGGGTGGAGGCAGAACCTCTCGTCGCCATCACCACGGAAAAGGTCAAAAACTTCCTATGGAAGAACATCTACTGCAGGTTTGGAGTCCCGGACACCATAGTCACGGACAATGGTACCCAGTTTGACAATGATGAGTTGAGGGCTTACACAGAGAACCTGGGCACCAAGATCCTCTATGCTTCCCCGGCTCACCCCCAGACCAACGGTCAGGTCGAGGCTGTCAACAAGATAATCAAGAAAATACTGAAAAAGAAGCTTGACGAAGCCAAGGGTCTTTGGGCTGCTAAACTCCCGGAGGTGTTGTGGGCTATCAGGACCACGACAACGAAGGCCACCGGAGAGACCCCTTTCTGCATGGCTTTCGGATCAGAAGCGGTACTCCCTATTGAAACACAAATCCAGAATCCCCGGATCGAATACTTCGATGTGGGTACCAACTCAGAAGGCCCACACCTCGATGCTAATTTACTCGAGGAACGAAGGGATGTGGTACACATGCATAACTTGGCAAACAAGCGGAGGATAGCTCGTTATTACGATGCCAAGGTACAATCCCGAACACTGAAGTTGGGGGACTGGGTCATGAAGCAAGTCTACCCAGAGCCCGGGGACTGGATCCATCCTGGACAGGCCCTTACGAGATCATTGAAGAGGTAGGCCCCGCAACCTTTTTCATCTGGGACATGAACGGGGTCGTTTCCAGGCATCCATGGAATACCCAGCGCCTGCGGTACTATTACAAGTAGCTCCGGGAGCATCTTGTCCTAGCTTTTGCTTTTTGACCATACAGCTATGGCAAGCTACCCATTGGGTACTCATTCTGTATTTAACCACCATGTGGTATTTGAATGGAAAAATGAATTATTCGGACCATTTCTAGCATTTTTTTTACCTACCCCGGACATTCCCGGACATAGCTATTGTCAGTTACTCTATTCCGGTAATAAGTGATGCAAGCAAACGCTTAAGGTACAAAATCCTAGAAATTTTAATTCCTTTCCAATTCCCATTCAAATTCAAAAAATTTCCATTCACAAAAAGCCTGGACTACCAGGCACAGGAATTAGACAATTGTTCAAAACGGATAATTTCTACATAAAAAAAAAAAAAAAAATTTTACTACTGCTCGCCACCGGTACTCTGGGATCCACCGGCACCAGACTTGACCACCGCCTCCCGATCTTTCTTCTTTTTCTCAAGAAGAGCCCGCTTGAATTTGGCTTCATCCAAGTACCCGGCCGCCACCCACTCCTTGAACTTCATGATGACAGCCTTATCTTGAGCAGCAGTTAGCATAGCAATGAGCTCTTGGGAGGACTTGTACTCCTCCACGGCCTCGTGCTTCTCCATGAGAAGGCGATCCTCCAGGTAGTCTGCCTTCTCCTTCCATGACATGGCAGACTCCGTAACTTTTTTTTCAGAGTCCCGAGCACTTTTCACCTCTTCTCGCGCCTCAGAGATTTTACCCTCAATCTCCACGATTCGCTGCTTAGCCGCGTCCATCTCGGCAATCATTGAGTCCCGCTCCTTCTCCAGCTTGGCCTTCTCGCCATGCAGATACTTCACCTGCCCGAAGAGATTGCTAACCTCCTCCTTCAGATGAGTATCTTCCTCGCTGGCATCAATCGCGTACACATTGAAGAGTGCCTGCAAACACACCGATTAAAATATATATACAATAATAATCGGTTGCAAGGGTAAAGCAAAACCATACCCGCATCATGGATTCCCGGGCGAGACGACGATTCTCTTTAGGTGTATTGTCCTTGGCCCGCACCCGGTCGAGGTCAATGTTCTTCAGGTCACTAAGCATGGACCGCACGAACTTTGCATTAGCAACCCCATACTCACTCAACAGCTGCTTGATAGGCTTCTTGGGGATTACCGGAATGGCAGGAGACAACAAGCCAAGCGAAGGCGATGACTCTGGTCCCGGGTGATCTTTCTTCTGCCTCTTCGCACCGGATCCCTTAACATCCCGACCGGTATACGTCACCTCCTACTTATCACTTCGGTGCCGGTGCCTATGTGATCTTTTCTTCTCACCCGGAAGCAATCCTCATCGCTCCCAGTGGAGCGAGAAGAAATAGACAAGGGGCCAGGTACCTTTCCCATCCTGATATCAGCTATCGGGATGACTTTAGCAGTAGAAGGCTGCACGACTTGGGTCACTGGAGCGTCAAGATCAGGTTCCCCATATCCCGTATCAGTGATCTCCAGTAGGGTCTCTTCAATGGATCGACCCATACCCTTCGACCCTAGGTCGACATCAATGTGAAGGGCGTCTTCTCCCTGGCCCATCAGCATATCCATCAACTGATCATCATCCATTCTGTCCTCCTCTTTGCCTTTCAAGGGTTTCCTCTTCGGCGCTTTCACTGCAATCAGTTCCAAGGTTAGTCAAAGGTAAAAAGGACGAGTGACATGCAAAAATAAATTTTTTTTAAGCCTTACCGGGGAGCCATCCTAGCCCTAGCCTATAAAGTATAGAATGCCGGATGAATCTATAAGAGCTCCTCTCTTTCTCTGTCCAAACATCATATACCCGGGCTATCCTCTTCCTTTCTACCTCGGATAAAGTATAGGCCTGGTCCCCGATAGCTTGGAAGGTACCGGTCAGTTGCCACCTCTTATTTTTAATTTGCCACTGCCCCCAGCTAGAAATACTTTATTCCTCCACCTTTTGCTCATCGAGGAAGGCATGTCGGTAACTAGTGGTTCGTAATCCCTAGCGGCAAATGTCACCGTACCCGCACAGGACAACTTCCTTGAGTACAAGACCCTGTGTACCGCGCGGAATTCATTTATGGAAGGCCACCCTTGTTGGCACAAGTCCCACATGGCCATCATACTATATATTTGTCGAATAGCATTCGGGGTCAACTGCCCCGGTGACAGGTTCAGCATCCCATCGGGTATCAGAGCCAAGTTCTCTCTCTACCCCATTGGGTACCGGAGGCTCAAAATTCTCTACCCCATCGGGTATCAGAGCCAAGTTCTCTCTTTACCCCATTGGGTACCGGAGGCTCAAATTCTCTATCCCCTCGGGTATCAGAGCCAAGTCCCCTCTCCACCCCATCTGGTACCGGAGACTCAACCCTCATCCTATCCTAGCGCGTAGATTACCTACCTACAGCGTAACCCGCTCAAGATTTCTCTTATACGGGAACTTGGGGGACTCCCTATAGGCACACTAGTGCCAAACCTTGAGACCAAATAATAATAAGTCCCCACCCAAGAAACATCTTGAACGGGAACTTGGGGACTTGTACATACTGGGGAAGTCTCAACTAAGTTTGGCACTATCAGCTGGGCCCCATCGGTACTCCTAGGTACTATGGCATGGGCTGGGTTCACGACCCACCATGGCGGGGCTCATATGGGATGCCACCCCGGGCACCCAGGGCCCGAGGCAAGGCCAGCACATCCTATCTATTTACACAACAAGAGGGCTGATATGGCATCAGAAGAACAACCTGTGTCCCATATCGAAGACAGGGGAGACTCCTTTCCCATGCTCGAGTATAAAGACATTAGCACAACCACCTTTTACGGGTAATAACTCCTTTGTCCACTATTTACTTGATACACATCTATTAGTTTCTCACTCAGGCATTGGAGAGGTGTAAACCGTCCGGTACGGTTTACCCTCTAACGTTGTCTTCTTGATACATGATTTAGGAGTTGGATCGGTACCCCATACGGTATAGCATTCTGTGTGAGGTACCCGGAGAAAGCCACCAGAAACATTGCCTATATAGTTTTATAATGAGTTTTTATCAACACTAGGGTCAAAACTTTCTTGCACTGAACAAAATGATACCCAACTTTCAAAAGTGATCAAAATGATACCTAAATTTTTAAAAACAAATCAACTTGATAACCAACTTTCATAAGTGATCAAAATGATACCTAAAGTTTTAAAAACATATCAACTTGATACCTCGGTTTATTTTTTCTAACTTCTTTGTTAAATCAAATGCAAAATAAAGCCCAAAAATTGAAGTGATTTGTGGTCAGAGGGCCGTCAACCATCTATTGGGCAATCAAATTGATTGTCGATGGTGCTTATTTTCAATCTACTGGGCAAGGAGGAATTGGTGCCGTAATCAGAGATGATATTGGTATGTGCTTAGCTGCTATTGCACGGCCATTTTCCTTGGTTAGATCAGCTCTGCAGATGGAGCTAGAAGCTATGAGAGCTAGCCTTTTGTTAATTATTCATAAAGGCTGGGACAATGTGGATATAGAGACCGATTGTGCCGCTGTGGTGACCGCACTCAAGAGTGATGTGGAGGATCTCTCTGACATAGGTTGTATTGTGGGGGATTGTAAGGTATATTTGCATGTAATCTCTTCACTAAATTTACAATCTATTTATCGTGAAGCAAATGTTGTTGCCCATAGATTGGCACACCTTGCTAGTGTTAACTATTTAGACGACTATTGGTTAGAGGAGACTCCTGTGATTATCCGGGATGTTCTCTACGAGGATTCATGTACTAGTACTCGAGGTTTAGGTTTTATGTCCCCCTCGATGTACAATATTTCTACTACTATTAATAATAATAACGGGCGTAGGGCTGAGTCTCCCAGTTAGGCTGGGTTCCAAACTCTTTTTTTTTTTTTAACAAATAGAATTAAAAAAAAATCTTCTATTCAATTCCAATTTCTACCATCGATCGTAGAAACAAATAAAATTCGGATGTTTCCCAACTTCTAAGAAACAAAGAAAACTGGGAAGAGAGAGAGAGAGAGAGAGAGAGAGAGAGAGAGAGAGAGAGAGAGAGAGAGAGAGGTAGAGATAGAGATAGAAGAAGAGAATTAACAAAGTAAAATAAAAAATAATTGAAAAACAAGTTTTGTGTAAAATATTGTTATAACCCCACAAAACATCGCAATACACGTGATCAATTTTAACAAAAAGTTACAAAAAATAAACCGAGGTATCAAGTTGATTTGTTTTTAAAACTTTAGGTATCATTTTGATCACTTATGAAAGTTGAGTATCAAGTTAATTTGTTTTTAAAAATTTAGGTATCATTTTGATCACTTTTGAAAGTTAGGTATCATTTTGTCCGGTGCAAGAAAGTTTTGACCCTAGTGGCGATAAAAACTCTTTTATAATTTACCTAAAACAATTAAGCAAAAATAATAATTTCTATATACGGCCCATTATTTAATACAAAAGTAAATCCAAAACAATTTGATTTAGAATTTTCTTAAACTAAATTAATTGAATATTATGATATAATTATTATTCAATTTTCCTACCCAAAACCCTTGAAATCCTTCTTTTAGCAAATTCAAAGGGATTCCAACAATATATCAAGATTGAGAATCAACCCTCTGATTAATTTTTGTGGAGGAGAGACCTACTCATAAGATTGCTCTGATTTTGGTTCATTCTTCTTCTCGTAGTTAAAGATAGAGATAAAAAGTAGAACAACCAATTGTTGGATCTCATATTCAAGGGCGTTTTGGTAAAAATAAGGAGGTCTACTTAGTTTTTCAAGTATTCTAAAAAGTAAATTAGAGGTGTACTAAGTATGAGAGGTCTAAATATCAAATTTGGAGGTCCAACTAGAACCACCCTTAATCATTCATTGATTCTTTTTTTTTCTTTGCCTCTTCCTAATTGTTTTTCTCATAGAAGGGCAAAACCCCTAACATCATATACACCACCATAAACATCAAGGATTTAAGGCTGGAATTATATAATTTTTTGTCTGGGTTAAGAGGCAATAAGAGACATTAGTTATTTTTTTTATAGAAAAATTCAGTCACTGTCCCCAAACTATGCTGCCAAGGCCAGTTTGATACCCGAACTCTAAAAAGTATCAATGTGATACCCAAACACGTATTTTGGTATCAACGTGATACTTCCGTCAAAAATCTCTAACGGCTCTGTCTGTCTGCTGACGTGGCAAGCACGCGGGCAAAAAAAAAGGGCAAAATAGACTTTTTACCCTTTCTTTTTTGGTTAATTCATTTTTTTTTTCTTTTCATTTCTTTTTCTTCTTCTTCTGAGATTTTTTTCTAGCCCAAGACCAGTCCGATGACGATGGTGACTCTCTCCCAAGAAATCAAAGTAAAATGGCTTCTTCTTCTTTAACCTCACTCTTCCTCTCTCTACTCTCCTTCTCCTCCGCCCAAACCATCACTAACTCCACCGAGAACCTCTCCACTTCCTACTACAAATCCATGTCCCTCGCACTCCTGTGGATTAACGACGATGTTACATGATAGGAACAACAACCAAAAGAAATGAAAAGGGCTGAGTAGCAATTAAGTGAAAGAGAACATTTTGGGAATGAGTCCACCGCAGTTGTGAACGATTAGGAAGGTTGACTCGGCGGAGTTTGGTCATCGTCAAAAACACAATTGATGGGATCCAACCCAGATCAGGCAAACCCAGACTCGCAAAGAACCATTTATTAGAGATTGGTGTCTTTGTTTGTAACTCATCCAAGCATTAGAAATCCTCCAAATCTCAATGAGGAAATGAATAAAGAACCTGGAATTGGAATGATTATACCATAAATGGAACAGCTAGAGCAATTAGCAGAGGGAATCAACCCAAACAAGCAATTCCATGAATCCTTAATGCTCAAGTAAATAAGCACCCAACTCTCTCATTATCGAATCGATTCAGACAATTTGTGCGTCGGTATCACCTGCCAATCCAGCAAATCAACAACAACATTCTCAGCCACCCCCTTTTCCTGATTCTACTACATTATCTTCATCAGTTGCTGTCATCTCAATATCCATCTTTTCGGGTACAGTTCCTCCATTATCAATTGTTTCCTGGACTTGTCCAGATTCCATAGAATGAAAAGAATCATCCAGCCCACTATTCTCGGTTTTTCGAGCACTATCTAAACCATAAACTGCTATATCCTCTCAAGTATCCTCCTTTTCCTTGGGAGGAACAGAAAATCACCACTATGAAGCTAAAAGCAAACGACATTACTCACAAACTAGAATTTCACCACTGTTTTGTTCTAAAGCTTTAATCTTTATCGCAAAAATTTGAAGCAATATAGAATGAACATAATTGGGGGCTGAAATTAGGGAATTTGGAAAGCTCCATACCTGGTTTGGAATCAGAGAAGACGAAGGCTTGAAATCGTGGCCTGATGATTGTATACGTACCATATGAAATTTGGTGATTTATTGTATACCTCCGGTTTCGAAAATCCCTCCCTCTTTGATCAAAAGAGGATCTATCAACGCAATTGAAGACCAGTCATCGGCAAGTTTCTGAGTTTGAAACACGAAGGTGATCCAGCCTCTCTCCATGGCGGCCGTCGCTTGCTCTCAGTCCAAACCCACACCGTCTTCTTCGAGCTCCCAAACTAAGTCGTAGAAGAAGCAACTGATGAACTCTTGGTGGCTTTAGTTTCCATTAGGTGTTTATTATGTGAAGAAATCAATATGCAAATGTTGCTCCAATGATCTGTACGGGGAGAGAAGCAGCGGATTCCGGCCAAAGAAGCAGAGTGCGGCAGAGCCAGAGCGAGAGAGAGAGAGAGATTGGTTGAGAAATTCAATTTAAAAAAAAAAAAAGAGAAGAGGTTATTTTGGTCTTTTACCTCTTTTTTTTATCTCCACGTACTTGCCACATCATTAATTTGACGGGGCCGTCACGGAAATTGTACGGAGGTACGTCGTTGATATCAATATAAGAATTTGGGTATCACATTGGTACGTTTGAGAGTTTGGATATCAAATTGGCCTTGACATAATAGTTTAGGGAGGGTAGCTAAATTTTTTTTTTATCAGTTTAGAGATAATCAACCTCAACTACTTGCATAAATGAAAAAAAAAAAAAACACTTGAAAATGCGAAGAAACCTAACCTATTCATTTTGCCGCTCTGATACAATGAAAGCTCTAATAGAGAAGCCCAGAAAATATAGAGTAAATGAGAGAGAAATTGTATTGCGTATCAGGTTGATTACAAAATGAAAGCTGAGTACATATTTATACTAGCTGAAAAGAACAGATGAGGTACACGTGTAAGAGAACTGGCCACAAAGAAACTGATTGCTAACTGACCTTATTAAGCTAATAGCAGAAAAGCTACAATATGCAACATATATATTTGATCACAATCCTAACACCCCTCCTCAGCTTGATGGGAGGATGCTATCATCAAGCTGGAACATATGTATAATTGTTAAGAAGAGTAGAAAACCATGGTGAATAAACCTGGGAGCTATCACACCATATGTGTACTTCAACCAGGAGAAATAAGTGGCATGGAAGAACAGGAACTTGGTTGAGCAGCAATGGAAGCAGACTTGGGTTGAGAGGAGGTTTGTGACTGCTGCTTGTATCTGCAAAGTTTAGCAATGTGTCCAGAAGTCCTGCAGATTTGACATTTCACATATGAGCTCAAAGCAATATTATGGGGCTGAGAATTTCTCTGATAACAGTTGTATGCACAATGTCCTCTTTTTCCACAGATTTGGCACACAATGGGATTGTGAGGAGATGAGTTGTTGCTTCTTGGTTTGTTGTTGTCATCCTTGTAGTCACAACCTCTGTTGAAGTAGTTTGTACCTCTGTTTGAAAAGTTAGGACAATTCATCTTGTCTTCAGTGTACCCTGCAGCTGAGTAGGTAATATTGGTTGACAATGAGTGAAAACCTTGCTGAGGTGGCATGCCATTGTAGGAATCCTTGTTGAGAAAGAACCCTTGCTGCTGTGAATGGTTGTACTGAGGGACATGATTGTAACCACTATTTTGAGCCATGCATCCTCCATTGAAATTTTCATTACCAGTCCCATTAATCATCCCATATCCAGGGTTAGGCATTGAATGAGGTGCACCATTACTGATAGAAACTGAGGGCATGACAGCATAATCATTTGAGGCATGACAAGGAGTGAAAGTAGAAGGAGCTACAAGCTGCAATAAGTAACTATTGGTTTGCATTTGAGGCATATGAGCACCAAATCGTTGAAGCATACCACCATTGTTGTGAGCAAAGAAATCAGTAGGTTGGGTGAGACATGTATTTGCACTTGGTTGAGGAAATCCCAGATATGATGTCTGCAAATAATCAACAAATGTGGGAGTACAAGGTGATGAAGCATCTGTCATGTATAGAGGCTGAGGTCCAGGACTAGCAGCAGATTGTGAAGGACTTGAATTAGACATGGAATGCACATTATATCCAATAGAAGAGGCAACACTACTTGTAGGCATCATAGAATTAACATCAGATTTGGCATTTGTAATAAGAGTTGGTGCAGGAGTAGACCCTTTGATATTATCATCTTGTGCTATGATTTCAGTAGTGGAAGGCAAGGAAAGAGACTTGTCAACCTCTTCAAGTTCAGCTTCAGCAATGAGCAAAAGAGACCTTAACTCTTGCATTGAAATGGGGTTATGCTTAGCCCTGATTATAGTCTTCATCGTAGTATAGGCTGATGGCAAACCAAGTAGCACAGAAACAATTATGTCTTCATCTGTCATATGAATCCCTACAGTAGCCAACTGATCACAAGCAATCTTCACTCGATCCAGGTAGTTGTCAATAGAATCTGACCCTTTTTTAAGTTTGTAAAAGTTGCTCTTTAGTTGCTCTTTGTTAAACCAAGAAGTAGAGGCATACCTCTCTTTAAGCAAACACCAAAGGTCTCTAGAAGTGTTACTGCCAACAACAAAAGAGAGTACACCACTGGATAGAGTAGCAACAAGCAAAGTCATAACAGCATAATCATTTTGTTTCCAAGTAAGGTACTCTGCTGTCATTTGAGATAAGACACCACCTTCTTTTGTGATCATGTATTGTGAGGGACAAGGAAATGATCCATCGACATATTTCATTAGGTCACAACCTCTTAACATTGTCTCTAACAAAAACTTCCATGTGACATAGTTAGAGCCATCTAAGTGAACCGGAATCAAATTGCAGAAGTTGGACAGTAGACAATTTCTTAAGTAAATATCGGTATTCATGATGATAGGCAACACAGATCAACACTCAAAATTCACCACTGATGATCTCCAATGATGAGCAGATGAACATAACCAAAAACTAACAACTTCCAGCCTATGTAATGTATAGCAACTTCACACTAGGAACAAATAAATTCCAACAAAATAGCTCTATGATCTTCAATAATTTCTAATATGATCTTGAACAAATTCTGATGAGAAGCTAGGATTTGTAGACTTCCATATCTTCCAAAATCAACACTAGATCTTCCACAATCTTCTATTCACAGTAAGTCAACGAGAATTGCACAAAAGTAAGTATTGAAACTTCACCAAGTGAAAACTAGGGTTTCATCAAACTTCAATCTGAAGCAAACTTCAACAAATCTCATGAATTTGGACTAAGAGCAGTAGCATACTACTTCAAACTTAGAATCAAAGCTTCGAAACCAAAAAAAAAAACAAAAAAGAAAAATCAGCAACAAATATCAACTATCAGAACTTTCATAATTCCAGATCTAAAGAATGAACTTATCTCAAGGTTGAAATCTTCGATTTTGCAGAAATCAACACTAGCAGGAAGAACTAGAAGAGAATGATAGCTCCATGAACCTCAATTGCTAGGCACAAAATCTGATCCCGATCGAACCTGGCTCTTGATACCATGAAAAAATAATCTGGGGTTCACATCCAAAACCAATTGGCAATGGATGGAGTGGCCCAAACCCTTATAAACACATAGGCAAGGTCCCATTTTTCCCATGTGGGATGTATATATTCTCAACACGCCCCCGCACATGTGGCGAATTCTTCAAGCCATACACGTGGACAATTTTTTGGTGACGTGGAGCCCGTGTGGCTGTTAGGCATGCACACGTGGGTAACCTGGCTTTGATACCATGAAAACTCTAATAGAGAAGCCCAGAAAATACAGAGTAAATGAGAGAGAAATTGTATTGCGTATCAGGTTGATTACAAAATGAAAGCTGAGTACATATTTATACTAGCTGAAAAGAACATATGAGGTACACGTGTAAGAGAACTGGCCACAAAGAAACTGATTGCTAACTGACCTTATTAAGCTTATAGCAGAAAAGCTACAATATTCAACATATATATTTGATCACAATCCTAACATATTCCACATTCTGAAAAACTCAACGTGAACTAACCAGTGTTCAGGTCTACTAGCACAAGGTTGTTATAAATGCTACCTATCTTTTGACGATTGTTTTTTATTTTTTATTTTTATTTTTTAAGGTAGAAACAACAATTTTATTAGGGGGGTGAAATTTGCACACCCCTATTTGCAAATGGCACACCCTTTGATTTTTTTATTACTATTTCATCTCACAATTTTTGACACTTCCTAAAATACCCTAAAGCTAGATTTTTTTTATTTTTTTTCCCCTTTTTGGGTCCTCTCTCTCTCTCTCCCTTCCCCTCCGACCATCTTATCTCTTTCTTCTCCATGTACGAGCCCAAGCTGGTTAGAACTAGGATGAGTATCAATAAACACTTCCCAATCAGTTTTCCAGCTCTCTTTCTGCCCTCAGCAACTTGGTTCATCTATATGAATAAACTTCTATTCTTCATTTCTTCCCCAGAATGAATGAACACTAATAAGAAATGGTTGCTTCTACTTCTGGTCTAGAGGTTGTCTGATTGAACGGTCTGGCATCGGAATGATCAGAGGTCGCTGGTCCTGGTCGTCGGAGTTGGGACGGTCGGAGTCCGAAGAAGAAACCGATGTCATCCGCGTCGACGCGCTTGTCTGGGTTTTTCAGATCTCTGAAGCTCCGGCTTGAAGCTTCTGTTCAGAATCTGTTGCTTGACGTCGGCAGGTCTGGTTCTGCAAGGTCGATCGTCTTTGAGGTACTTCGAATCCGATCTCTGCCAAAATCGGGTATGGGTTGAATTAATCTTGAAAGAAAAAGAAAATAGCATGTGGGACTGTTTGTTTGAACCTTGTTTGTGACTGGATAGGTTGTCTTGTTGTGACTGTGATGCAAACAGAAAATGACTTTTGGAGAAGAAACCCAGCTTATGTGCCAGCAGTTACTACTAGGAAGATATTGAGGCATATCTGAAACAGGTCGTCAATTCAATGAGTGGTTCAAATATTATTTGGGTTTGACTAAAGCAGTTAATTTTTCTTTTCTCTAGTGGTGGTTTTAGAGTTTTTCTTTCAATTCAGGGATTCTAGGAATTTGCTGCAGGTGGTCAGTAAGTACTAACTACATTTGCAAGTCACAATCGTTAGTTTACCAGAGAGGCTTTGGCAAATGCTTCTGGAGGTGTAATTGGCCAATTCATTGAGGTAAACCTTAATGAATCCTTAATAGCTATGTCCAGTTGTGAAATTAATAATTCAACCTCTGCCAGAAGATTCACAAATGGGGTCTAGGTCTTGGATACGTCGAATTCACCCAAATCGAAGCCGTCTACGCCGCCCTCGGATCCATGGCTGTTGGATTTCTTCCAATGCTCTGCAAATGAGTCTCTGTTCTTTAACCTCGCAGCTAGAAAGAGGAACCCAGCTTGAGCTCGTACATGGAGAAGAAAGAGATAAGATGGTCGGAGGGGAAGGGAGTGAGAGAGAGGACCCAAAAAGGGGAAAAAAATATAAAAAATCTGGCTTTAGGGTATTTTAGGAAGTGTCAAAAATTGTGAGATGAAATAGTAATAAAAAAATTAAAAGGTGTGCCATTTGCAAATAGGGGTGTGCGAATTTTACCCCCCTTTTATTATCACTTCACTCATGTAACCTCTATAGTGTCAGATTATTCTAAATTTGAAGCGGCGACTGCTTATTATGTTGTGAAACTTATATCCAATGCTGTCTCTATCACCCTCAGAAATTTATCCTCCAACACTTCTATTGCTGATTCTGCAAGTGATCCATATATCCACTGTACTACTCGACCGGCCATTATTGTATTATCTTCAACAATCATGAGGGCATGAAGCACACCCTTCTGGTCCTCTCCTGTTATTATCTGATGTAACCTCTCTAGAGTATAGAATTCGAATCACAATTGTATACTACTGTGTCTCTATCTGACCCCTATATAAACCAATTCAAACTCTATTGACATAAATCCCATTTCCACACTGTTTCTCATTCTCTCAGTTTCCCACCATGGATTCAGAACCTCCGGTTGAAATGTACTTCTTCCCCTTCGTCGGCGGCGGCCACCAAATCCCGATGATCGACACCGCCCGAGTCTTCGCCTCCCACGGCGCCAAGTCCACCATCCTCTCCACCACTCTCTCCAACGCCCTCCGCTTCCGCAACTCCATCCACCGCGACCAAACCCTCAACCGCCGAATCACCATCCACGTCCTCGACCTCCCAAACGACGCCGCTCCCCCCGACACCTCCATGTCCGCCGCCCCCTTCACCGACACCTCCGTCTTCCAACAGCCCCTCAAGCAATTCCTCACCCAATACCCTCCCGACTGCATCGTCATCGACATCTTCCACCGCTGGGCCTCTGACCTCATCGACTCCCTCGGAATCAGGAGGATCGTCTTCAACGGAAATGGGTTCTTCTCCCGGTGCGTCATGCACAATGTCAGCCGATTTCGGCCTCACGAGAAACTGGGTTCCGATTCGGAGCCGTTTGTGGTGCCGGGTCTGCCTGATCGGGTCGAACTGACGAAATCCCAGATGCCCATTTTCTCCAGAAACAAATCTGGGCCTGATAAGTTTGGGCAATTGGAGGATAAGAGCTTCGGGGTTGTGGTGAATAGCTTCTATGAATTGGAGTCGAAATATGCTGACTTTTTCAAGAAGGAATTGGGGAAGAAGGCGTGGGGGATCGGCCCCGTTTCGCTATGCAACAGAGACGAAGCTGATAAATCTGAGAGGGGACAAGCTGCTTCTGTTGATGAGGAGAACATGAAGTGGTGTTTGAATTGGTTGGATTCTCAAGAACCTAACTCGGTTGTGTACATTAGTTTCGGAAGCTTGGCTCGATTGTCTTATAAGCAACTGATTGAGATCGCTCATGGGCTTGAGAATTCTAAGCAGGGTTTTGTCTGGGTTATTGGGAAAGTGTTTACATCTGAGAATGAGAATCATGAAGATGAGGAAAATTGGCTTGTGGGTTTTGAGAAGAGGATGAGGGAGAGTCAAAGAGGGGTTGTGATAAGGGGATGGGCTCCTCAGATTTTGATGCTGGAGCATAAGTCTGTAGGTGGGTTTGTGAGTCACTGTGGGTGGAACTCGACACTGGAGAGTGTCTGCGCCGGTGTGCCGATGATCACGTGGCCGCTCTCGGCGGAGCAGTTCTCGAATGAGAAGCTGATTACTGATTTGTTGGGGATTGGTGTTCAGGTTGGGAGCAAAGAGTGGGCGTCGTGGAATATGGAGAGGAAGGAGTTGATTGGGAGAGAGAAGGTGGAAGATGCGGTGAGGAGGGTGGTGGGTGGTGGAGATGAGGCGGTGGAGATGAGGAAGAGAGCCAGAGATCTTGCGGAGAAGGCCAAAAGAGCTGTTGAAGAAGGTGGGTCATCATATGCAGAAGTGGATGCTCTGATTTCAGAGCTCAAGTCACTGAAGGAGAAGAATTAGTCGGCCAAGATTTTTCTTTGAAATATGGGACTCTGTCATTCAAGTTGTACTCTTTATAAGTGTTGGGTTAGTTGCATTGGTCGGTGCATAAAATAATTTTTATAGACGATACTGTATTTATATTTAACGATTGAAATTAGGGATGTGCAGGAAATAAAAAAATAAAAAAAGAGGCAAGTTTCTTGTTACATGATATCATATTAGTTTGAGTGATGCTACATGCCTACATACCCCAAATATATTTACCAAAATTTGATCCCAAATGATGTGGCAAGTGATGTGTCAACTCAACTGCCACATAATTACCTTAACTTGATATTTCCACTTTTTGGCTATTTTTTTTATTATTTCCACTTTTAACTAAATTCTTAGGTAGGGCTAGTACATTTGCCATACCTAAAAATTCTTCTTTAGGGAAACAACTGAAGATCAGAAACCTAGTGAGTTTCTTTCATATGCAGGGTTTAGAATCGAAGACTATGTTCTTGTAGCGATTAATATTGAAAAATAATTTTCTAATTGGTTCCATATATCTTATCTTCCCGATATGCTCATTCTCTAATTGAACAAATAAAAAATTCTAAACATCTTTAGGTAGAAAATTGATGGGCAGGAGATGCAAAACTACCTCTTCAAAGATTAAGCATCTGGTAAAAAAACTTGCTCATCTCAAATTGAGCTAGGTTTCATTTTTATGCAGCAAAGATAAATGTTATTAATTTGAGAAAAGGCCAACGTGCTCTTAGGTTGGATTCAATGAATCAATATTCGGTAACTCCCTAAATCTGAACATTGAAGATTTTTCAAATGTCTCAATGTCTCGACCTAGCAGAGCTCTGCTAGGGTTGGGAGAGCGCCGCCCTCGGGTTTGGCCTCTCTGCACCTCTCTCCGTCCTGTATGGAGTGCATCTATGGCGTCTTCTCTAGGGGCTCCAAAATCAAGACCGGCTATCACCGTGTCTTCTCTGTCGCAGATTCTGTCTGTGCCATCATTGCTGGTAGGCCTGAAGGCCTGTGTTCTACCGGATCTTCTACCTATTGATGGTGGTGGCTCGATTAGGCCAAGGAGGGCGAGGCTCAAAGATCAGGGTGCGTTGCTAGAGGGTGAGGCAATTTCGATTCGATCATGGCGGAAGGGATCGGAGTGTGAGATCAGGGGTCACACTCGGTTTGGGTCTTCTATCTGGCAGCACCTCCATCGAGGACGTTTTCTGGTTTCTCGACATCCCTTGATTGTCTGGAGGCAATTGGTTCATCTGCTTGGGTGGTCTGACTTCCGCGACGTCGGCGCTGGTTTGGATGGACGGATTGGTTCACTTCCTCATTGCCCACAGGTTTACGGCACGATGGATGACGGCGTCCTTTCTTTACGTGGGTCATCTGGTGGTACGGAGCTCAGGAGATTTCTGGTGCCATAGTGCAGGGAGACCGGAGGCGTGGTGGCCAGATCTCAAGCCATTTGGTGCGGCGACAGGACTGGAAAGGACAACCCTGAGTGGGCTAGGGCTTGGGCCTCTTTTGCTGACTTGGACTTGGGCCCTAATGGTTTGCCTAAGGTTGCAGCTTATGGGCTTATTTTGTTTGCCCGGAGTGGAGATGAGGCTAGGGTGCCCATGAGCTTGGGTGTCCTAATCAATTTCAAATGGGCTTGGGCTTTAATCAAGGTGGCTTTGGCAGACTTGACTTTGGGCTTAGGTCGAATCTGGATCCGTATTTGGGATCCTGGTCGCTTACAAATCCGGATCTTGGATCCGAAACAGCTGCTCATATTGTTCTGGTATTGGTTCTGGTTCTTCAGAGTTTGTTTGCCTAAATCCGAGGTTCTGACACCCTTGGTCGCTTCCGATCTCTTGGTGAGCGAATCGCCTTTCCTAGGTGGTCATATCATCAGTTACAGTTACGGTTACTTGTCTATTTACACTGCTTCAGTGACATATGCAGTGCAGCAATGCCTTACGGCATCAAGTCACATGGTTACCTGGTTACCTGGTTACCTATTATTCTCGATGTGATTGTGCATCTAATTATGCTTTATTGTTTTTTCTTCATTACAGATGCGTTTGTGCATCTTGTTATGTTTTATTGCTTTCTTTTGATGTGTTATGCATCACTCCATGTAATCCTAAATTTTCACTTAATATAGTTTGTCGTCTTCCTTTCAAAAAAAAAAAAAAGATTTTTCAAATGAAAAGAAATTAATAACTTCTTTTTAATGAACAAAAAATGAAAGTGGACATGTTAGAGACTATTGGGATGGAAATGATTACGTGGCAACTGCTACATCATTTGTGATTCAATTTGATAAAAACATTTGAAATCCCAAGCGTTTTTCTATTAGTTAACCAAAAAAAAAAAAAATCATATTAGCTATCAGATCTATACATTAGGTAAAGTGATGACAGTAGTGGTCTGGTGGAGTTAGAAATATACCATGACAGTAATAGGATTAGGTAAACTGAGGACATCAAAAAATTAATTCATAAACATAAAATATGAATGACGTTTTATTAGAGACGGTGGGATTCGGTAAAGTGAGGACATAACAAAAATTAATACATAAATATAAATAATGAATAGCATTTTGATATGATCCCATGTTAATGTATTCACAGCGTAAGAATTAAGTTTGATTAGATTGATTGTGACCTAGTATTGCTCTGCTAGGGTTTACTTTCTAGGTTTCTAGGAAGCAAAATTTTCTCTTGCCATGGATGTGGAGATTCTTAGTTGGAATTGCAGAGGGATCTGCAATGACACGACAACGAGGGCGCTGAAGGATTTGATCAATTAGAATCGTCGCCAAATTATTTTCCTTTGTGAAACCAAGATCAATCGTTTAGATGACTTCAAGGCACTTCATGCTGCATTAGGGTTTCCTAATTCTTGTGAGGTGTTAAGTGATGGGAATTCAGGAGGGATGGGTATGTTTTGGAGTGACGAAGTGAAGGCAACATCATATTGACCTTATCATTGATTGTGGAGCCGGAAACCCTAATTGGAGGTTGACGGGTTTCTACGGTTATTTGCGCACAGCAGATAGGGTCCGATCATGGCAATTGCTAAGGGATTTGAGTGACCTTGACTTGTTGCCTTGGGCTATCATTGGGGATTTTAATGAAATCCTCAATAACAGTGAGAAACTAGAGGGGCCAGTCCAATCAGAACAGCAAATGCGTGGGTTCCGGGATGCCCTAGGCTATGGTGACTTGTTAGATTTAGGGTTTTCTGGCCCGCAGTCTACTTCGTGGAATTCGGAGACACAGCTCAGATTAGACAGAGCAGTCTGTACTCCTTCTTGGTGTGACATCTTCAGTCATGCTCGTCTAAAGCATTTACCACCAAGAGACTCAGACCATGTTCTGATTCTGTTACAAGCCAGTACGGCTCCTTTGCCAAAACAACGACATAACCGTCGCTTCAAATTTGAGGCTTACTGGCTGCAGCACGGTGAGTGTGATGGGGTGGTAAAAGAGGCTTGGTGTACTGACATTGCTGGCTCATCGATGTTTCAAATCACTGAGAAGATTACACGGACACGGTTGGAGTTGGATAAATGGCCAAAAAAGGCTTTCAAAGGAAGACAACAACAAATGCTTGGGATCAGAGCAAGACTAGAAGAGTTGCTTGATGTACAGCTATCTGAGGTGGTACAGTTGGAGAAGATCGAAGTAGCTATTCACACGGCTACAAACTCTCCTTGCTCATGAATAGGGTTTTTGGTAGCAGAGATCTAAAGTGGCTTGGCTGAAAGAAGGGGACCGAAATATGGGTTATTTTCACAAGAAAACAGCTAACAGAAGAAGGAAGAATACCATCTGTGGTCTGTATAATGCAGACGGTGAGTGGTGTGAGGATGATGAGGGGATGGTGAAAGTGATAACAGAATACTTTGACTCTATGTTTACTGCCTCGGATATAGATGTTGAAGCTATAGAGACAACTCTAAATGCTATTCAACCACGTGTTACTCATGCAATGAACGAGGAATTGTGTGCTCAATACTCTTATGAGGAAGTAAAATGTGCGTTATTCCAAATGTATCCCACCAAGTCTCTGAGTCTTGATGGGATGCCTCCTTTATTTTTCCAACACTATTGGGAAACGATTGGAATGGAAGTTACTGAAGCAGTCCAAAACTTTGTGCATTCAGGTCAGCTACTAAAGCAAATTAATTTTACTCACATATGTCTTATCCCCAAGGTGCCTAATCCGGAACATGTGTCAGAATTGAGGCCTATTGCTTTATGCAATATTATTTACAAGATTTGTTCGAAAGTTATTGCTAACAGATTGAAGGTGATTTTGCCAATTTTGATTTCTCCTTTCCAAAGTGCCTTTATACCAGGAAGATTGATCACAGATAACATCCTTGTGGCTAACGAAGTGGCCCATTTTGTGCATAACAAGAGGGGAGGCAGTGAGGGTCTTATGGCTTTGAAGCTTGATCTTAGCAAGGCATACGATCGAATGGAATGGCTTTTCCTTAGAAAGGTAATGGAGAGATTTGGATTTGATCTCAGTTAGATTGAGATGGTGATGCAGTGTGTATGCTCTGTGAGATATTTTTTTTGGTGAGAGGTAAACCTCGGGGCCTTCTTGTTCCTAGTAGAGGTTTGAGGCAGGGTGATCCTTTATCACCTTACTTATTTTTGATTGGGGCGGAAGGTTTTTCGGCTTTGCTTCAACAAAAACAGGAGCCAAGCTTGCTACCTGGGATTGAGGTATGTGATGGTGCTCCTACTGTTAATCATTTACTTTTTGCAGATGATAGCATGCTCTAGGCAAATGCTTCCTTAGATGATTGTTATCAAATTCAAGATGTTATTAAGACTTATGGCAGGGCTTCTGGTCAATTAGTTAATTTTGACAAGAGTTCGGTGGTTTTTAGTAAGAATGTTTTCGAGTACATGAAGGAAGAAATCTCTAGCTTTTCGGGTCTTGAGGAGGTGGAGTCTCACGAGAAGTACTTGGGGTTGCCTACTTATGTTGGGAGGAAGAAAACTTCTACTTTTCAATATATTAAGGATAACTTGGCAAAAAGACTAGCTAATTGGCAAGGTAAATTGTTGAGTGGATCTAGAAAGGATATACTCATCAAGGTGGTGGCTCAAGCACTGCCTTCTTATGCAATGAGTGTTTTTCAATTAACCAAGAATTTTTGTGATGACTTAGAGCAGATGTGTGCTCGGTTTTGGTGGGGAAGCTCTCTTGATAAGAGAAAGATTCTATCATTGGAAAACTTGGCAAGCATTGTGTAATCCTAAGGAAGAAGGTGGGTTAGGTTTCCGAAGTTTGTCCAATTTTAATTTTGCAATGCTTGCCAAATAGGCTTAGCGTGTGGTGAATAATCCCAATTGTTTGGTTGCTCGAATTTTCAAGGCCAAATATTTTCCGGATACCTCTTTTTGGTTAGCTACTCCTCATGCTACCCCTTCTTTTTTATGGAGAAGCTTATTTTCCACAAGGGAACTGTTACGGCAAGGTTTTTATTGGCAGATTGGGGATGGAAATACAACTAATATATGGGCTGATTGTTGGCTGCTAGGGGTGCCAGAGTTTAAACTGGTGGGGAATAATGGGGCAGTTGAAGAGGTTAGACAGGTCTGAGATCTCATTACTCCTGCAGGGCTATGGAATGTTACCTTGATTAAACATTTGTTTCCTTTAGCTGAGGCAGAAGCTATTTTGAGTGTCCCTTTGAGTAGAAGGGTTGTTCCAGATAGAGTTGTGTGGCGGTTGGAGAAAAATGGTAAGTTTACCGTGAAAACAGCTTACAGGTTTGATTTCTCATTTTCTAACTCTAGAAGCCCATTCCAATTGTCTGTTGGTGTGAATTTTTGGAAAAAGTTGTGGAAAATTACTATACCTAACTCTGCCAAGTGCATGTCTGGAGAGTTTGTCATAATATACTACCATCAATGGAGAGGCTAACATAAAAAAGGGTAGTACTGGACTCCCAAGTATGTGTACTGTGCTCTTCGGCTTTGGAACAACATTGCATATCTGTAGAGATTGCCTTACACTAAGCAACTGCTACAATCTAATGGAGTTTTGACTCAGGTGTGTTTTAATCCTCATATAGCCAATTACGCATTACTAGATTGGTTTGGTTATTGTGTTCTTGAGCTAGCTTTGAAGGACTTGGGCGACTTGGTTTATCTGCTTTGGGGAGTATGGAAGGAACGAAATTATAGAGTTTGGGAAAATAAAAGTCTGCTTGCTTGTGATGTGTTAATCAAGTGCATGACTAGGTTGAATGCCTTCAGATTTTATAATGTGAAATTGGGGGTTGTACGTACTGTAAGGCTAGAGCGTTGGTCTGCTCCACCTGAGGGATGGTATAATATCACTAGGCCAAAAAATCAATCAGACAACACATATAAGACGACAGCAAACATTTTAACTGTCGTCTGAAATAATCAGACGACAACAAGAATTTTTCTGTCGTCCTAATTTTTGAATCAGACAACAGTTGTTACATTGCTATTGTGCAATTGTAATTAAGACAATGGTTATTTTTTCGATGTTGTCTGAATCAATCGATTTAGACAATAGTGATTACTTTGGTATTGTCCAAGATTGATTAATACGATGGTAGAGAAAAGATGTTGTCTGATTGTTTTAAATCACACAACAGTTATTACTTCTCTGTTGTACAATTACTATTAACACAATTGTTGAAAAAGATGTCGTCTGATTGTTGAATTCACACAATAGTTTTTAGTTATCTGTTGTGCCACTCTCCTTCAGACAAATGTACTTTAATTGATGTTGTCTAAGTTTTAGGGTTCAATATATGCTTGGCGCCCTTCTTAATTGACTTTAACACTCGGCCAAATTTTCAATTTTTCACTTCCTTCGACCAAAACCCGAGCTCGTGCTTCCCTCTCTCAAAATCACTTTTCATTTTCCCGATCTCACCAGCCATCTATCTCTTCCACTCTCCCCCTCAGCTTTCTCTCTCTTCCACTCAACAAAACTACCTCTCTCTTCTCACAGCTCCTATCTTTCTCCTTCGCCTTTACAAAAATCAGAGAAAGTGGGAAGAAGAAAACATATAGCGCCAAATAGATGATGCCTGAGAAATTGAAACCCAAATTTCTCTTACTCTTTCTCTCCGCCCCTTTCTGCAAAACCCTAGCTTTCTCTCGCCGCCGCCCCAACAATTTATGTTTCAGATGAAAGGGTCAATACAGAAGCCCAACAAACTGGTTGAAGATCTCTACTCCCGATGTAAGTAAATTTCCAAACCCTAGATTTCTGATGTGGGTTTTATAATTTGGGGGTTTTTAATTAGGAGACCCAAAATTTCATATCGAATACCAACTAGAACACAAGCTTAGCTTTGCACTCTTGCCAAGTCGAATTGGAGATGGACTCGAAGATGGAAAACGGTTTGGAGATGGAGTCATGCCTGAGTCTTCAACTAGGAGGAAACTCTCAATATTTGAAGCTTGAAATTTGCCATATTGCTTCTCTTTGTGAGAAATTAGGTAAAGAACATTTCCTTGCTTTCGTTTCTGGCTGTATAAATCAAAAGGCCTGGTACTGACACTCTTTCTCCCTCAATTGTATTTTGCAGTGACTTTGTGAATATTGCAGTGACTTTACTTTGTTTTATTTTTGGATTTAGATTGTTGATGGGTAATATCTGAGTTTTTGCTAAGAATGTTTTCCATTTTTTAAGAAGATAAGGAGATCTAAATTGTTTTCATTTCGTTTTGCTTCATATAATTTTGATATATCTGTGATTGGGGACAGAAAAGAATTGAACTTTTCTGGTGGTTTTTCTACTTAATTTTCAGGATTTGGGGACTGAATATATTAACTTGTGAACATTTATGACATTCCAGTAAATATATTTGCAGGATTTCCGCAGAAGGCTTTTGATCCTTCCTATTGGTCACTGATCTCTGTAGGCCCCAGTGGTGAAGCAATGTTTCATCAACTCTAATCTCTTGTTTTTAGGGTTCTCTCTCTCTCTCTCTCTCTCTCTCTCTCTCTCTCTCTCTCTCTCTCTCTCTATTGATTGATTAGAGGATGGAAGAGCCAACGTAAATTTTTACAACTTACTTTTTTTATTATGAGCAGCGACGAAATTTTGGGATGCTTCTATGCCTTTTTTTTTTGTCACAAACCCATTTATTTGATCAATTGTGAGGAAGGTTTGGAGGGAACGACTTAGCTTCAATATCAGCTCTTATTCTGAAGTGAGCAAGGTAGTTAGGTAAGTAAATGAGAACTTATAGTTGCATAAAAAAGATGACTTCGATCAGTCGACATTTGTTTTGGTGGTTGTCTATGTAACTGTAAACTGTTAGTTTAATCCCCCTGCAATTGTTTATTACTGATGCCGCACATCAGCTCTTTTTGGATTTTCAGTATGTTTTTGGTATGATGTATAATAAGTGAAGAAGGGGTGCTGGCATCGAACGGCTTATGTGATATAAAATTCACCAGAGTTGGAGACACCCACCCGTGCAGTCTCTCATGATTCTAGTCCTTTAACAGTTTATGTGGCTACTTCTATAAGGTGTGTTTTCATTCTCTCATTTTTATGTACATGATATGATAGCCACAACTACTGACATATAGTTTTATGTCAACTAGGATATATAAATATATATATATATATATATATTAAGTGGTCGAAATGCCAACCTTTACAAGATCCCTCTCTTTTGTGAAATTTATTACTGTTGCTACCTACATTTTCCTAAGCCAATTTGTATGTCTGATCTTATCATGCAGTCCAGACATTGGTGACATTATTGGCCTTGAATTAAAAGGAGATAATGCACTTATTGCTGCTGATATTGAGCGTTCTTCACTTGTTTTATGTGGCAATGCATTCTTAGATTCAAATGCAACTAAAGAAGCACTAGCTGTCTTGTCCGGATCTGTTATATTTACCCGAAGAGTCCTTCCCCTATCTGCAAGGTACAATTATTCATTCTCTTTTGGAGCACTAGAGTTTAATTTTGGATGCACTGCCTAATTTGCATTAGGAGGTTGAAAATTTTCAGGCTTTTAGTATTTGGTGATTATATGCTTCTTTTATGTGCACCAGAAGATACCATTAAGGGTTGTGGAGATTTGTTGGTGCCAGGAGATGTAGGAGTTATTCGTTCTTCTGAAGGTGTTGCCCCATTGTTTCAAACTGGAAGCTCTGGTAGCTCAAATCTATTCAAGTTGCCAGCTGCTGCAGTCCTTGCAACTTTTGACAGGTAATAGAACCCTGTACGCAGTTGTTTGTTTCCATCATGCTTTGGATCTATTTTTTGTGCTGACATAGTGTTTTCCTCCACCGTATAATTGATAATTATCTTCCAAAGGTTGGTTATTGGTTTTATCCTTCTAAAGAAAGTCATACTTTTTATAGGATGATGAAGATACAGTTGCATACTACATTTGACATCAATTGGACTAAAAACCTAAATTTTCATGGATCTATTGGGCATGTCTTACTGATTCTGTAAGCAGTTTTAACTAAGGGCAACTCAGATATATTACAAACAAGTAAACTTTCCTCGTTTAGGTGGTAAAATCAGCAACATTGCGGGATGCCAAGTGTGAAGTTACCATTTATGGTAGTTATAAAGCCAGCCAATTCTGGGGTATTTTATGAAAGTTGAGTTTAGGAACTACTTGTACTCCGGTCTATGAATGATTTAATTATGCTTTCTCTTTATCCTTTATGTAGACTCTTCTTTTCCTCAATATTTCCCTTTTCAGTTTGTTGCTGTCAACTTATGTGAATGTCGGTGCATCTCAATAATTTTTCCTCAAAAGATGAAATCCACACCACCACTTGCTTCTTTTCATGTTTCTTATGTTTCCTAATGTGTAAAAACACTGCCCTTTTTGCCCATTCTGTTCAAGCAGTTCTGGTGTTATCCCTTTTGTATCAAAGCTTGCACCTGGATAGGAAGTGATTATCAAAATGGCCAGGCAGCTAGCACAAACTGATAAGCATTTTACTATCAAGGGCTTTTGTGTTATTTTTTTTATATGATTTCCCCAGTTTATCAGTCCCGAGTGTATGTAAACTATTTGATTGACTTGTGTCAATCTACTTTTTATAAGATCTTTAGTATTTGATCATGATGCTCTCAATACGCTGATAGTTTATTAATTGCATCCACTTTTCTTTCCTTGCAGTGATTTTGCTTACAACTATCTTAGTGGTACAATACCAAAGGAATGAGCTTCAAGCTTGCAGTGATTTTGCTTACAACTATCTTGAGAGATGGGGCAAATTGTATTCTTTTTTATTATCATGTAAAGCTCATGAAACTTGAAAGCCTGTTAAGTTAATGAAATAGATATAGGCACTTGGGCAAGGTTAATTCCTGTGTAAATGTTGGGATGAATACTGTTGATGGAATGAAATGGTTTTTGGAATCAAGGATGTGTTGTTTAATTGTACAAAATGTATGTCTTCTCTCCTATCTCAGACAATTCAATACCAATAAAAAACTATTGTCTAACAAATGAACATAAAGAAAAAAGAAAGAAAAAACTGTTGTCTGAAGCAATGACGCACAATGGCTTTAATAGTTTTGCTGTTGTCTTGTTCAAAGTTAGTCAATAGTATTCAATTACTTTGCTGATCTACAAGCTTCCTTCAGACAACAGTTTTTTGACAAATCAATGTTCTCTAAATGTTCGTTACACGTCAACATTCTTCCAAGGTTTGTCAACTCAAATTACTTTGCACAAGAGTTAAGGTACCAATTGTTGTTGTTCTTCATGGTATTCAGACAACAGACAGTATAGTAGTCGCTGTTGTAGTAAACTTTATCAGACGACAGTTTTCTGGTATTGTCTGATTCATGTATCAGACGGCATTGAGATAGACAACAGCAGACTCTATATTCAGATGACGGTGAAAAACTGTAGTCTGATTGAAAAATTGGTGTAGTATAAGATCAATATTGACGGGTCTTTTAATCACATAACAAAGAATGGTGGCATTGGTTTTGTTATTAGGGATCATCAGGGTTTGATGCTTGCTGGGGGAGGTTTCACTGTTGTCTGATTGAAAAATTGGTGTAGTATAAGATCAATATTGACGGGTCTTTTAATCACATAACAAAGAATGGTGGCATTGGTTTTGTTATTAGGGATCATCAGCGTTTGATGCTTGCTGGGGGAGGTCGACCGTTGTTTGGCCTTTTGTCTCCTGAACATGCAGAAGTGTTAGCTTGTTTTATGGCGGTGCAGTTTGCAGTTGAAAATAATTTTGTTCCAGCTTTCTTGGAAACAGATTGTCAAATCATGCAGAGCCAATTGTCTAGATGGATGGAATTAATACATCTGTCTTGGGTCGGCTATATGAGGATCTTGGGTTGGTGTTTGAAAGTCAATCTAATATGAAGTTGGTTCATATTAAAAGAAGTGCAAATAAGGTTGCACACCTTATGACAGCAAGAGCTTGTACTGAGTTGCATAAGTTTTTTTTATTTTTCTTCTCCTTCTTTCCTGTTAGCTGCTTTAGCAGTTGAATCTATTTCCATGTAATTTCCAAAAGTTTAATAAAGTTATGACCTCTTTTCTCTCTAAAAAAAAATGTATTAAGAGCGTAGGCTTGCTTTGAGCACTTTAAATGCTTTAAAGTAATAGCATCGGAGGCACGATCCGGCCAATTAAGAAGTGACCGACCATGCAAGCTCCAATTAATTTCTTCCAAATAACTGGTATGCTGGATTGAAGAAACCTATTTTTCTCTGCTGAAGTTTGGGACCCAAACATTTGTTTTGCGCAAAGTCAGGACCAGAAGCTTTCATGTTGGTGAAGACCATACCAATTGTTAATACTTAATAATACTACACAATAATCGGAACATTAATTTCAATAGACGTACTAATATGTAAAAAAACGTACGGATTGGAAAGCACTAAAATGAGCAGCAGAGCCTAGAAGCTAGGCCTCATCAAAAAGCTGGTGGATCAAGTGGGCTGATGGAGGCCCGCTGGCCCTGAGGGCTAAAAGCCTTGCCCGACCCGTTAAAAAGCCGGCCTCGGTGGGTAGTGGACCGGCCTGCCAAAGGCCCTCTAGGCCTGGCCCGTAAAAGCCAGTAAAATATTATATATATATATATATATATATCTATATATATGTGTGTGTGTGTGTGTTTATATATATATATATGTGTGTGTGTGTGGAAGTTCTTATATTTCTATATAGAATATGTGCATTAGTGCATATATATATATAGAGGCCCGTTCTGAAGCGGACGTCCGCACTTCGCTAAAGTGCGGACGGCGATGCAGCGGAGGCGTTCCAGGCGGCGGCGGCGGCGCGCGGCTTGCAGGAGGGAGGCCGGAGGCATCTTGGACTGTTCTGGGCAGTGTTCACGGTCGGAGGAGGTTGGGGTTGCAGGTTCTGGGCAGCAACCCGACCTGCAACTGCAGGTTTTCTGGGTAGCCCTCCAACGACGTCGCCGGCGACTCCACCTACTGCAGACGGCTCCGCCTGACCCCTGGCGTCCTTCCTGCAACCCTCGCCGCTCCGTCGCGCCCCGAGCCGAGCTGCAGCAGCGCCGTCCGCACTTTAACGAAAGTGCGGACGTCCTCTTTGGAACGCCTCCGTGTATATATATATATATATATATATATATATATATATATATTCTACATATCGGTTGACTAATTCGATCGGATTCGAAAATATGGTGAAATTGGCTAAATTTTTTATCACACTCATAATTTATTGTAATAAACTCATCCAACGGTCGGTTTTTCCATTTTCTTTGAATTGATAGGGGTTGCTCTTTGGAGTGTATGATATATAAATATAGGTTTATAAGAGTAACAAAGTTTGACCTAGTGGAATGAATTCGAAACGAGAACCAAATTGGCTGAATTTTCTACAACCACCATAAAACATTACAATCTCTCCATCGAGCGTTTGGTTTCACCGAATTCATTTTCCACTTCATGGTTGCTTTAGAATGAACCTCAACAATTTAAATGTAATGTACAAGTCATACAACTTTAGGAGGAAAATTGGTATAAGCAAATGTGTTTGTAATTAAAATTAATTTTTTTTATCTCATGTCCACACACATCTATCGATGAAATATTTACAAATGTGATGTGAAAAAATAAGCACGTTTTGCGGTTGTCATGCCATCGGTCAACCAAGAAAACATACAAGTGACGACGGTTGACCAATTCGATCGGATTCGAAAATATGGTGAAAATTGGCTAAATTTTTTACCACACTCATAATTTATTGTAATAATCTCATCCAACGGTCCATTTTTCCATTTTCTTTTAATTGATAGGGGTTGCTCTTTGGAGTGTATGATATATAGATATAATATAAGAGTAACTAAATTTGACCTAGTAGATCGAATTCGAAACGAGAATCAAATTAGCTGAATTTTTTACAATCACCATAAAACATTACAATCTCTCAATCGAGCGTTTGATTTCTCTAAATTCATTTTCCACTTCATGGTTGCTTTAGAATGAACCTCAACAATTTAAATGCAATATACAATTCATACAACTTTAAGAGGCAAATTAATATAGGCCAACATCTTTGTAATTAAAATTGAAATTTTTATCATATGTCCACGCACATCCATCGATGAAATATTTACAGACGTGATGTGAAAAAATAAGCACGTTTCACGGTCGTCATGCCATCGGTCAACCAAGAAAACATACAAGTGACGACGGTTGACCAATTCGATCGGATTCGAAAATATGGTGAAATTGACTAAATTTTTTACCACACTCATAATTTATTGTAATAATCTCATCCAACGGTCCATTTTTCCATTTTCTTTGAATTGGTAGGGGTTGCTCTTTGGAGTGTATGATATATAGATATAGGTTTATAAGAGTAACTAAATTTGACCTAATTGATCGAATTCGAAACGAGAATCAAATTTGCTGAATTTTTTACAATCACCATAAAACATTACAATCTCTCAATCGAGCGGTTGATTTCTCTAAATTCATTTTCCACTTCATGGTTGCTTTATAATGAACCTCAACAATTTAAATGCAATATACAAGTCATACAACTTTAGGAGGCAAATTGATATAGGCCAACATCCTTGCAATTAAAATTGAAATTTTTATCTTATGTCCACGCACATCCATCGATGGAATATTTACAGACATGATGTGAAAAAATAAGCACGTTTTGTGATCGTCATGCCATCGGTCAACCAAGAAAACATACAAGTAACGACGGTTGACCAATTCGATCGGATTCGAAAATATGGTGAAATTGACTAAATTTTTTACCACACTCATAATTTATTATAATAATCTCATCCAACGGTCGATTTTCCCATTTTATTTAAGTTGATAGAGGTTTCTCTTTGGAGTGTATGATATATAAATATAAGTTTATAAAAAATATTATCTTTAAAGATTTATTTGTAAATAAAGCCCGCAAGGCCCGCCCCTAAAAAACCCGCAAGGCTTAGCCCGGCCCTGCCAGAAAAAGCCCGCAAGACCCGTATTAAATGAATGAGCTTAGATCCTTCAATTTTCAATAAAGCCCACCGGCCCGCTACTATTTAAAAATAGCGTAAGGCCCGACCCGTCCCGTCCCGTTGATGAGGCCTACTAGAAGCCATTATAATACGTGATGATATTTCCTAGCTGAAACTATATAATAATAAGAAAAGAATACAATAATCGGATAAAATAAAAAATAAAAAGTAGAGAGTACCATACACTAGCAAGGAATGATGAGTCATATAAAAAGAAAGAAAAGAAAAGATGTGGAAACTTCAACTACTACAACTGCTGCCTTGAGCTGTCGTCTGTATATGCCTCTCAATTCCCATCAAACTTTGGCCCTTTATTATCCCAACTCGTTGTCAATTCTTCTTCGACACCAATATTATCGTTGTCTGAGACTCTGTGCTCAGTGCATTGCAGCCCCATGGAAACTAAATCCCTTCAACAGCTTCATATTTTCTTTCTTCCATTCATGGCTCGTGGCCACAGCATACCCGTTATAGACATAGCCAAACTATTTTCTTCTCGTGGGGCAAGATGCACCATAGTAACCACTCCCCTAAATGCACCACTCTTCACCAAAGCAACCCAAAGAGGTGAAGTCAAACTTGTTCTCATCAAGTTCCCATATACTGAAGCTGGATTGCCTCAAGACTTTGAAGGTCCCGACTCGATTAGAACACAAAACATGGTGGAAAAAGTTGTCAAAGCCACCTTTTTACTTGAACCACAGATTGAGCAGGTTTTAGACGAACATCGTCCTCATTGCCTTGTTGCTGATGGTTTCTTTCCTTGGGCTACAGATGTTGCTGCCAAGTTTCGAATTCCAAGGCTGTATTTCCACGGAATCGGTTTCTTCCCATTGTGTGCTTCACTGAGTGTGATGATGTATCAACCTCAGACGAAGTTGTCGTCTGATTCAGAATCTTTTGTCATTCCTAATCTCCCTGATGATGAGATCAAGATGAACAGAAGCCAATTACCAGTTTTTCCCAATCTAGATGGTGAATCAGAATTCTTGAAGATGCTCAAAGCATCCAGAGAGAGCGAAGAAAGGAGCTATGGGGTTATTGTTAACAGCTTTTATGAACTAGAACCAGCTTATGCAGATCATTACAGGAAGGTGTTTGGGAGGAAGGCATGGCATATCGGCCCCGTTTCGTTGTGCAACAAGGAACCAGAGGATAAAGCAGAGAGGGGATCAATAGAAAGCTCGACTGCTGAGAAACATGAGTGCTTGAAATGGCTTGATTCAAAGAAACCTCATTCGGTTGTGTATGTATCATTCGGAAGCATAATCTGTTTTGCTGATTGTCAGCTACTAGAAATTGCAATAGGCCTTGAGGCTTCTGGACAAGACTTCATTTGGGTTGTGAAGAAAGAAAAGAAAGACGAAGAAGACTGGTTGCCTGAAGGATTTGAGAAGAGAATGGAAGGTAAGGGACTGATTATAAGAGATTGGGCTCCCCAAGTGCTGATTCTTGAGCATGAAGCAATAGGAGCATTTGTGACTCATTGTGGGTGGAACTCTACCCTTGAAGGAGTGTCTGCCGGGGTTCCAATGATTACGTGGCCGGTGATCAGCGATGAGCAGTTTTACAATGAGAAGTTGGTGACTGAGATACTTAGAATTGGCGTTCCCGTTGGTTCTGAACAATGGGTTTCATTTGTGGATCTACCTGCAAAGACTGAAGCGAGTGTGAGGAGGGGGGCCATAGAGAAAGCTGTGACTAGAATCATGGTGGGTGATGAAGCAGTGGAAATGAGAAGCAGGGTTAAAGAGCTTGGAGGGAAAGCAAGAAGGGCCGTGGAAGAAGGTGGATCATCTTTCTTGAATTTAATTTCTCTAGTTGAAGAGTTGAACCACCTTCTGGAGGCCTAGTCGAAATCCCAACACTCATGATCGTTGCAATAATCTTATTTCTTCACTTGGGTAAGTTTTATGGTTTCCTTTTAGATTCGTTTGGGGTTTTATATTTTAGATTTTCTTTAGTTATCATTTCCCCTTGGTTAAATTATCTTGCCTTCCATGTCCCAAGATTTCTAAGAATCTGTATAACGGAAGAAAAGACATGAATTTGCTGCAGAGACAAAACTGTGAGTCCGTGTTATGCTTGTCTGTGATAGTTAGCCTAATTGCCAAAATTATGTGGAGAAAGCAGAGACAAAATCTTGGAATTTAGAGTGAAATTTTTTTTTTTGGCTAGACTAATACTAAGAGAATCTTCTTTTTAGTTTGCCCACCGTAAAAGAAACAAAACATTAGAGGACAAAACAGGTACAAGCAGAAAACCAGGTACAAGCAGAGACGTTGCAGAGTCACAGAACAAAAGCTTGTTTCATAGGCACACCTACAAAGTACATAGATATGCATGTTCAAATAGAATCATCTTCTTGGCCAGATTACAAAGACTGGGCAGAATGTCATGAAGAAGTCACCATGCAAATGTACTTGTGAGTTTTGAAATGCATGTATGTCTTCTTCCAAAACCTTCCAATAGAAGAAGAACCCACGCAATTTGAGTCACCCATATATACATTAGTAAGCCAATTTCAAGCTATACAGTTACCATAGATACTCCGCTATCTTGGATTTTGTACTTAATTACGTACTCACTTTGCCTGTAATGGTGTAAAATTAGACAGTCAAAAGTCTCGGATGCCAAACAACAATTGCTGAAGACTCTCCTATATCAACAAAGGTTATGCTTTCGTACTTACTACTAGCAAATTACTCAAATAATGCCCGAATATATAATTATGTACGTCAAATATAATACTTCTGTCTACTTTTTCGTTAGAGTCGGAGAACATTGCGAGTAAACTAGAGATTTAATATATTTAGAACTCATTATAAAAAAGTCAAATATACATGTTTTTTTTTTACTTGAGAAAGAGAGGAGACTGTTTATCGTTTAAAATTTTCCAAGGTTCAACTTCTATCGAGAGTTTCTTCTGTCCTTAAAATTAATCGGCTCATATTTTAATATATATTTTAAAAAAATTTAAAATAAAAATGCACTACTTGATAAGCATCACGACGATTTTTCACATTAAGCACAATATATGAAGACAAAACTAGAGAATTGGGCCCATTAATTTGATTGAAAACTACCCGGGCCTGAGGAGGCCACCTCTTCTGACTTCTAGCTCACCTCAGACCGAGCCTTGCTGGATAAGGTTGCTCACAACGTTTGTAGATCTTTCTTTTCTTTCTTTTCTAACGATTGATGGTTTACCGGCCACGCGATCATTAATTTTCATACCAATGGTGTTACATTTGTCGTTATGAGTCATCTCTAATTTCAGACCGTGATAGTGATAGAGTTGAACCTATTCAATGTATTTTAAGACTTTCGTTTCAGATTGATATCTACTACCTGGCGGCTGGCCAACAGACCAACCATGCAAGCTCCAATTAATTTCATGTCAACTATGATTGACATGCTGGAGTAAAGAAACCTGCTCTTTTCTCTGATGAAGTTTGGGACTAGTGGAAATTATTCTATGCACCGACGGTGTAAGTGACCCAACACTCATAAAATAATCTCAACCCTTGATATTTATTATCAACTTTATTTTTAATAAACAAAAAGTGTATTTAATGCAATCTAACCATTCATTTATGTTGGTGCAAGTGCACGGCGGTGCTCTGAATAATCTCTCTGGGACCAGACCTTTGTTTTGTGTTCAGTTAGGACCAGAAGGTTTCATGTAGGTGATTACCATAGTAACGTACGTTAATAATGCTACACAATATTTAGAACATTACTAGCTAATTTGACATAAAGTTAAATACTTAATTAATATTGAGATAAATTACTGCTCTAGCAGAAAATCAAATTGAAAGTTAACTTTAACTTTTACTAAAATTTCTAACTATATTTAAATAGAGATCGAGAAGAGATAAAAATAACAAAAAATAAATACTCCCATGTTCGATTTCTTAACTTACAATTAACTAACACTACTAGAGAAAAAATATTAACTTGCAATTAACTAACACTACTAGAGTAAAAGTTCAAAATTAACTAGGTATATTTAACTTTTAACTAAAAATGCTATGACTTCTTCTCTCACTTGAGAGGCTGTGGTTGGCGGCGGTGGGAGGGCTTCTACTTATCTCCGGTCAGGCCTGCATGGGAGGCTGGGGCAGGGGATCAACTCCCCTCTCCTGATTGTGTAGGGGGGAATCGGTGATGGGGTTACTGGTGTTGTGGTTTCTCATTGCAAATTCCCAAAGTCTTTGGTGGAAAGCTGCTCGTGTCTCGGTGGTTTGGATGGGGTTCAGACCCGATGATTCGGGAAGGCGTTGTGCGTTGGGATTGGTGGCCGAGAGGTGATCAATGGCTGCTGGTGGTATTGCACGGTGGTGCTTATGCATCGGCTATCATGCTTGGTGTATCTTGGTGGCTTGGATTGAGCGAATCGGTGATGGGAGTAGTTGAGGATGCCAACCCGGAGGTGATCAATGGCTAGGCGGCCGCTAATGCTGCGACGATGGATGGTTGGCAAATTTGGCGACCAGAGCGGCGTCAAGGAGGCTACGGCGCTGATGCCAATGTGTTAGCAGTTGTTTGGTTTAGGGGTTTTCCTTGAGCAATGGGCTGGAGACTTGGGTTTCTAGGCTTGGTTCTCTTGGGCTGGATTTGGGTTCCAGTTGGCATGTTTTATTTTTTGTTACTTAATTTTGTAAGGACTTCTCATTTTTTAAGGGGGAAGTCTGTAGGTCCTAAGGTTTGAGGATTGTCGCCAGGGTTACCCACAAAGCCTGCGTTTTTATCTCTTCATAGCTGATGTTGGGTAGCTTCTGGATGTGCTTATTAATTCCTTAAAAAAGTCAAATTATTTTGATAGTGACTCTATCTGACAGCCCTACTGAGCGGGTCACTATGTGTAATTTTGCTGAACTTCATTATTAGTTGATTATTTCTCTAAATATATATATATATATATATATATATATATATATATATATATATATATACAGATCCTATCCAGAGTGGAGCTCCGCTTTGAAATTAACGTGTGAAGTTCAAGTTTTGGGTCACTTTTCGGTCGCATATCCACATCTCGACCGTTCAGTTTTTAGGTACTAGTGTATAGATCATCTCTGCAAATTTTCAGCCTAAATGATGATCGTTAAGGCATTGAAAACTTCCTTAAAGCTAGTACGGTTCAGGTTGACAGATTCAGTCCGTCCATTGGTTTAAGTGAGTTAGATACCTTAACGATCATCAATTTGGCTGAAAATTTGCAGAGATGATCTATACACTAGTACCTAAAAACTGAACGGTCGAGATGTGGATATGCGACCGAAAAGTGACCCAAAACTCAAACTTCACACGTTAATTTTCAAAGCGGAGCTCCGCTCTGGATAGGATCTGTATATATATATATATATTTGGCTAAATTGACTTTTATTGTTGGAGTCTTGGAGATTATTGAAGTTGACTTAGTGAAGAGTGGAATTAAAGCAGATCCCTAAAGATCTCATTAATTATTCCTACTTGGGGAAATCTGGTGGGGTAAAACCACCCGAGCTAAAATATGTGAATGATCACTAGAAATGAGCAGCAGTCTCAACATTAATATTAGAGAATCTGGTGTGTATGAATTAACGTACGGAAAGTGTTGGAAAAATACTAAAATGAAAGCAGAGCCCAGAAACCACAAAATATGTAATGATATTTCCTAACTAAAACCATATAATAAAAAATAGAAGACTTAGAAAAGACGTAGTAAGGCATGACGTAGAAACTAAAGCTCAAAGTTGGTTCCGAGTTTTCTATTTGTCAGACTTTTCTTCTGAATAATTTGGATGTAGGTTGTTGTTGAGGTTTTACTTGGAATTCTATTTTGAAACTTAAACCACTGCGTGTCTGCGGCCTTGAGATGCGTCTATATATGCATCTTGATTCCTATCAAACTTTGGCCTTTTATTATCCCAACTCGTTGTCATCAGCGTCTTCAACACCAATATTATCATATATTATCTGAGACTCTGTGCTGAGTGCATTGCAGCCCCATGGCCATGGAAACCAACTCATGTCAACAGCTTCAAATTTTCTTTCTTCCATACATGGCTCGTGGCCACAGCATACCCCTTATAGACATAGCCAAACTATTTTCTTCTCGTGGTGCAAGATGCACCATAGTAACTACTCCCCTCAATGCCCCGCTCTTCTCCAAAGCAATCCAAAAAGGTGAGATTGAACTTGTTCTCATCAAGTTCCCATCTACTGAAGCTGGGTTGCCTCAAGACTGCGAAAGCGCAGACTTGATTAGAACACAAGACACGGTGGAAAAATTTATCAAAGCCACCTTTTTACTTGCACCACAGCTTGGGAAGGTTTTAGACGAACATCGTCCTCATTGTCTTGTTGCTGATGCTTTCTTTACGTGGGCTACAGATGTTGCAGCCAAGTTTGGAATTCCAAGGCTGTGCTTTCATGGAATCGGTTTCTTCCCATTGTGTGCTTCACTGAGTGTGATGATGTATCAACCTCACACGAAGTCGTCGTCTGATTCAGAATCTTTTGTCATTCCTAATCTCCCCGATGAGATCAAGATGCCTAGAAGTCAATTACCAGTTTTTCCCAATCTAGATGGTGAGTCAGAATTCATGAAGATAGTCAAAGTATCCATAGAGAGCGAAGAAAGGAGCTATGGGGTTATTGTTAACAGCTTTTATGAACTAGAACCAGCTTATGCAGATCATTACAGGAAGGTGTTTGGGAGGAAGGCATGGCATATCGGCCCCGTTTCGTTATGCAATGAGGCAGCAGAGGATAAAGCAGAGAGGGGATCAATAGAAATCTCGACTGCTGAGAAACATGAGTGCTTGAAATGGCTTGATACAAAGAAACCCCATTCGGTTATGTATGTATCATTCGGAAGCTTGATCCAATTTGCTGATTGCCAGCTACTAGAAATTGCAATGGGCCTTGAGGCTTCTGGACAAGACTTCGTTTGGGTTGTGAAGAAAGAAGAGAAGGATGTAGAAAACTGGTTGCCTGAAGGATTTGAGAAGAGAATGGAAGGTAAGGGACTGATTATAAGAGATTGGGCTCCCCAAGTTCTGATTCTTGAGCATGAAGCAATAGGAGCTTTTGTGACTCACTGTGGGTGGAACTCTATCCTAGAAGGAGTGTCTGCCGGGGTTCCAATGATCACGTGGCCGGTGTTCGGCGAGCAGTTTTACAATGAGAAGTTGGTGACTGAGATACATAGGATTGGCGTTCCTGTTGGTTCTGAAAAATGGGTTTTATCATTTGCGGATGTAAGTGCGGAAACAGAAGCGAGTGTGAGGAGGGAGGCCATAGAGGAGGCTGTGATTAGAATCATGGTGGGTGATGAAGCGGTGGAAATAAGAAGCAGAGTCAAAGAACTTGGAGAGAAGGCAAGGAGAGCTGTTGAAGAAGGTGGCTCATCTTTCTTGGATTTATCTGCTCTAGTTGGAGAGCTGAACCACCTTCTGGAGGCCTAGTCGAAATTCTCAAAAACTAGTATTAGTGTGCTGCAGTCAATCTTAAATTTTCACTTAAATTCTTCTGCCTTCTTGTTGTCCCAGGTTTTCCAAGAATTTGTAGATGACATGAATTTGCTGCACTAAACTGTGAGTCTGCCTTATGCTTACCTGTGATATCGAGTCTACTTACCAAAATTATGTGGGGAAAGCAGAGAATAAGTTTTGTGTGCACTTTGTTGTTGGTTTTTTTTTTTTTTTTTTTTTTGATTTGTGGGTTTTTAAATCTAAAATAATGTGAAATGAATCTCATTTTAGTGTATCACTTGGAACCCACTGACAACTAAGAAAAAGTTGAAAAACCAATAGCTAATTGGATTTCTAGAGAGGATAAGGATCATGATTTGAATAATCAGGTGATTATGCATGTTGTGTAATTGTATTGTACTTATTCCTAGTTTTTCATTTATGTAAGCATAAATTTTATGAAATAAAAGTTGTATTTGAAAATTCCTCTTATTAAAGCACACACCTCTTAGTAAATTGCATAATTATAACATTAATTATCCATTAGTATCATCTATTTACATCAAATATTTTTTAATTTTAAAATATTTAAAAAAAAAACATTAAAATGAACAGCAAATGAACAATTAAAACAATCAATAAACAATGAAAATGAACAGTTAAAAATTGATGAACCATGAACAGTCTTGACTGGTCAAGAAAAAAAACGGGTGGAAACCCACGTCCAGTGGCAGTGAACAGTTCCTTGACTGGTCGAATTCTTGACTTTTCGACCTTGACATTTCTTGACTATGGGTGAACTTGCTCTAAAGGTACAAAATGGACTCAATGGTCAAGAAAATGAAGTGCCAACTTTTTTTTGAGAAAAAAGAGCAACTTTTTTTTTTCACATTACAGCTAAAGCATCACTGAAAATATTAGTTTAAACATGTACTCTCTCATAGGATTGAGCCGCAAAAGATTAAGCCTAGTTTATCGCAACATATGTTCAAATTGTATAGTCTCACAAAAGATTAAGCCTAGTTTAAAATATCTTTATACGTTAAACTAAGTACTTAAGTTTTCAAAATATTAAAAAACACAACCAGAGCAAAGATAATATCAAACACTCAAATTTCCATACAGAAATATCAAAATGTTGTGTGCTATAAGTTGAGTATGATTTTTCAAAGATTTATAGGAATGACAAAATAATTGTAGAAGTTTCCATCATATTTTCGTGTCTAAAACTAACCTATTCTGCCGAAAATTACCTCATTTTTTGGGAAACACTCTCAGCTCTTTCTGTTTTCTTTTTTCCTTGTCAGTTGTCGCATGATTTGATTCCCAGAAAATATCCCATTGTTCTAACGTAAGCCGTGATGTCACATTGATTGTACATCCCTAAATTACGTGTGCGTTAAGGTTCAAATTCAATGGACTTCTTGGACTCCTTGTTGGACCCCGAGTGGTCCATTTTGTTTGACTATTAACATTCCTCAATTCTTTGTATTAATTCAATTTTCCCACTTAGAAGAGCAATAATGGCATTACCGTAATAAACTATTTACTTTTCTTAAATTTTACTAATACATGATTATACTTCAATGTACAAAATCCCATAATTAAGGAAATTTATTTGCGTAATAACACGGATTCTTCCCCTGTAGTACAGGGCCTGTACCATGGTTTCTATATCCCTCCGTCTGTTCTGTTTTTAGTAAAGTAGTGCGCAGGAAGAAAACTTCTTCAGTTCTTCTCGTCTTCTTGTTACCATTGATCCTACTATTTTCTATATATAAGTCAACCTCTTCACCTCCATAGAATCATAATCACAATCACATCTTACCCCCTCTAACCTATTGCTTCTTCATCTTCATTCTAAGTCGTGAATTCCAAAATGGGTAGCGAAAGCCATGACTCTGTTCACATATTCTTGTTCCCTTTCATGGCTCACGGCCACATGATCCCAGTCTCCGACATGGCCAAGCTCTTTGCTTCACATGGCGTGAAGATCACCATAGTCACCACCCCTCAAAACGCCATCAGATTCTCTCAAACGACCCAATCGGGGAAACCTTACGACATCCAAATCAAGGCCATCGAGTTCCCAAGTGAAGAGGCTGGTCTACCAAAAGGTTGTGAGAATCTCGACTCATTACCCAAGCCGGAATTAGCCAACACGTTCTTCAAAGCCACACGCTTGCTTCAAGCACCGCTCGAGGAGCTTCTCAACGAGTTCAAACCGACTTCCCTTGTAGCTGACATGTTCTTTCCTTGGGCAACTGAAGCCGCTGCGAAATTTGGTATTCCGAGGTTGGTTTTTCATGGGACGAGCTTCTTTTCTCTATGTGCTTCAGAGTGTGTGAGGCTCTATGAGCCTTACAATACGGTTTCAGGTGAAACTGATACTTTTGTGATCCCCAATTTGCCTGGTGAGATTGAATTGACAAGATCCCAGGTGCCTGATTTTATGAAGAACAATGTTTTAAATGACTTGACTCAGTTGCTGAAAGAGGCTAAGGCATCGGAGTTGAAGAGCTATGGAATTGTTGTTAACAGTTTCTATGAGCTCGAACCGGTTTATGCAGATTATTACAGAAATGGGTTGGGGAGAAAGGCATGGCATATAGGCCCTGTTTCTCTATGCAATAGAGAGACTGAGGAGAAAGTACAGAGAGGATTAGAAGCCTCAATTGATGAGCATGAGTGTTTGAAATGGCTTGATTCAAAGAAACCAGATTCAGTTGTGTATGTCTGTTTTGGGAGTGTGGCCAAATTCAATTCCACTCAGCTCAAGGAGATTGCTATGGCTCTAGAAGCTGCCGGGCAGGACTTCATTTGGGTAGTGAGGAAAGGCAAAGATGAGGTGGATCAGGATGAGTGGTTGCCTGAAGGATTTGAAGAGAGGATGGAAGGCAAGGGATTGATCATCAGAGGTTGGGCTCCTCAGGTTTTGATTCTTGATCATCCAAGTGTTGGTGGGTTTGTGACTCATTGTGGGTGGAATTCCACGTTGGAAGGAATTTCTGCAGGGCTTCCTATGGTGACATGGCCTGTGTCTGCTGAGCAATTTTACAATGAGAAATTGGTGACCCAAGTGCTGAAGATTGGAGTTGGGGTTGGGGCTCAGAAATGGATTAGGCTTATTGGGGATAGTGTGAAGAAGGAAGCTATTGTGAAAGCTGTGAGTCAGATCATGGTGGGTGAAGAAGCAGAGGTAAGGAGAAGCAGAGCTAGGGAGCTTGGAAAGCAAGCAAGGAGGGCTGTTGAAGAAGGAGGATCATCATACGAGGATTTTAATAAGCTAATTGAAGAATTGAAATCCCACAGTTAGGATAAAAAAGTCCAAGGACTTTTGCTGCAGTGACTTCATTTTTTTTTTTTTTTGGGTACATTGGGAGCCAAAGGCCCAGAAAGAAAAGCAAAGAAAGAGCCTAGCTTAGACAGCTAGAAAACATTCTAAACTGAAAACATGCTGCAGTGTTTTCATTTTAGACAGTCTAGTATACATTTTGTCTGGTTTCTAGAATGATACGATGGAAAGCATTGAAAATGAGTTCATATATATTTTTGTCAAGGAACATTTTGTAGGTCAATTGAATGGAGTAACACATGTTTCTACTCCCGATTTCATATGTGACCAGTGGCGGAGCCAGAAATTGATCTCAACTGGTGCACTCAAAAGTTTTTTTTTTTTTTTTTTAAATTGAAACTTATACTTAAAATATATCAAAATTGTAATAGAAATAAAAATTAGAATAAGGTTAGGGAAAGATCAATATTTTTTTAAATTATATATTTTATTAATCAAACTTATAGTTTTTAGATTTTAGACAATTTTTCATAATGGAAATATAATTTATCTTTGAACTTTGAAACTATATGAAAGAATACTATTAATGTTTTTTTTTTGCTAAGAAGAAATATTAATGTTAAAAAAAAAATATTAGCACATTGAGAAGAAATAACAGTATTAATGAAAAAAAAAAAGAATTTAGAAAAAAAAAATAGCTCGTTGCTGCTAATAGTATTCGAACTTGAGACTACCCTCACACAAATATATGCCTCAACCACTACATCAAGACAGTATTCAATGCTAAAGATGAAACCAGTTATATATATAACAAAATCGCACTGGGGCACAGGACCCACCGTGCCCCAACGTGGCTCCGCCCCTGTATGTGACACAATTCAAAACTCCTAGTTAGAGAATATGTCATATTTTTTGACTCGATTCGACTTATAACATGAAAAATAAACTTTCTAAGTCTTGTTTTCTTGATCAGATTACGGGAAGAGTATATATGACGCTTCAATTTTGTACTGAAGGTTGCAAACACGATGCAACATTTGAGATTGATATTGAATTTAGATTTTGATAGTAGATGAGACCATTTGTTAGAGCTGGTTTCATGTTTGGATGAAGCATGAAAGTGCAATGAAGCATGAGGAGTTGTGTCTTACAAAATGTGGAGGAGAGGCACAGTAATGGAAAACAAGATGGCAAAGTGACCAACTAGGAAGACAAAAACAAAAACAGTTACCAACTAGGAGGGCCACAACATCATGAAACTTGAATGGAACGAAGTCAGAGGACCACTAACAACCTTCGCCATACTGAATTATGAGAGTTCCACATTCGAGCCGAGGCAATAGACTAGCTGTGATGAAATTAATCCCGATTTAAAATATTTTTGAAATTAGTTTTTATTATTTATAATTGAAACTTGTTTTATTTAAGGGTGGTTCTAGTTAGACCTCCAAATTTGCTATTTGAATCTCCCATACTTAGTACACCTCTAATTTACTTTTTAGAATACTTGAAAAGTTAAGTAGACCTCCCTATTTTTACCAAAACACCATTGAACATGAGATACAATCAGTTACTCTACTTTTTATCTCTATCTTCAATCACGACAAGAAGAATGAATCAAAATCACATGATATTACTCTTATGAGTAGGTCTCTCCTCCACCAAAATTAATTAGAGGGTTACTTCTCGATCTTGATATGTTGTTGGAATCCCTTTGAATTTGCTAAAAGAAGGATTTTAAGGGTTTTAGGTTGGAAGATCGAGATCACATAATATTCAATGAATTTAGTTTAAGAAAATTCCAAATCAGATTGTTTTGAATTTATTTTTTATTAAATGATGGGCCATGCATAGAAATTATTATTTTTACTTAATTATTTTAGGTAAATTATAAAACTATATGGCAATATAAGGAAATTTCGGAAAGAAAAAAAAATTTAATTGAATGTTATATTTGAAGAGGTAAGAAGAGTATTTTTTTTTCTTTTCCATTTTGCTCTCTTTGTCCTTATTTGTCTTTTCATTTGACTTGATAAAGTCTATTAATAATTGAAAAAAGTTGGAGGTCCAAATATCAAATTTAGAGGTCAAACTAGAACCACCCTTTATTTAATCATGAAAAAATTTAAAACTCTTTTCATAACTTAAGAATTTGGTCTTTCGCCCCTTTCAAAATATAAAGAAAAAAAAAGAATTTTGCCTTTCAGATATTTTTTGTTTCATTTAACAAGTATATATAAATATATAATTATAGAAATTGATGGAAAATGTCATATTACAGTGTCATATCAGATAGTTTCTCATTTGATAAAAAAGTTCATAATGAAATATTAGTAATATTAATTTAGTAGTTAAGAATAATGATTTGATATTAAAAAATATCAGTTTTTAATTTTTGTGATTCCCATTCTGCCCTTAAAAGCCAATTCTCTCTCTCTATCTTCTTCTTCTTCTTCTTCTCCCATTCTGCCCTTAAGGGTTTCAAGAAGGAAGAGATCGATTTGGGTAAAGATAGAGAAGCTTTTAAGAAAAGCAAAACAGAGGTGGTGGAGGACATAATTTCTGGTGAAGATTCGTGAAAATCATTTTATGAACTTTGGTGTTTTATGACCTATTATATGACATGAGGCTGTTGAGATGTTCTCTGAAATCGATTTGGTTGATATTTTGATTAGTACTCAATTCTAGTAAAAACTTGTTCAATTTGAAGCTATTGACATGAAATTTGAAACAGCTTGGTTGTGCTATGCCTATATGAAGCTGTTTCTCCTGTGTATCAGTATTGTCAGTATGCCTTTTGTGTAGGTTCTTTCATCTACTGTGCATAGTGGGTTTGTGTGTTGCCATGATTCATGATCAAGCATTTAATTATTTACATTTGTTGAAGTGTTGACATCCCAATCAACTTACTTTGGATTCAATGAATAAAAGCTTCGCTAGAACTTTGAAAGTATTTTAGAACTAATGAGATGTTCATTATAGGAAATGTAAAAATTCCATCACAAACTTTTGTGTGTGTGTGACTGCATATTTGTGTGTGAGCTTATTTAGAATAAGCTAAGCTTCTTTGGTCAAGAAAAGAATAAGATAATATTCTTTTGATATCTTTGAGCCAGAGCTAAAGTGGCCATTGTGCCTATCATAGCTATTAGATTTATTATGTAAAGGATAACCATGAAAGGAGAAAGAAGGTACATATGCATATGTAAATTTGTTTTCAGCTTATTCGGAAAAACAAAGGAACTCCAAACTAGAACATTCAGGGTCGCAAAGGAATACAAACACAATATACAGAATCTCTTTGTTTTTGCAGAGTAATCAAAGATGTCATAGTTTTTTGTTGCCCAAGATGATAGGGTGCTTCTATAATTGGCAGGGTGAAGAATACAACTTATTCTGGCCTGATCAACCTGAATTTGTTGGGGCCACAATTGTACCATTTGCAGCTGTAGGAGAAGATGACTCACTCGAAGTAAGCTTTTGTAACTGTTATACTCCAAACTTTTCGTGGTAAAATTAAGGACCTTTTCTCAGGGTTTATGACAGTTTTATGGAATCTCAGACAGGGTATATGGCTCTCATTAATATTTCTTATAATTTTCTTCTAATCTCTGAAAAAGATAACAAAAGTAATGTTACCAATCCAATGGTGTTCGTGGAGAGTAGATATGCACTGCATTTCCAATATGTAGGATTAAATTGGTATCAGGGGCGATTCTCTAAAATAGGAAAAACAAGGATAACCAATTGATGCAGGAGCATCTACTGATGCAACGTGCAGGCCTAAGAGAAATGTTAAAATCCCACCTTATCTTAATGATTATGTTAGAAAATAGTGCAAGATATCTTTTATTTTATTGTTTTGATTCATAGCAGATTTTGTCTTTAATTGCTTAGATAGAAGTAGTATCTTTGGAGATCTTTTGCTTTCATTAGTTTCCCTTCAAGTAGAACGTTGGTTCTATTTAACCTAGTAATTGTAAGCCCTTGGGGCTCATCGATATATTGAATATTAAAGTGCAGCTTTGGCAGCATATTATAGTTGTTGTTCCTTTGTTTCTAGTGTGGTATTGTTCCTTTTGCTTTAGACCCGTGCTTTGTGGAGTATCATCCCCATCAGTTGGTATCAAAGCTCGATTGGAGGTGGTGGATTCCATGGCTCACAACAGGCGTGGTTGGGGAGGATTCCGAGTGGAGGGTCATGACAATGACAACAACGACATGGAGGAGATTGAAAGGGTGCTTCAACAACTTACGGATCGAATGGCTCGCATCGAAACTCAAGGCCATAACAGAGGGCGTTTTGACGGGGAGTGGGAGGAAAACCCCTTTCACCGCCGTGCTCCGTTGGGTGAGCCGGGTGAAGAGGGACATGGCAACAAACCTTTTGACATGAAGGTGGACCTGCCAGAATTTGAAGGGAGGATCCAGCCAGATGTGTTTATCAATTGGCTCAATATTGTGGAGCGTGTCTTTGACTATAAAGCAGTCTCTGATGAAGACAAGGTGAAGATGGTTGTAATCAAACTAATAAAAAATGCCTCTGCATGGTGGGAACAGCTGAAAGGTCGACACGAACTGACAGGACCCGCCCCGGATTTCACCCTGAAATCCGAAGTGACCTTGCGGGGCCCACCTTAGAAGAAATTCTATCAAAAATTTGGCGGAACTTCCCCTAAAATGGGCTACCCAAACCTGTAGAAAACATTTACACTTCTCAATCAATTCATCCTTATGCTCCTGGAGCCACCCTGCTCCCCAAATCAACAACAGTCTCCAATTCACAAAACACACATCTCAACTCGGATAGCATAAATCTCATAGGTAATCAGAGCAATTCTACTAGAAAGGTATAAGAGGAAAACCTAATTCAAAGACAGATGCGGAAGCCATGCTGTTAACTATGCCTCAACTCCGTGTACGCCCGACCTCAACCAATTCGCCTGCAAACTGGGCATTTGAAACCGAAGGGCCCAGGGGAAAGTACATAAAATACGTTAGCGTGAGTGGACAAAAATAAACAATTTTTAAACCCAATGGATTTTATACTTTCCCACATTTATTTCTTTAAAAAAAAAAAGATTCCCGATGCATGCAAGGATTAACGAAAATAAAACAAGAGGAATTCCATTCATGAAAACCGATTAGCCCCGCTAGTCACAAACGATTAAAAGAAAAGTTGGAACTCTGATACTCAAGGAAAATAAGACCAGCCCCGCTGGTTAAACGAAAATCAGCTAGCCCCGCTAGCTTAAGTAGTAAAGTGAGTAGGGGAAGGCGATAGCCATACGAGTGAGCCTCCCAGGCTCGGGTGATAGCCTCCCAGGCTAAAATACTCCCATTACTCCCGTAATATACCCTTACGCCACTAAGTGTAGCGATAGGATACCGGGCTACAGAATTACTGTCACATAGACAGTAACCTGCGCCACAAAGGCGGAGGGCTACGGTGATCCCATCACCGCGCCACAAAGGCGAAAAATCAATGCTAGCAATGATAAGTCACCCAAAGTATGGCAACAGAAAATCCGAAAACCAAGTAAATCCATAAGTACATAAAGCTTCCCCATCTCTCGTAAATGAATTTCCAACGACGTGTCCCACACGCCAAGATAATCTCAAGTTCAAAATAAATAGGAGATAAATAAATATAAAGATTTACTCCATCGAAATCTCATTTCGAAAATCTCATAAAAATCTCAAATCGCCGAATATAAATATAATATAAATAGTGTAAATCCGGAAATCACATCGGAAATAAATAAATAAAAGAAAATAAGCATAATCCAATGACATGACCCCGCACGCCATAAAACCTTCAAATAATCAAATATCCAAAACCATTCCTGAAATTAACCATATGCTCGGGAAATTAATACGATAAACAAATTATAACCTCGGAACCAATTAAATAAAAGCATGCATCATTCTTTGAAAAATAAAAGTCCACTCACAGTACTATTCCGACGATCACGCATTCGTGTTCCGTCATCGAGCAATAGCTCGGTACGTCGTCCTGTACACAATTATATTCCGTGAATAATTCTTCAATAATTTAATACAATTCCTAAAATCAATTCCTCATAATTTCACCTCCCAATTCTCCTCAGATTTAGCCCAAATTATACCACTAATACCAATTCGTTAATTTAAAGGTTCCAAGGCAGAACCGAGAGATATCCGACGGTCGGATTCTCGTAATTCGATAATCGAAACCCTAAACTTCAAAATTCATAAATAATTCCAAGTTTCTCCAAAAATTATCAAACTTCACTTACAAGCTCTACACAATTTATAGGATTTAATGGGCTAAAAACCGTAATTAAAACACTGCCTTACGCGCCTTCAAGCTCCACCTACAGTGGCGGCGCGTGGGGCTCACGCGCCGGTGGCCACCACCTCCAATGGTCACCAAATTTCAGCAGCGCCACCTACTCATCAGACCCAACATTTTTCTCAACCACAACACAATTCAATTTTACCTTTAAGAGCTCCAATTCGGCCGGTGAAAAATTTCCAGAAAAATCCCAAACCCTAGGATCGGGCTTTCCTTGATTCTCCTTCCATGCTGCAAATCGCAGCTCAAGGCTAGGGGGGAAATGATCCTTGGCAAAAACCCCACCTTCGACGCCGGTTTGGTGGCCGGAGACGGCCGGAAATGGCTGAATCGCCGGAAAAGCTCAAACTGCCCCATGAGGTTACTTGCTTCGATCCGGAGTTTTCCGGCCAAATCGCCGAAACACAAGGGCACTAGCTTCAAGAGGAGGAAGAGGCGATCACGTGGTGGCCTGTTGCCCACCGGTTAATGGCCGGACGGCGGCGAATCGAAGGGGAGAAGAAATCACCCGAAGAGGAAAGGGGAGAGATCGGGGGAGAGGAGAGAGAAAGGTGGGTTTCCGGATTTGGAAACCTACCACAGTAAATTTTCATTATTTATACCAATTTCTACCATGAACAGTAACTTTACCTTTTCTCTGATAACTTTCGCATACGAACTCCGATTTTTACGTACCACATATGCACACGCTCGGTTTAACGCCCTCTACAACTTTCATGAAGAAAACTTTCTCAAATTTTGACCCGAACAAAAGTCAACAATTTAGGGCCACTAAAGTTACCGAAAATGAGTAAAGGTAAAACAAATTGTCGTTCACTGTCCAACAACTAGTAAACCAGTGAATTTAGGTTCAGGACGTTATACGAACGCTTGGGAAAACCAAAGATCAAGTCCTGGGAAAAGATGAAGAAAGCAATGAGGGAGAAATACTTACCAGACAATTATATTCAAGATAACTTTCTAAAATTGCCTGGCTTGAAGCAAGGTCTACGATCTGTTGATGACTTTACAGAAGAGTTTGATCTCTTAACCATGAGATGTGCTGTGACTGAAACTGAAGAGCAGACTATTGCAAGATACCTCGGAGGTTTAAGGAAAGAAATACATGATGTTCTGGTGCTGCATCCATATTGGTCCTACAATGATGTGTATAAGTTGGTGATTCAAATAGAGAAACAACAAAGGCCACGCTATAAGCGTCCTGGTGGAGATGATTTAGAGCAAAAGGTTTGGGGCCACAAAGATGACAGCAGGTGTAGAGCTTGGAAAGCCAGCAGAAGTACAGAAACATATATCCCAAGAGAGCCGCGCTATTAAGGATGGAGGTAGGAAGAATGTCAAGTGTTTTAAATGCTATGGACTAGGACATATTGCATCTGAATGTCCTAATCGACGAATTGTCAGCTTAGTAGACAAATTTGGTGAGACAAGTGATCAAATGAATGGACCACCTGTGTATGATGACTACAATGAAGAAGCTGATGAAGAAATCACCTGGAGTGACCATGGTGAGTCATTGGTGATCTGAAGAGTGATGAATACAGCAAAAGTAGAAGACAGTCCCAATTGGTTGAGGCACAACATCTTTCATACTAAATGCACTGCTAATGGGAAGGTATGTCATGTTATTATTGATGGGGAAAGTTGTGAAAATATAGTGTCACAAGAGATGGTTGATAAACTTAACTTGAAGACAGAGCGAAAGCCAGAATCTTATAAGCTCTCATGGTTCAAAAAAGGGAATGATGTGGTTGTCAACCAGCGATGTTTAGTGGCATTTTCTATTGGCAACAAGTATCAGGATGTGCAGTGGTGTGATGTGGCTCCAATGGATGCCTGTCACTTGTTGTTGGGATGTCCTTGGCAGTTCGATAGAAGAGCAATGCATGATGGATATAAAAATACTTATAGCTTCGTCAAGAATGATGTAAAAGTAATCTTGGGACCATCAAAGTCTGAGAACAACCCCAAGGCAATCAAAAAGGAGAATAGCAACTTCCTATCTATGAGCAAATTTCTTGAAGAATAAGAAGAAAGTGGTGGAGAATTATACTTACTAATGGTAAAAGACACAGGTCTAGATAATTGCAATATTCCTTCTGAGTTAACTTCCATTCTACAGGAATTTGGTGATGTTGTTCCGAATGAGTTACCTGCAGGGTTACCCCCTATGAGAGATATCCAACACCATATTGACCTTATCCCAGGATCTAGCTTGCCCAATAGACCTCACTATCGTATGAGTTCGCAGGAATATGAGGAGTTGAACAGACAGGTGACAAAATTGCTACAAAAATGGGTGATCCGTGAGAGTATGAGCCCATGTGCAGTCCCAGCATTGCTCACACCAAAGAAAGATGGGACATGGCGTATGTGTGTCGATAGTAGGGCCATCAATAAAATTACAGTGAAGTACAAATTTCCCATCCCTCACTTGGACGACATGTTGGATCATTTATCAGGGGCAAAAATATTTTCAAAAATTGATTTGAGGAGCGGCTATCATCAGATAAGGATGCGGCCTGGTGATGAGTGGAAAACAGCCTTCAAAACTCGGGATGGCTTATTTGAATGGTGGGTCATGCCATTCGGTTTAACAAATGCCCCAAGCACATTCATGCGCTTGATGAACCAGGTATTTCATCCATATATCGGAAAATTTGTTGTGGTGTATTTTGATGATATTCTTGTTTATAGCCTCGATGCATCTCAACATATTGACTACTTGAAGAAGGTTTTTGAAGTGCTCAGGGAGCAAAAACTCTATGCCAACTTGAAGAAATGTGAGTTCCTTACTGAGAGCTTAATATTTCTTGGCTATGTTATTTCTGTTGATGGTATTAAAGTAGACAAAAAAAAGGTTGAGGCAATTCTAGAATGGTCAACACCACAATCCATACACGATGTTCGTAGCTTTCACGGACTAGCTTCCTTCTATCGCAGATTTATTAGAAACTTCAGTTCCATTGTTGCTCCTTGACTGATTGTTTGAAGAGCAACACATTTAAATGGACCGAGGCAGCGGAGAAGAGTTTTCAAGCAATAAAACAGGCTATCACCGAAGCACCTATTTTGGTATTACTAGATTTCTAGAAAGTCTTTGAGGTGGATTGTGACGCATCAAAAATTGGAGTGGGGGCAGTTTTAAGTCAAGAAGGGAAGCCGATAGCATTCTTCAGTGAAAAACTCAACGAGACAAGGTGACGGTACTCCACTTATGATGTTGAATTTTATGCAATTATGCAGGCTCTTCGGCAGTGGCGACAATATTTAATCTACAAAGAGTTTGTTCTTTACTCTGACCATAAAGCATTAAAGTTTATTAACAGCCAACATAAACTAAACCGAAGGCATGCACAGTGGGTAGAAGAGCTCTAGGAGTATGACTTTGTGATCAAACATAAATCTGGGGTTCAAAATAAAGTAGCAGATGCACTTAGTCGCAAGGAGGCCTTGCTGTCCATCATGGGAGTTCAAGTAGTTGGGTTTGAGCAATTAAAGGAGCTATATAAGATCCTAATTTCGGGAGTATATGGGCACAGTGTTTAGCATCAAATCCTACACATGATTTTCATGTCAAGGAGGGGTACTTGTTCAAGGGAAGCCGTCTATGCATTCCTGATTGCTCCTTGCGGCTTTGGATCATCGAGGAACAGCATGGTGGTTTAGGAGGCCATTTTGGACGAGATAAAACTCTAGCCCTGGTTAGTGAAAAATTCTATTGGCCTAAGTTGTCAAAAGAGGTGTTAAGGTATGTTCAACGTTGTAGAGTTTGTCATTTGGCTAAAAGCCGTAGTCAAAACACAGGGCTTTACACACCCTTGCCTGAACCTCAAGCTCCATGGGTAGATGTGAGTATGGATTTCATTATGGGCTTACCAAGAACACAGCAGGGATATGATTCAATTTTGGTGGTGGTGGATCGTTTCTCAAAAATGGCGCATTTTGTGCCTTGCAAGAAGACAATGGATGCTAGTCATATTGCTCATATTTATTTTCGGGAGATCGTAAGATTGCATGGTATTCCTGCACCATTACTTCAGACAGAGATACTAAGTTTGCTGGGCACTTTTGGCGCACATTATGGTGGAAGTTGGGTACAAAACTCCAGTTTAGTAGTGCTAATCACCCCCAAACTGACGGACAAACAGAGGTGGTGAACAGGACCTTGGGAAACTTGTTGAGAGCACTAGTAGGAGGTAGTAAAGCAAGCTGGAGTGTGTCATTACCACAGGCAGAGTTTGCATATAATAGTTCCCAGCACCGAAGTATTGGCATGAGCCCATTTGAGGCAGTATATGGTCAAAACCCCAGCAGCCCCTTGGACTTGGTCCCTTTACCAATTAATGATCGATTCAGTGGGGATGCAAAGGATATGGTTGAGTTTATACAAAGGACACGTGAGCAGGTTCGTAAGCAACTAGCAGAGAACAATAAGAAATACAAAGAAGCTGCCGATAAGCACCGTCAACATGTCGAGTTTCAAGTGGGAGACTTAGTTTGGGTTAATCTTAGTAAGGAAAGGTTTCCCCATGGGAATTATGGCAAATTGCATGATCGAGGTGGAGGTCCTTACAAGGTGTTGAAGCGAGCTGGTAAAAATGCCTATGTACTAGACCTTCCAGGTGATATTGGAGTTTCACCAACATTCAATGTGGCTGATTTGCAAGTTTACCATGGTGAGAACACAACTGCTAGTTCTGACTCGAGGTCGAGTCCTTTCCAACCCCAGGAGTCTGATGCAGGAGCATCTACTGATGCAACGTGCAGGCCTAAGAGAAGTGTTAAAATCCCACCTTATCTTAATGATTATGTTAGAAAGTAGTGCAAGATATCTTTTATTTTATTGTTTTGATTCATAGCAGATTTTGTCTTTAATTGCTTAGATAGAAGTAGTATCTTTGGATATCTTTTGCTTTCATTAGTTTCCCTTCAAGTAGAACGTTGGTTCTATTTAACCTAGTAATTGTAAGCCCTTGGGGCTCATCGATATATTGAATATTAAAGTGCAGCTTTGGCAGCATATTATAGTTGTTGTTCCTTTGTTTTTGGTGTGGTGTTGTTCCTTTGCTTTAGACCCGTGCTTTGTGGAGTATCATCCCCATCACCAATGTAGTAATGGTTTGTACCTTGCAGAGTTTAAATCCCTCAACCAAAATACATGTTTGTATAAATCATTTATACAGTTCTGTCAATCCTTCTGTTTGATGTTCACTTTTTTGTTCTGCTTCTGATAGATAGAGCCTAACTCCATCTTAGTAGTCTCTTCCGTGGCCATATATGTAGGCATATCTTCTTCTTTACCAAGAATAATATAATAGACATTTATGTTTTACCTCAAATTTTAACATCTTATGATGTACTTTGGAATCTGTGATGAAATATCATTTCTTTATCAGCTCCTTTTGTCTTGAGCTACAATTTTGAATTTAACACATTGTAACTTGGTTCTTGTATTGCATTTGGCAGTTGATTCTCGACTACAATGACATAAAGAAGATCCCTGTGGTACGTGACGTCGCGATCTCACCGATGCTAATGATGATGCTATAAAATTGAGGTAAAGATATCCTGAAAGACAATCTATATTAATGTTTATATGTAAGTTTAAATTCTCTTCTGATCGTTCACGTAACAAAAATGTGGTCTGGTTATAGGGAGGATACAAGTGGATAAGTTGCCACCCAAGACCTCTTCTTTCCAGGAATTCTGCCCAACTTACCAGGCCGCTATTACCATTTGTTTGGGAAACCGATAGAAACTAAAGGGAGGGAAGAGATCCTGAAAGACAAAGACAGTGCAAACAAATTGTATTTGGAGATACAATCTGAAACTGAATGAAGTTTAGCATACTTAATCAAGAAGCGAGAGGAGGATCCTTACAGGAATCTTATTAATAGAACAGTATATTGGGCACTATACTCCCGTTTAGATGAAGTTCCAACATTTGAGCCTTGAAAAATTGGTTTCGAGGAGCATCCTCTTATTGGTATTCATTGTACAGTAGTACAAGTATTTCCTGGGGACAAGGATGATGCTATGGACAAACAAGATCATTATTTTTCTTGATATTGAATTTCGTGTTGCAATTTAGGGATGGGGTCTCAGCTAAAGCATTGTCTCTGAACCTGCAAATATCAGACTTGGACGTGCCTTTACATGTTTGTGATACGTATATTTCACGTAAGGTGATATGCCACTTGCTAAGTCACAGGCCATGTCACTGTTAACCTGGCTAACTCAGACCAGTGACACGGCCAGGTCACTGTTAACATCAAGTGACTGACTATGTTATTCGCCATGTCTCAGCCATCAACATGTCAATGTTATGCACATGTCACTGACCAAGTCATTGGCTAAGTCACATTGCATGTCACTGTTTCACCCATCTCACTTGTTAAGTCATTGGGCAACTCACATTACATGTCATTGGCCATGTCACTGTTAATCTTAAGTCACTGGCTATGTCACTTGTTAAGTCACATTACATGTCACTGGCCGTTTCACTGTTAACCTCAAGTCTAGCCAGGTTATTGTTAACCTCAAGTCACTAGCCAGGTTACTAGGCAAGGCACATTGCATGCCACTGACCATATCACTGTTATACACAAGGCATTGACCAAGTCACTAATCTCAAGTCACTATTAACCTCAAGTCATTGGTTATGTCACTGGTTACGTCACTTGTTAAGTCACTGGGCAAGTCAACATTGCATGTCACTGACCAGGTCACTGCTATACACAAGTCACTGGCCAGTGAATTCATTGGCCAGGGATGGTCCCTAGTTAGTAAGGTCACTGTTAACCTCGAGTCACTGGCTATGTCACTAGCCATGTTACAGTTAATCACCATCACTGACCATGTAACTGTCAAAGTCACTGATGATCTTCTCATTTTCATAATTTTATACAGGATATACAAACATAAAACATGGGTCGGGGAAAAAGAAAATAGAGGGAAGAAAGTGAAGAAGGTTATGAAGAAGAAGTAGCAATTCCAACGAGGAAGAAAAAGATTATGAAGAAGAGTAGCAAGGACAGAAGAAATTTTAGAAATTTGTTTATGGCTTAGGATGCAAGTCTCTAACCAATTGTAAACTCTAACTTACTAAATCAATTAGCTTTTTGTATCTTTTTATTGTCAAAGTTAAAGTCATTTATTATGTTAAAACAGTCCATAAGTTTATGAGTTTATGTTAAAACAATTCATAAATTTACGACTTTATGGCTTAGGATGCAAGTCACTGACCAATTGTAAACTCTAACTTACTAAATCAATTAGCTTTTTGTATCTTTTTATTGTCAAAGTTAAAGTCATTTATTCTATTAAAACAGTCCATAAGTTTATGAGTTTATGTTAAAACAATTCATAAATTTACGACTTTATGTTAAATTAGCACATGTCTTCTGTTTGTACATCATGTACAAATTGTGAAAATGAGAAGATTATCAATGACGTACTTTAACAGTTACATGATCAGTGACATGTGCTTGATTGTGACATGTCAAGTGACTTGAGGTTAATAGTTACTTGAGATTAACAGTGGCATGTGTATGACTGTGACATGCATTGTGACCTGACCAAGGTTTGACAGTGACATGGTCAGTGACTTTGATAGGGATTGACAATGTCATGGTTAGTGACATTACCGGTGACTTGAGGTTAATAGTGACTTGGCCAGGGATTGACAGTGAAATGGTCAGTGACTTGAGTTTAACAATGACTTGGCCAGGGATTGACGGTGACATTGTCTGTGACTTGACGTTAACAATGACTTAGCCAGTGACTTGACAAGGGATTGACAGTGAAATGACCAGAAACTGGGCCAATGACATAGCTATTGACTTGAAATTATTAGTGACTTAGCCAGTGATATAGCCAAAAGTGGACTATTCTACTTCCAAAAGTTCCGAGAAAATGAAACTGAGAACCCATGTGTTATATGCTTTGCTATCTTTTAAATCACAAGTTCATAGCTGATTAGTTTTTATAGTGGAGCTAACCAGTTGCATAATTTGCCAACTTTCTAAAGTTGGTAAGAAGAACCTGAAGTTGTAGATTGTAAAATAATGTCAAACCCAACAAACTTCTAAAGCCTAAACGATTAAAAGCAGAAAAAATACTTTATAGAAAACCAATTTAAAAGTGTAACTTGTAACTGAGTGTAGCTGCAAAATTGATTCAAAGCTAATAAATGTAATATCCAAGCTACACAATACTCACATGCATATAGATAGAGATGAAGACATTCTATAAATGATACCATTGGCAGAGTCTAAAATCAAAAGCTCCCCATTTTGCAAAACCTCAACAGTGTGAGGCTCAATACGAAGCTTGCTTCCATCAAAACACTATCTCCACACCCACTCTCAAACTTCACCATCAGACGGCCAGAAACCGTTGCACACAAAACCCCAATCTTTTCAGATCACAAAATTACATAAACCCTCAGACTAACAAAACAAAATGCACGTACTATCATTAGAAACAGTGGCGGATCCAGGATCCAAAACCTGTCTAGGCTAATTAGACAATCAGTTAAATTAGACTACTTTCTCTATAGATTTTTTTTTGGGTACAATGACGACAGCTCACAACTTTCTGTACAAAATTGAATTATAAGTGCATGGGTATATACTCACAGCTTCAAGCCAATGCGATATATCATGAAAGATATGAACCTAAACAGAATAATTCCAAAAGTTGTGCTAACCTTGAAAGTTGAAACCCAGATATGGAAATTTCAAAAAGAAAAAACCTAATTTCACCTAATTCCCCACTGTACCCCTAAACAAAAATCACTTAAATCCACAAAACCCTACTATTATTCTCCGAAACCCAACAAATCCAAATGAATTCCAGTATAAGATCCAAATTTGAGCCCTAAGAAAAAAAACAGATGTTTACATTACTTCCTTCCCAGACTTGGTAGATGAGCTTTGCCATGGTTAGAGAGAGAGTAGCTAGGCAAGAACAGAGTCGAAGATTTGGAACTTTTGGGGGTTCATCGTATTACACCCACAACAAAAACCCAAAGAATAAAAAAAAGAAACCCACAACCTCTACTCTCCCATATTGAAATTCCACATTGGCTAGTTCTGATGGAATTTCAAAATTAATTGAAGGTGTGTGTGTGTGTATATATATACACACTAAAGGGTTTTTGGCCCAAAATTTTGTCTAGACTTGAGCCCATATAGCCTTCTACTTCCCTCCGCCCCATATTAGAAATCCATACCAGTCTTGGTTGTTCTTTTCAGTGACCCGAGCCAAAGTGAATTGAAGATGTGTTTACAAATTTGAATAAGGATACAAGCTATTGGGTGCTAGCAAGGTAGCCAAAAAAAAAAAAAAAAAAAAAAGAGAGAGAGAGAGAGAGAGAGCCTTAAACAGACAACATTGGTAGTTGGCCAGTAAGAAAAGATTCTTCGTTTTGTTGAAGCCACGCAACTTCTTTCTTGGAGGCGAGTAGGGAGATAGATCGATAGTTGTCATGCTTGATAGCAATTCGACCAAACACGGACTATCACACCTCGCATTTTGGAGCAGATCTGGCTGATCCCATGCTACCTAAAAAGATGAACTGTTCTTTAATCTTTGACAAGACGATAGTAGATTATATAGTCTACTAACAGTGGATGCATACTTCATATAGGCATGTGTATATAAATATAATCTACTTTACAGAATTACGAAGCTAAAAAGCATATGAAATCGAACATGACCACAATGTATTTTCATATGCTAGGCTAACAACAGAGCAATGACTTTAGGAAGCAGAACACTGCGAGAGGACTATGATTATAATGTGATGATGCGGTACACACCACCATGAGCTATTCATTCATTAATAATCAAAATCAGTAATAACAAAAAGCATCAAGGAAAATAAGATTAAAGCAGCTGAAACAATATTAATTATCATCTTGATTATCATAGGCATAAGAACACTAATATACATCATCATCATCATCATCATCCAATCCACACCTCCACCAATACCCATCACCAGCTTCTAATTGCATCAAATTTGATATTTATATGCATCAGATGAATGAGTCCTAATGAACCCGAGATTGGGTAACGGGAGGAAAAGCGAGTGGCACTTTTTGTAATTATTGTTATTTTTAGTGGCAAGTTGTTAAGATGTGACATTAATTATCATGATATATTTTATGTTACCTGAATTATTATAAATAACCCTTTTTTTTTATCAAATCCCCTATAATTATTTAGCAAAAAAGTTTTGTCATATGTGGTGATAATTTGTATGCTTATAATCTTGCTAGGCTAGCAAAACAAGCATGGAGGTTGATCTCTAATCCTCACTCATTGATAGCTAAAATGTAAATGGCCAGTTACTATCCAAACCACTCTTTTTGGGATGCAGAACTTGGAGATGCTCCATCCTATTCTTGGAGAAGTATTTTAGAAAGCCGACCAGTTCTAGTTGTTGGCATTCAATGGAAGGTGGGAACTGGTGAAAATATTGATGTATGGCAGGATAGTTTGATTCCTGCTTGCCCAAAGTATCTTGTACACAGACCGGTACACATTACTATCAGCAATGTAGCAGACTTGATTGATAATGCAACTAGAACATGGAAGCAAGATGTGTTGAATGCAAACTTTCAACCGGAGGTAGTTACATGTTTCCTCAACATTCATTTGAGTCGAGTTGTTGGAATAGATAGATATAGATGGATGCTAGAAAAAAAAAAAAAGAGAGGCAAATATATGGTGAAATCGTCCTACTGGATTGCAAGAGAGAAAGTCATGGGCAATCTCCTGACATCTACATCCTTTGGTGATCCTTATCAGAGTCTCTGGAAGAAGATTTGGAAACAAAGGTTCCTGGCACGGTTAAAATATGTATATGGAAGGCTGCCAACAATATTCTTCCTACTGATATTCAGGCTCGTTGCATTGCAAGCTATGTAATGAAACTTGGGAAACAACCAGCCATGTTTTCTGTCATTGTCCTGTTGCTCAAGAAACCATTGCAATTGCTAATATACAGATCATAGATTGCTTACCTTGCAGTATCAAGGATTGGTTGATACTTCAGAGCCAACATCTTACTCTAGAGAACTGGGAGCGACTTATTATGCTTCTATGGGCCTTGTGGAAGAATAGAAATAGTAAGCTATGGAATGACATAAACAAGAGTGCACATGAGATCGTTGTTGCTACTACTACTTGGTATCAGCCGTTCTTGCAAGCACAACAAAGGTCAAAACAGAACAAACCAGCTCATCCAGGTAAATATTGGACTTCACCTATAACACAACAGCTCAAAATCAATGTTGATGGAGTTTTCTTGCCTTCTAAACTATTGGAGGCATTGGTGGAGTAATCAGAAGAAGGGATGGATCCTTGGTGGCCTGTTTCCCTAAAGTAGTTCAACATGTCTCTTCTCCCAAGCATGTAGAATGGCTTACAATTCGAGAAGGCATTGCCTTTCTTCAGCAACTTGGTGTGCACGATGCTTGCCTTGAAAGTGATTGTTAAGTCGCCATATAAGAGATTGGAGATGATAACTTTGAGCTCAATGTACATGCCAATCTACTGCTAGACATCCACCATAGTCGGCACTTTGTAAGGGGCCTGGATTTTATTTTTGCACCTAGAACTGCCAATGCAGTAGCACATAGGCTAGCTGCTATGGCGTATGAATCCAATATTGACCAGGTATGGATAGACCAAGCTCCAATTTGTATTCTGGATGCTTTGATGTTTGATTGTAATCATCTTGATTAATCAATAAAGTTTTTGATGTTTTACTCAAAAAAAAAAATGTGGTGATAAATATCTCATTTAACTATTTTCAGAACAATTATTTTTTTTGAAATAATATTATGTTGATACTCTAATACTCAAGCCAGAAAAAGTCATTACATATCATCCCTCTACAATTTATGGGTAGATAAAGAGTTTGTGGTAAGAACCACAGAGATACACAGATTAGGTCCAATCATTTGACCGTACCGATGCTCACTTATTCAAGAAAGCCTATAAACTACATAATATACAACAAGTAAATAGGCATAGTTCAAAACAAAATACAACTAAATTTTCTCCTTGGCCTTAACACTAGGGCTAGGAGGTTTTCCAGGGCATAGTGCACTAAGCACTTCTTCAGCGGGAATTTTCTTGGTCTTGGAAGAGTTCTTGTTTTTTGAACCTAGTGGACGACCCTTTTCTTCTTTGGTTCCATCTTCACAATCTGCATAGCTTTCTTTGAAATGAAGCTCTCTTTTGGTACTAGGACACCTCTTGTGGTTTCCATGAGACCTAATGATTTAGCAGAGAATTTTGTATGAAACTCGGGTACTTTTATTTTCTTGGCTAGTGCAGATGGACTAGCAACGGTCTCTCCGTCCTTGAAAAACAATTTTAGTTTCTTTGGAGAAGTGTAAGGTATAGTAGGACTACTTCGTTTGCTTGGCTGCTGCTCAGCATCAACTGGAACCAAAGCCAAAGCATTATCTGTAGGTCATTACGTATCACAATACGCTTGAGCTGTTTCTATGGGGTAGGAGAGCTAAACAGGTTACGTGCAATTGGAGGCAGAATGGGTGCATGCAGTCCTTGAAAGCGAAATGCCCCATTTTAAAAACGCAGGTTAGTAAATCCTAGGAATTAGGTGGCAAGAGTAAGCTGTGTTGGCTCTTCCACAACTGCCTGTTCTCCCAGTTCTTCTGTTGCAGTATTAGGGTAGGATCCCTGCTCATGAACAATTAAATTCCAAGCTTTGCATTTACCAACCACGTTCTAAGAAAAATACGTGATCTCTTTGATCGCCCTAGGAACAATCTTTAGGTTTTTTTTTTATACTTTTTTTTCAAATGAAAAGGTAGAGAGATATCATGGGCAACATGAACCCTAATTTTACCTGTATTGCCAAAAAGCTTCTGATCAATCTCCAGGAACTTTCCTACTATGGATGCAACATTCATAATAATACTTTTTCTTCCAAAGCAGGAGGGATGCCAAGGACGCAAACCCAGAACAGCAGTGTCTGCCTAGGGATGGTTAGAGGATCTTCCATTCCATCGTACTCCTGCAATAGGAATGGAGCTCGGCTAAAGTACCATGGGCCTCCCCAAAGTACCTTACTTCAGTCTCGCTTGAGATCAAATGAGAAGACGAAGCGATTTCGGGTTCTGTCTTCAACTTGAAATCCACCATCAAGAACCCAGATATGCGTAAAATGGCGATGCAAATCTGGGGGTCCAAACTGTTTCTTTGTGAAGGGATTGGCCAAAAGATAGGCTTGAGAGGTACGTTGATTTTCGACTCCAGTCATGTGTGAGATATCGATCACATCCGAGTCTGCAAGAGCAAGGGAAGTTGTGAAGCCAGTAGTGACAACATCTATGGAGGACATGGTGTAGCAGGGCGGTGGAGATGTGTGTAGTGAGCAGATATTAGGGTTAGGGTTTTCTTAGGGAGCGACTAGAGAGACGCTCTTAGGTTCTTTTTTACTATTTTCAAAACAATAGTGTGATGAAATAGGTGGAAATGTGAAGAATTAAACAAATAGGTCATATATTTAACTCTCATTGTATGAGATCTGCACTTAGCCAACTCGAAAAAGGGAGGAGAAAGATATGTTGATACATGGATTTAATCAAAGATGAAAATCAATATGTTGCTCAAACAAATATGCCGATGAATAAAGCAAGGAAGCTACCATCAAGAGATCTTGATGACGTCTTCAACCGTTAGACTTGATAATGGAAGACTATGACGAAAAAGATCTAGGTAGATAGGCTAGGGAAGGGCTCATCCTGGGCCAAGATGGGGTAGGCATGGGAAACCCAATACCCAATGGAGAAACACTCATGCCAACAAACTATCCATAGGCAAAAACCTTCAATAAAAGCATAAAGGGATGCAACTATGTCTGCAATATTCCCGTTGGAAAAAGTCTCTCATAACAAAAAGGAACACTTATGTAGACGAAAATTTCATTGTTAAAGTGGCAAGCCAAATAGGAACAGCCTATAAGTTATGAAAATAGGAGCAGCCTTTTAAATGTATTTTTATGGAAGGATAACAACCTCTGAAAATTCCATCGGCATAAGTGCAATCACTTTTTATTTTATATTTTCAATTGGAGGCTTGGGCAGCAAAAATATCATTTATAAAAGTGAGATTATTTTGTGGCAAACATTTAACGACGATTACATTTGTCGCCAAAAGTGCACTCCTTTTAATTATTATATCATTCAAGAATTTTTCCCAAAAGCATATTGCCGGAAAACATTAGATTTTTTTTTTTTTTTGTATGGGCGTCTTTTGTTGATGAATTTTCAAGTTACTAGAGTTTGGACCAAACACATATTCTATGTATCTTTAAACACAAGAAAAAAATAATTTAGTTTCTGACCTAGCCGCTCTCTATTAGGTATCTCGTTGAAAACCTTTCTTCGACCAAATCTTTCAACTCACCCAAACTCGATGGTTGATGCCATCCCTAGCCTTGTGGCTGCTTGCCTCCTCTTAGCATACGCTGTCGACTTGACAGGAGGGCTGTCTCCGGCACTGTTTTGGTCACTACCTGCATCGTTGAAGTGGATCGATGGATTTCAACCAGATCTACATTATGACCTCTGGCTTTGCAAACCGTACAAAGACGAGGATGGACATGGTGGGGATATCTTGGGCGAGCCTACTGGTGGTGAGCATGATGAGTTTGGTGACGGAAGTCATGCAAAGGTGGAGGAGACTATGACGGGTTTCTGGTCTCGTGTGGCTGGTGTCGGGACTGGAGCCACGCCATTGGATTCTCGATACTAGGCTGGGTGTGAGGGAGAGCAGCCGGCTGCATTAGCTCTTTCATTGGTGATGCTGGCTAGGAACGACGACATTGGGTTTTGGTTGAAGGACGAAGACACTAGTGGTTGTGGTGGCCTTCGATCTTCGTATGCAAGCGGAGTCGTCAACTGGTCTGGTTCTTTCAGCAAAGGAGGTTGCTGCGGAGGTGTTGAGCAGGTCGGTGTTGTTGGTGAATGGGAGCAAGGAGGGGTGCCCTTAGCAATTACTAATTGGGCCATCTCGGTTTAGTTTTGGTCTGTGGGCTGCGCTTGGGTGTTTTGGGTCATGAGCCTCCTTAGTTAGGGGAGTGGAGGATGATTTGCCATCCTCTAATCCAAATATTGTTTAATTACATTTGGGTCGCAAAATCTAGTTTGCTCGGTTGATAGATTTATTTAACTTGCTTCTGAGCTTTTAGGTTTTGTTAGAATAAAGGTACATAATTTTTTTTTAAAAGGTGGGTGTACCTGGGAGTGCGAGGTTCTGTTTTTTTAGAATAGGTTTTTTGTATGTCCTAAAAGACAACTATTTTTATCGGCCTCTCAGGGGTATATCGTTTCTGGAACTGCTTGCTAAATTATAAAATTGGCTGACCTCCTTCAATTCAAAAAATTAATTTTCATCTACAAAAGGTCATCATTTTTTCTTCTTCTAATTTTTAATTGAATGTTGTCAACTTACGTATGTTGTGGGAGTTTTTTGCTGACAATCTTGTAGTTGGTAAACATTGTAACGCCCTAATTTTCACCACACCAAATTGGAAGTGTTATAGTGCCATGAATATTTAAGAACACAAGCTAAGAGGGCTTAACTCATGCCCTAAAGAAACACAAGGCAATTTAGTTTAAAAATTTGAATAGTAAGATTTGGTGGAAAGCTAAAGAAGTTCTAAGTGTGGTGATATTGACCACGTTAGGTCAGTTAAAATGGCAACTCAAGGAATACTAAAAATAATGGGTTTTAGTTCCAGGCATCACTTTGTGAAAGAACATAGTAACGTTACTAAATAATGGAGAATGATGGAGAACATAGTAACGTTACTAAATAGTAACGTTAACGAAGTTATCAATCCAGAACAATGGAAAATAAGACTCATGAAACTCAAGTTTGGTCTCGAACACTTAGTACAACAAATAAAAATTAACTGAAGGAACTGAGCAAAGATTCAGGTCATTACAATCAAACTATCACCTCAAAGAAACAATGACAATTAAAACAGAGGTAATTAAATATGTGAATGCAATTATATCGAAAGGTTTAAGGTGAATACACAACACCCAGCTCAGTCCCGAAGTCCTCCTCAATCCTCGTGCACAGTACCTACAAGACCAACTATAGTAGGGGTGAGCTTTCATCCTCACTGCTCAAACATCAACCCTAGCTAGGATTGAAAACCAAATAGTAATTGGCGTCAGTTGAGTAAAACGAAATAAAATCTATAGAAGTTTTTCCAATGTAAAATCAAATGGAAATCCAAGTTTTTCCAATGTCCAAACCTGATGACCTGTCTAATACTAGCCAACTACATCCTCACCAAAGATTTAAATCTTCAACCATTGGTGAAGAGTAGCGAGAGTGTCCATTTATGTTGTACCACCTAGATCTAGTGTCACACCACAAAGGACGTCAGACACTATCCTGTTCGTACAGCCCCTCCAGAAGTCACTATGCCCTGCTCACTCTCAAGTCATCCTCATCAACTCAACTAAGAAAATTTTATAAAGCATTTACAAACAATAACAGAATTCAGAAAAGCCGCTAACTAGGGTGAGCCACCCTACCTTGATTGTTAATTCCTGGTGACATATCGATGCACATGAACTTCCTTTACTGGTCCTCTATCGATGTCAGTCCAAAGCTTGGCCAAAGTCCTAGTATAACAGAAATCACAGATTTTCAATCTCATGCTCTGTTAATGTCCAAAAGTTCAGCGGTAGCTGAACCTCGGTTAACGGTGATTCAATGGGCGGACCGCTAGTTGTGATATTCAGAGCTTCCGTTTACCTGTCAAGTAAAATACAAAGGGCGTCAGAGGGAGACCACGTTGGGCGGTCTTCTCTTCTCCGATGCCTGAGTTAATCAATGTATTTATGTTGACAAAGTAAAAGTAGGTGAGTAGTAAATGCGTAATTAATGAGGAGAGATGAGCGAACCTTTTATAGGTGAGGAGGGAGCTGATCTTCTCCATGTTTTCGATGTAGGACTTATGTGCTTCAGTCCCCAGCTTTTGGAGCTTTTGGTGTCATCTTGGCGCGACTCGTGGTGGCGCGTCGGCGGTGATCTGGGGGTAAGCCAGGGCTCAGGCGGTAGCCTGCTTAGCTGTGTTCCCGTAGGTCACTCTTTTGGTGGGAGTTGGTACCGCTGGCGGTAGTATGAGCGTGGCTCATTGTAGCTAATTATGCTTGCAAATGCTCATGTAAGTACAAGTCTCCCAAGTCCCCAGTCAAGGAGGGCCATCTTGGTTGGGGAGTTGCCTAGCGGTTCGAAGTGTTACTTCTGCTAGACTTGCAAAAGCAATTAGCGTCAGTGTATTGTCAACCATGGACTTACTGAGCAAACGCTTTGTACCTTCTCGGGTGGGCCCCTACTAGGCCCCCCTAGGGAGTCCCCCACTCCCCAGCTAAGATAGACCTTCGTTTGGTCAGTATATTGTTTGATGAGGGGAGCTGCACTGAGCAGAGGGTGTTGGGTAGCGAGCCCAATCTTTGATACCCAAGTGGCGGGGGTCAACATGCCTAATCAGGGCCGTCGTAAACTGTTGATGTGTCCTCGTGTCTCGGAGCGGCGTAGCCTGACTATAACGCCACACAACGGTTGTCGTCAAGATGAGGCGTTACCTTAGGAATAGCCGTTGGTGAAAGTCCCTCCGCTGATAGTAAGCGGCAAGTAGTGTTGCTGGGACCAACTTGGTGGTGGCCCAATGAGCGGGGTTGTGCTCCGTTGTAAGATGAAAAAGGGGAAATTCCGCTGGCGGAGTTGGGCTTAGCGGAGATTGCCTCGCAAGATGAAAAGGGAGAAGTTCTGCTAGCGGAGTTACGCTTAGTGGAGATTGTCTCACTTGCAAGATGAAAAGGGAGAAGTTCCGCTAGCGGAGTTGCGCTTAGCGGAGACTGTCACACTTGCAAGATGAAAAGGGAGAAGTTTCGCTTAGCGGAGACTGTCTCACTTGCCAGATGAAGGGAGAAGTTCCGCTAGCGGAGTTGTGCTTAGCGGAGACTGTCTCACTTGCAAGATGAATGGAGAAGTTCCGCTAGCGGAGTTACGCTTAGGGGAGACTGTCTCACTTGCAAGATAAAGGGAGAAGTTCCGCTAGCGGAGTTGCGCCTAGCAGAGACTACCTCACTTGCAAGATGAAAAGGAGGAAGTTCCGCTAGCGGCGTTGCGCTTAGTGGAGACTGTCGTCAAGATGAGGCGTTACCTTAGGAATAGCCGTTGGTGAAAGTCCCTCCGCTGATAGTAAGCGGCAAGTAGTGTTGCTGGAACCAACTTGGTGGTGGCCCAATGAGCGGGGTTGTGCTCCGTTGCAAGATGAAAAAGGGGAAGTTCCGCTGGCAGAGTTGGGCTTAGCGGAGATTGCCTCGCAAGATGAAAAGGAAGAAGTTCTGCTAGCGGAGTTACGCTTAGTGGAGATTGTCTCACTTGCAAGATGAAAAGGGAGAAGTTCCGCTAGCGGAGTTGCGCTTAGCGGAGACTGTCTCACTTGCAAGATGAAAAGGGAGAAGTTCCGCTTAGCGGAGACTGTCTCACTTGCAAGATGAAGGGAGAAGTTCCGCTAGCGGAGTTGCGCTTAGGGGAGACTGTCTCACTTGCAAGATGAAGGGAGAAGTTCCGCTAGCGGAGTTGCGCCTAGCGGAGACTGCCTCACTTGCAAGATGAAAATGAGGAAGTTCCGCTAGCGGCATTGCGCTTAGTGGAGACTGTCTCACTTGCAAGATGAAGGGAGAAGTTCTGCTAGCGGAGTTGCGCCTAGCGGAGACTGCCTCACTTGCAAGATGAAAAGGGAGAAGTTCCGCTAGCGGAGTTGCGCTTAGCGGAGACTGCCTCACTTGCAAGATGAAAAGGGAGAAGTTCCGCTAGCGGAGTTGCGCTTAGCGAAGACTGCCCGATGAGTTGTGACCTGCCTCTTCTTCTGACGGCGTTCGACATGTGGCCGACATGTATTGGGTTAGCGTGTGGAATAACGTCTTTGCAGCATGTCCGTCTCCTCGCCATTAATGCGAGTAATCATGGATTTTGTAACCGAGGCAACCCCTCGATTAATCAGGAGATTAAGTGTGATCGTGGGCCACGTGTTCGGTTGTCGTGTGACGTCGTTTTTCAGTGGATGGCCTAGATTGCTTTGATGTTGACATAAAAGATAGGGAAACCTGGAGGTTTAACACTTTGTTCTTTTACCTATTATCGTCACTCTCAAGCCTTGCTCTGAGATCTGAGAAGGTTCTGCAATCTCCGTTTAGCTGTCGATCTTTGGAAGACGAAGATTTCCTGAAGTGAAGTCGAGCACTTTCGAGCATACCAGAGTTTCTGTCGTCGAGGTTGGTAGCCCCAAATCTCGTTCCTGTTTTATTGGTTTTTTATTTGCTTATGTCGATTTCTGGCTTTTTGTTTTTCGAAGTGGTTTCTGGCATTCTCCGGTGTCTCTAAGGGTCTAGAGTTGTGTTTGGGGGTGGGTTTTGGGTGTTTGATAGGAGATTGAGGATTCTTGCCCTGGTAGATGGTCGAATCTGGGTTGGAGTGAGTGCGTTTTGTTCTTGTTTTGGCATTTTCTAGGTTTTCTGGGTATGGGTGTTCTTGATGTTCTTGAGTGAAAACAGAGATAAGGGTGAGTTTAGATCCTGTTTGAACTGACTGGTTTGGGTTTTAGGGTTTGTGATGGCTAGCGTCGTAGAGACCTGGAGCAGAGAGGATTCCGGGTCTGACGTGTCGTTCAGAGTGGCGGATAGGGTGTTTATTGACTCGTTGTGTCTGTCTACCCATGCAGGAACCTCACTGTCCGAACCGCTAAACATTGAGCCGCTACAGACCATACCTTGGGAGGTGGCAATGGGTCGTGCAGAGAGTTCTAGGGTGAGGGAGGAGGTTGCCGCCCGCAAGCGTTGTGAGGAGAGACTAGTGAGTAACAACGCAGCCAGCGGTTTCGCCGAGGGAAGAGAGGTTGGGGGTGAAGTGGAAATCACGTGGGTCCTTCGCAACGAGACTCCAGTGGATAAGGCTGTAGGACTGATGACCGCGGCGGCGGTAAATCATCTAAAGAGGATATTCCGTCTTTCTAGCGTAGTGAAGCTGCGTCCACTGACGGGTGATGAGAGAGCTTCTATTTTGTCGGCGGGATATGATGCTGTCCACGAAGCCATCTTCCGCAAGGGGGTGACGCTGCCGCTGCTGCCAAACCTCCAAATTTTGATCTGCGAGTTCGACCTTGCGTTTGGGCAAGTCTGTCCCAACATGTGGGGGCTACTGTTGGTGCTGAACTCGCTCTGGCATCTGTCAGGTTGTGAAGGGTCGACCGTGGCTGAAGTGCTTCACTTTTATGAGCTTGTCTATGTGAACCGACAGGGCTGCAGTGGGCAAGTGAATTTGACCCGTCGTCAGGGTGAGCCCCAGTTAGTTTAGAATAAGAAGGATTCGATGTCCTTCTGGCAGCCTAACTATTGTGTCACTACCAGTGGCTGGGAGTACAACGCAAGGGCGAACGAAGGAACTCCGACGTTTAGGATTAAGTCGGAGTTCCAACCAATTCGAGGTTGACGTTGTTTCCCGTTACTCAAACCTGGCGGTTTTATGCCGCGTGATGCCTTGTTTGTTTTTTTTTTTTTACCACTATTTGTACTTTTGTAGCGGGCTTGCTATTCAATTTGACACTCGAGGAAGAGTGCCGCTTGCCAAGGATCAAGGGCTGCTGGAAGAATCGCAATCTGCTTGACCTCCACCTACTCACTGGTTGGGAGTTGCTGGTTGACTTATAGCTGACACGCACCCTAGGTAAGTATCTCCCGCCAATCCTGCCTAAGTTTATTTTTTCCATACTGATTAACGTTGTGCTTTTTAGATTCACCGCCGCGGAACAAAGCGAGCCGCGACGCTTTTGACAAAGCAATGGATATTGCGGAGCTGCAGAACTTCTTGGAGGGAATGTATGTCGCCAGGCTGGCTGCGCAGCAGACCACCGTCGACCTGCAGACCCTGGTGGTAACTCCCTCAGATTCCCCCGTGGTGTTGGCCATGCCGTACCACTCACACCTTGCCCTCGCTGATCAGGCCGTGGGAATGACTGAAGGTTGTCCCAAGCGGGACACTGCTGGCGAGAGCTATGTCAATCCTGCTCCCGAGAGGGAGGTGGAGAAAGAGCAAGTCCAGCGGCAGGGGCCTCATAAGGAGCAGGCTGTGCCGCAGCAGGGGCCAGTTACAATTGTGGGACTGGAGCCACAGAATCCGCCAAGGCCTGCCAAGGTGGGTGCCACCCCAGGTGTTGTGCTGCGCAAGCGGCGGAAAAATGATGGTCCCGTTGTGGATGATGCAGATGAGTCAGTGCCTGTTAGGGTTCGCTAGCAGTAGAAGAGGACGAGGGTGACTGTAGCTGTCGCAGGGGAGACGCCGGCTGGCGGTTTGGATTCTTTTTCAGCCTATGAGGAATTCCTGACCGATCCCAAGCGGGAGTTTCTGTTCCAGCTCTGCGAGAGGCTGGGACTCGGCGGATTGGATGGAACCGCTAGCCCAACAGTGCTACAGCAGTCGCTGTTTGGCTCGGCCTTTGGCCATTTCTCCGTCGGGTTACGTGAGCTCTTCCTGGCAATTTCGAAGCAGCCTGAGGTCGAGCCGCAGTTGCGGGAGGAGCTGGAAGTCCTGCGAGGGGAGTTGCCGGACGCTCAAGCTAGATTGGCGGATAAGGAGCGGCAGCTGACCAAGGCGGAATGCGATGCCTTAGATGCTTGTGGCAAGATGAGAGTGGCCATCGAGCAAAACTTTGAGCGGAACGACCATATCAACCGGCTCCAGCAGGATATAGTTCAGCTGAAAGAGCAGATGACGGCCAAGGTTAAGAGGATCGACATTCTTCAGAAAGACTCTGCTGCCAAATCCACCGAGGTGAATAAATTGGAGGGTGTGGCTGCCCAGCTAAAGGCGGAGAGGAGCGGTGTTGCAGTCACTGCTGTGGATGCCTTCAAGGAGTCTGCGGCGTATGAGAAAGCTTTGAAGGAGGCGGCGAAGGCCGGTGCTGCTGCCAACGTAGAGCTTCTGAATAAAAAGGGCGCCATTGACTGGGCGAAGGCGTCCGGGTCCACTAGCACACCCATCCAGTCGTCAGCCCCAGGGGGCGGGTCCTCAGCAGTTCAACCTGGCTTGTGCTCAGGCAGTGGGGAGAGTGATCATGACCTGGCGGAGGAATCCCAGCGGACTCCGGTGCCTACCCAGTCCGAGGTCTCTGGGGCCAATGTTCTGGCGACTCATACCCGGCAGGACTGGACCATCATGACCCCAAGCCCGACTGCGCATGGCTCTGATCAAACAAGTCGTATAGGCGTGCAGCAACCGCCGGCCGAAGGTGAGCAGGGCGGTGCTGAGAATTGTTGAAGACGTTGCCTTCCGCCACACTTTCGTATTGTAATGCCGCTGAGGCCTGCATATATGTTATTATTTTTTTTTGTAATGACTATTTTTGGGCGGGGAGTCCCGAACTTGAATAGACGAAGTGTGCTTGAAAATTTTCAGTGTCGTATGCCTTTCGATTATTGTTGTTTGAATGTTGCTTTTACAGCCAGAGTTTTGACGTCCTTTTGTTAATCATCGAAACATTAAAGGAATTAAAATTGCTCCAAGTGCACAGTGTAGCGGACGTGGTCCGCCAAATATTGTTGGCGTTGCCACTTGAACCTGTGCCTGGACCTGGTGACAATGGTTTGAATAATTCCTCATTTCATTAATTAGCCGACTTATTAGCGTTTACAAAAGTGGGTTTGTACCCGTTGGGTAGCTTCCCGTAGCTAAATATTGAACAAAAATTTAGCTAAGTCAAGATGCTCTAGGGTAGCGGCATGGCTATTTGTAGTAATACCGAAGGTATTCGGTATTCCAAGGGTGGGTCGTTGTAACGCCATCCTTGTCCATTAGGTAGAAGGTTATGGGGCTAATGACTTCTATAATTTTGTATGGACCCTCCCAAGTTGGGCGAAGTGCCGTTGGTGGCGGAATAACTTCCTTCATTGCCCAGTCCCCCAGCTGGAGGTTCCGGGCTTTGACTCTGGATTTATAAAAACGTGAAACCCATTGCTTGTTTTGCAAGTTGTGCAGATGGGCTTTGTGGCGTTTTTCCTCGAGGAGGTCTTTGTCGAGGTTGACGCCTTCGCCGTTGGTCTCGGAGTGGTAGCCTTCGATTCTGGCGGTAGGTTGTGTGACCTCAATGGGTAGGATGGCCTCAATGCCGAACATCATATAGAATGGCGTTTCATCGGTGGTAGAAGTTGGAGTGGTCCGGATGGCCTACAAAACTTCCGAGAGTTCCCCCCCCCCCCATAAACCCTTGGCGTCGTTGAGCTTCTTTTTGAACAGCTTCTTGATTATCTTGTTCGCTGCTTCGACTTGGCCTTTGGTTTGGGGGTGAGCGACAGATGCAAAGCTCATCTTGGTTCCCAAGTTAGTGGTGAAAGAGATGAGTTCCTTGTTGTTGAACTGTGTGTCGTTGTCTATGATGATTGTGTGGGGAATGCCGTAGTGGCAGTAGATGTTCTTCCAGAGGAAGTGAGTTACCTTGGCGGTAGTTATTGCCGTTAGCGACTCCGCCTCTATCCATTTGCTGTTGTAGTCGATGGCGACGATGATGTATTTGAACTGGCCCTTGGCGGTTAGGAATTTTCTGAGCAGGTCCAGTCCCCATATGGAGTGGATCCATGGGCCGATAATGATTGACAGGGGTTCCGTCGGGGCATGGGGGAGGTCAGCATACTGTTGACATTTGTGGCAAGACCTAGATACCTTTCTGGCGTTGTCGCCGAGCGTGGGCCAAAAGTATCCCTATCGCATTGTGAGATTGGCCAAAGACCTGGCGCCCAAGTGGTTTCCACACTCCCCGGCGTGTATCATTGTGAGCACGTTTTTTCCCTATTCTGGGGTCAGACATCGGAGGTTGGGATGAGAAATCCCCTGGTGGTAAAGTTTGCCATTCTGTATGTTGTAACGAGTTGCTCTCCGCTTGAGTTGTCACGCCTCGACCTTATCCGCTGGTAATGTCCCATTGCGCTAGTATTCGATGATTTCATCCATCCAACTAGGCCTGGTTTCAATGTTGAAAATCTCCGCCAGGGTTTTTGTGATGCTTGGCTTGTCAAGGCGCTCCACCCTTGTGTCCGCTAGACATTGGTGTGGTTGAGCGGTTGCTAGCCTCGCTAGTGAATTAGCCTTGGTGTTCTTTTCCCTGGGGATCTGTGTGATGGATTTTTTGAGGAGTGTCTTGACGTATCCCAAGTATGCCGCTAACTGTTGGTCCTTGGCCTGGAAACTGTCATTGACATGGTTAACCACTAATTGGGAATCGCTGAATATGAGTCGATGGCGAGGAGTAAGTCGGAAATGAGTGCTTCATATTCCGCCATGTTGTTTGAGGCTTTGAAATTGAAATTCAATGCGTATTCTACGTTTAGTCCCCCTGGTCCTATGAGGATGACTCCAGCGCCGCAGGCTTTGGCGCAAGTGGAGCCGTCAACGTGGAGGTTCCAGTTTGACTGTTGCTGGGGGGCTGGCTCCTCAACAGTTGTCATTTCAGTGCTGGCCTCCTGTGTGCCTTGGTTGGGTTCATCCTGACGCTCGGTGAGCTCAGCGATGAAGTCTGCCACCGCCTGGCCTTTCATGGAAGTTCTTGGTTTGTAGTCGATGTCGAACTCGCTGAGCTCGATGGCCCACTTGCTGAGGCGCCCAGAGTGCTCAGGATTTTGCATTACCTACCTTAGCGGTTGGTTTGTTAAGACATGAATGGTGTGGGCTTGAAAATATTAGCAGAGGCGTCTAGCGGCAACAATAAGTGCAAGAGCGAGCCGTTCCAGGGGGATATCTTGTTTCTGCCCTGTTCATGCCTCTGCCGGCGTAGAATATGGGGAGCTCCTCCTGGTCCTCTCGCCAGACAATGGCACAGCTTACCGCTGATTGTGATACCGCTAGGTATATGTACAGTGTCTCCCCTTGCACAGGAATAGAGATAAGTGGGACTGCTGCCAAGTACTCTTTCAAGCTCTGGAAGGCCACCTCACAGTCTAGGTTCCAGTTGATTATCTTCTTGTGGGTCGTCTTTAGGACCTTCAAAAATGGGAGGCATCCGTCAGTGAGTCTGGAAATGAACCGAGAGAGGGCGGTTAGCCTGCCTTGGAGGCTCAGAACGTGCTTTTTCCATTCTGGGGCCTTCATGTTGAGGATGGCCTGCACCTTGTCAGGATTGGCCTCTATGCCCTATTCACTGACTATGTAACCTAGGAATTTGCTGGCGCTGACGCCAAAGAAGCACTTTTCTGAATTGAGGCGCATACCATAAGTTAAGAGAATGGCGAATATGATTATGAGGTTTGCCACTTGTCCGCTGGCTTTGATGCTCTTTACCAACATGTCGTCCACGTATACCTCTATGATTTTGCCCAGATGCTCAGCGAACATGGCATTCATCAACCGTTGATAAGTTGCACCGGCGTTCTTCAAACCGAAGGGCATGACATTGTAGCAGTATAGGCCCTTGTCGGTGGTGAAGGTGGTGCACACCTGATCACTGGGGTGCATCCTAATTTGATTGTAGCCAGAGAAGGCGTCCATCATGCCAAGTAACTAGTGCCTAGCGGCTGGGAAACTGTCCGTGCGGCATGCCTTTTTGAGGCCCTTGAAGTCGACACACATCCGCCACTTTCCGCTAGGTTTCTTGACCATGACCAAGTTGAAAATCCACTGAGGTTAATTGACTTGGCGGATGAACCCAATGTTTTGTAGTTTGTCGACTTCTTCCCCAATTGCACTATACCTTTCCTCATCGAAGGCTCTCCGCCGCTACTTGACAGGGTAGGAGGATGGTTTTATGCTCAGCTTGTGTGTGATGATCTCAAGGGAGATGCCAGGCATGTCAGCGTAGGACCATGCAAAGACGGCAGCGTTGTCACGTAGAAATTGGGTGAGTTCAGCTTCTACCTCTGTGTCTAACTGAGAGCCTATGCGGACTGTTCGCTCAGGGTGTTTGTCAGAGATGCTGATAACCCTCAAAGATGTTTATGGGTTGACAGGCTCTTTTTTGACATATTTCTTCTCATCATCTCTAAGGTCCTCAAAGATGTCTAGCGGTGGCACATTGTTTCCTACTGTTAGTATCTCGTGGCGGCGTGTCGACCGTGCTACGGTTGTGGAGTAGCATTCTCGTGCTAATTGTTGACTTCCTTTCACACAACCTGTCCCTTTGGGCGTAGGGAACTTCATGAGAAGCTTGTATTCGGCTATGATGCACTTAAGCTTGTTTAGTGCCGGTCGACCGATGGCATTGTATAAGCTGAAGCAGTCGACAATGATGAACTCCGTATGGATTTCTGCTATACATAGACTGGCGCCGACAACTAGTCGCATGTAGTTAGAACCCAATGGTTGAGTGATGTCTCCGGAGAAGCTGAGCAATGGCTCATGATCCTGGAGTGATTTTCTATTTCGCTGGAGTTTGCCATAAAAACCATTGAAGATGACATTAACAGTGGATCCGCTATCCACATGGACCCTCCCCACTGACCATTTATTGAATATGGCTTCGATTAAGAATGGATCGTCGTGGGGTAGGTGCACTCCGCGCTCCTCCTCCTCTGAGAAGGTAATAGGTTCCCAACGGAGTTTGATGGACCTCTCATAGCGGATATTGCAAACCTCGTTGGGGTGGTTAGAGCGTTCATAACGCTTTTTTGCCCTGTGGGACATGTTGGTAATTGGAGCACCGTCGTCGATGGTATTAATACGGCCCATTTGTTCGATGTTGGCGACCACGGGTGGCAGTTGGCGTATCTTGAATTGCTCCATCTTTCCATTGCGGTACAAAGTCTCAAAAACTGTCTTGAGAGCGTTGCAATTGTTGGTGTTGTGGCCGCTGTCCTCATGGTATTTGCACCATTTTCCGGTGTTCCTGGGCTTTCCTACCCTTGGGTATTTTCTTGGGGGTGGTGGCGGAATCTGGTCCTTGCACTGGTCGTATATTTCTTCATATGAGGCTGTGAGGACTGTGAACACTGCATACCGCTGGGAGGACTCCGTCTGTTTATCACGGCTATCCCCATGGGATGAGCGGTTGCCCTTGTTGTAATGCTGGTCCTTCTGCCACTTGTTCTGGTAGGTGCCTTGTTGCCATTCTCTCCTCTTGTCAGTTGGTGGCGTAGTAGAGGTTTTGCTAGCGGTCTCCTGATGGCTAGCAGAAGGTTGAACCGACTTGGTAGGCGTTGGCGGCAGTGGCGATGTTTCTCCATATGTGATGAATTTTGCTTGTGCATGGGTCACAGACTCGCTCATGACATGGTCATATGCGGCATTTGGATGATTGTAATTGAGATGATAGAGAAATGGTCCCTTGAGGAGTCCTTGCCTGAAGGCTGCCACTGAGATGTCGCCGCTCGTCACCTGGTGACAAACTCCTTCAACGTTTCCACTGCCCTCTGCTTGAGGTTGAACAGCTGAGTTGTGTTGTGATGTTTGGCGGCCAACATGATGAATCACGAGAGGAAAGTGTTTGACAGTGCGTGGAATGAGTCGATGGAGCCTGGCGGGCATTCGAAGAACCAACTCATTGCCTTACCGTCCACTGTTTAGCTGAATAAGTGGCAGAGGGTGGCGTCATCAAAGCCCTTATTGTTAGTGACCTTCTTGAAGGTATCCATGTGGACGAAGGGGTCGGACATGCCGCTGTAATGTGACATCTTTGGTGACTTTGTGTGTGCTGGTTTGACGGCCTGCAGGATTCTGGAGGTGAATGGTGCTGGTCTAGATGTAAAGAGCAGATTTGGAGTTGGCGCTGGGGCGCCTGCCTCCGCCCGGATTAACCTTTGCTCTAATTGTTACATCATTTCTAGGATTAGGGCGGTTGCGTCGCCAGCGGGTCTCGCCTGGAGGTTCCGCTGAACCAGCTCCTGCCTGAGGGTGGGTGGATTACCTTCAGTTCTAGCCCTGCCTGTCGGGCGGTTGGTGTTTGGCTGTGATTCCACCTCCTGCTTCATCATTAGGCTGGGCGGAGGAGGCGGGCCCATTATCTCTGGTGGGTTCAGCGACACCTGTATCTGTATGACTGGTATGGGTACCATTCCACCCGTATTGGGTCAACTGCGTCTGGTGCTCTGCGATTGCTTGCTCTGTGCTGTGCTAGCGTTTGCCTCCAGCGCCTTTTTTAATTCGTCGAATTTTGACATTAGCGTGGCCACCTGCTTTTGGGCCTCTTCTCTATGCGCTCCTTGTTTGCCTTAAGGAGGTCCGCCAATACAAGCTCATACATAGCGGCGACATCCCGGACCGGTGGGCGACTTCTGCCTGGCTGGGTCTCCACCGCAAGGTTTGATGGGATATTGAATAGTGCACGATTAACGTTTACTACTGGGTCAACGTTAGCTGCTAGGTTTGTGGGGTAGGGGTCGGCGGACTGGTCCGCTTGCTGCTGAGCGTTTACCCCGCTATCGCTAGTCATGGTAGTTGTGGTGGATCACCTTGTGTTCAAGGATTCACACAGACGGCGCCAATGTTAATGTCCAAAAATTCAACTGTAGTTGAACCTCGGTTAACGCTGATTCGATGGGCAGACCGCTAGTTGTGATATTCAGAGCTTCCGTTTACCTGTCAAGTAAAATACAGAGGGCGTCAGAGGGAGACAGTGTTGGGCGGTCTTCTCTTCTCCGATGCCTAAGTTAGTCAATGTATTTATGTTGACAAAATAACAGTAGGTGAGTAATAAATGCGTAATTAATGAGGAGAGAGGAGCGAACCTTTTATAGGTGAGGAGGGAGCTGATCTTCTCCATGTTTTCGATGTGGGACTGATGTGCTTCAGTCCCCAGCTTCTGGAGCTTCTGGTGTCATCTTGGCGCGGCACGTCGGCGGTGATCTGGGGGTAAGCCGAGGCTCAGGCGGTAGCCTGCTTGGCTATGTTCCCGTAGGTCACTCCTTTGGAGTGAGTTGGTACCGCTGGTGGTAGTATGAGAGTAAACTCTCATTGTAGCTAATTATGCTTGCAAATGCTCATGTAAGTACATGCTGCATTTTCTGTGCAACCTTTACGATGTCTAAACTCTCAATTCACTCATAACTCATAAGGACAGTAGTGACATATGAAGAAGTAGGATGAAGATAAGGTTTGAAATGAATATCTTACAACTCTATACATTTGGGAACTCAGTGGAAGGATTTAGAACCAAGTGTACAAGAACAAAGGTTGGAATGAAAGGAACTGCTCAGGTTTGGAAAATCATTAAAATTTCAATTTCAAACCAATGACCATGAAACTTTCCAGATTTAAAGGTAACAGGTTAAGGTAGAACATACTAAAATTTCATGCCATTTGGAGTTCGGGAAGTAAGGAAAAGATGAATACAAACTGACTGAACTGTCAGACTTTATAAAAATCTCAGCAACGTAGTTTACCTTGAAATTCACCAAGAATTCAATCTAACTGCAACTGAAAAGAAATCCATCTTAAAATGACAATTTAGGTGTCTATTTTGAAACAAGTTCAACTCAAAGGGTGAATCCAACAATATCACGGACAATTTATCAAACAGTCTACAAGGCAGATTGTAAAAGATGATCTTGTCAAAAACTTGAAACAGGGTAAGCTAATATTGCACAAGAGAATGAGATAAGATTTTGAGTGAGCTTAGAGGCACATGATATCTAATGATCACTATGTTATTGAAGTTGAAACAATATATAGAAATTGAACAAGAAGGAAGATATTCGATGTACGCAACTTACCAATTAGCACTCTTGTAAGTTTTGGAGCAAGATTGAGGTGAAGATCTCATGAGTTAAACTAAACATCACTATAGGAACATGACCCATTGCGAGGATGAACTGAATTTGGGAGAAAATAGGACATGCAAACAAAAATTAGAACCAAAATGGCAACTATATTTCAAAACAGGATTTTCCTTGAACAATAGGCGGTTTTACCTTGATTGGCAACAATCCAACCGCTGCATTGTTATGATTTTGGAGTACAGCATAGAAGACATGATTTCGAACAAGTTTCATGAATAAATCTTGATGAAAAGAATCCCAGATGTAATATTAATCATCCATCGAGTCGACTGACAGCAATAGTAACAAGACAAGATGTTGGTGACTTCCTCAATTTTGGTTCAATAGGTAAAAGGAAACAAAACAATAAGGTAGGCATGAGTGAACGCATGGCTAAAGTCTAGGCTTTTCCCTCTTTGAATGCCCCAGAATAGGCCACATGCCCTAGTAAATATATAAACAATTCTAGCTCCTTCAATATCCTTCAGAAGTTCAGTAAAACAGTTTAATTAGGAGTACCAAAAAAGTAAATGAAGAGTACAACGAACTCCTTCTGTTGGAAATGCACACTAGAGTTCAAGAAATTATGAAGTATACTTCTCACAATTATCGGGGTCTCACAAACATGCATCATTTTACATTTTTTTATTAAAGGCTTTTGCTGACATAATTGTCATTAGTGAAGGTAAAACTTTTTGTGGGAGACTTTTCTGAACGAAAGGATGGCGATAAATTTGAAAATTATTTTATGGGAGGCTTTTGACAATGTTTGTTTAGTCCGTAAAAGTGTTTAATTGAATGTTCATGCCTTTTTATTTTAATATTTTATTGGAGGCTTTGGCCAACCATCGCTTCATCAGTGTTTAGGGCTAATTACATACATGGCCCTTCTGCTAAGGATTTTTGGTCATTTTAAAGAATTGCTTGTGGCACCTACTTCTTGGTCTCATATTGGTACCTCAACTGTTTAGTATTTAGGTTACTATAACTAGATAACTTCTGTAAATTTTCAGCTAAATTAATAATTGTTAAGGTACTCATAATCCCTTCATGTTCATAATAGTAAATTACGATTATGAATAGCTTAATAATTATAAATTTTGCTGAAAATGTATAGAACTTATCCACTCATAGATACCCAAAAACTAAGTGGTAGAGATGTTAATATGTGATAGAAATATGGGTCCCATGAGTTTTCCTTTAAAATGGCCAAAAGAAGAAATCCTCGCTAGAAGGGCCCTTCCACCAAGAATATTTTTTTTTAGTTCATTTTAAAGAATTGCTTGTTTGATTGATTTTTCGATAACATATTGGCACATTGACCGTTAGATTTTTAGGTCTTCATGAGTAGATTAGTTATTTAAATTTTCAGCAAAATTTAAAATCATAAGATTGTAAAAGAGCCTGGACAAAGCGTATATCAATTATCAAGCTCGGCTCAGTTGCTTAACATTATAAAACTATTATATTAGTACCTCAAAATTAATCTCCGATGATAGGACCTGCCTGGATTTCACCCTAAAATCTGAACATGCAACTTACGAATGTGGTCACTACGTATCTCTATGGGGATCTAGATACGGAATATACATGAAGGTTCTTGGTGGACTTCATTCACCCAAGTCAAGTGGCTCTAGACCATGGAGCGTGTTTGCAATGAGGTTGAAACGATTACTTGATTGGGAATGGATATGCCCGCGCGTTTCCATGACAAGTTTCAGATTCTATCGCGGTTCATTTTGGTGACATGTTCTTTATTGGAAGCCCTAAAAGAGTTAAGAGAAACCGCTGAACACTTGAAATCCGAGTTTGAGATGAAGGATCTTGGGAGAACACAATTATGTCTCAGTTTGGAACTTGAGCATTGTGTTGATGGATGCTTAGGCATTTTGACAAGGTCAAACCTTCAAGCACGCCCATGATCGTCTGTAGTCTTGATGCTAAAAAGTGTCATATTCATCCAAAGGATGATGAAAATGATGTGCTAGAGGCAGAAGTGCCCTACTTAAGTACAATAGGCGCATTATTGTACTTAGCTCAATGCACAGGACCAGATATCTCATTTGCAGTGAACTTGTTAGCCAGGTATAACTCTGCGCCAACGTGACGCCATTAGACTGGTATAAAAGATATCTTTCGATACTTGAGATGTACGATTGATATGAGCTTGTTCTATCCATACACTGGCCTACGTCCTCTATCCCCATCTCAAAACGATATTAGTGTTTTAGAAGGTTTTGTTGTTTATGCATAATTTCTCTGACTCACACAAAGATCATTCCCAAACTGGTTATATGTTCACCATGGGTAAGACCGCGATATCTTAGAGGTCTACAGAACAAACCCTAGTAGCTATATTTTCGAACCATGCAGAGATTATTGCTCTTCACGAAGTAGTTCGTGAATATATGTGGATTGGATCTATAATTACGCATGTTCGAAGCAATTGTGATTTGAAGTCTACCACAGATGAGTCTACGAGCATTTTTGAGGATAATGCTGCTTGCATTGAACAAATAAAGCAGGGCTACATCAAATATAAAGCAGGGTTAGGAATAATGAATCTCTTTATGATAAAGGGATTCATTTTGCAAGTTTGTTATTACAGGTAGTTCCTAGAAAGGATTGGACTAATGACATATACAATACTTGAATTCTCGATGTAGATGCTACATAGTTGGTTCTTATCCTTCAGAGACTACGAGTGTAATAGTTGCAAAAAAAAGACGTCTCTGTTCCCAAAGGAAAAAGTCCCCACTAGTTTATGTTGTTTTTGATGTTGAAATAGTTTTTCTTTATCCATGGGCAATGAGTTCTTATGGTGGCAATTTCAGTTTTGTTTGATACCTGCATCTTATGAGGGAAGCACGCTGAGAGGAGTTAACGGGAGTGGGAGTAGTAGTTAGGGTTTCAAAATTTGAAAAGAATTCAATATTAAATTTCCTAAGCTAATCAAAAAATCTATGTTACTAGTATTTGTTAAAAAAAAAAAAAAAAAAAAAAAAGAAGGTGTCGATGTGGCAAATGCCACATAATTTTGTACTCACTTTTTGGTACTGCTACTCAAAAAAACCCTAACCTATGGTGCCAAAAATAACGGAATAACCTCTTTTTTGGGAAACATTCAAAACTCTACAAGTTCCGTTTTTCTTTTTCCCCGTCACGTGCATTTGACTTTCCCACATGGATTATATATACTTTCCATGGATTATATATACTTTGCTGACGTAAGCAGTGATGTCACATGGATTATATATACTTTCCCACAATTACGTGTGCGTTAAGGTTCAAGGGACTCCTCCGACTCCATGTTGGACCGAGTGGTCCATTTATTATTTTGTTTGACTATTGAGGAACGTCAATTCTTTGCATTAATTCAATTTTCCCTCCAGGTAATGGTTTTTTGACTTTTTTCAGAAGAGTAGTAATGCCATCACCATATTAAACTATTACAGTAAAGTAGTGTGCAAGAAGAACATTTGTCTTCTTGATACCATTGATCCTACTATTTTCTATATATAAGTTAACCTCTTCACCTTCATCTTCATTCTAAGTTCTGAAATCTAAAATGGGTAGCCCAAGCCATGACTCTGTTCACATATTGTTGTTCCCTTTCATGGCTCAAGGCCACATGATCCCAGTCTCCGACATGGCCAAGGTCTTTGCTTCACATGGCGTCAAGATCACCATAGTCACCACCCCTCAAAACGCCATCAGATTCGCCCAAACGACCCAATCGAGGAAACACTCTTCTGGGTTCGACATACATGTCAAGGCCATCAAGTTCCCAAGTGAAGAGGCTGGTCTGCCGAAAGGTTTCGAGACTGTCGACTCATTACCCCAGCCGGAATTAGTCAACAAGTTCTTCATAGCCACACGCTTGCTTCAAGCACCGCTCGAGGAGGTTCTCAACGAGTTCAAACCAACTTGCCTTGTAGCTGACATATTCTATCCTTGGGCTACTGAAGCCGCTGCGAAATTCGGTATTCCGAGGTTGGTTTTTCATGGGACTGGCTTCTTTTCTCTATCTGCTATGGAGTGTGTGAGACTCTATAAGCCTTACAATACGGTTTCAGGTGAAACTGATCCTTTTGTGATCCCCGATTTGCCTGGTGGGATTGAATTGACAAGATCCCAGCTGCCTGATTTTGTCAAGGACAATGTTTTAAATGACTTGACTCAGTTGCTGAAAGAGGCTAGGGAATCGGAGTTGAAGAGCTATGGAGTTGTTGTTAACAGTTTCTATGAGCTCGAACCGGTTTATGCAGATTATTACAGAAATGGGTTGGGGAGAAAGGCATGGCATATAGGCCCGGTTTCTCTATGCAATAAAGAGACAGAGGAGAAAGTACAGAGAGGAAAAGGAGTGTCAATTGATGAGCATGAGTGTTTGAAATGGCTTGATTCAAAGAAACCAGATTCAGTTGTGTATGTCTGTTTTGGGAGTGTGGCCGATTTCAATTCCACTCAGCTCAAGGAGGTTGCTGTGGCTCTAGAAGCTGCTGGGCAGGACTTCATTTGGGTAGTGAGGAAAGGCAAAGATGAGGTGGATCAGGATGAGTGGTTGCCTGAAGGATTTGAAGAGAGGATGGAAAGCAAGGGATTGTGTAAGTACATTGGCCTATTACCATTCAACATATGATTTCCCACTACGACGAGGAAACCGGAGCTTCAAGGAAGCAAAGAGAAAGATCACAAGATCGGTTCTTGAAGACAAGATCAAGTCAAATCGAGTCACTGATCTTGAGTTTAATGTGTATTCATTCCATATTGGTTGGTATAAATCTAAATTGATATGCATATCGGTTGTATTAAGTCAATAATCCCTTATGCATTAAAATGGTTTTTAACATGCATATCAATTTGAGACCTTGTTAGGAAAGTATCGATTGCACATTCAAAAACTGTTTTAAATCTTTCTATATTTATCTTAATCAATTATCAAGAAAAGATTTGATTGAGGGGGAGTTTTTCTCCCTTATAAAAAGGTTTCAAAACTAAAGTTTTGTGTAGGGTTTTTGACGGCTGAAACTGGTTTCTCTTTGAACTTCTTGTTTTGTTCAAATCGTTTTCGAAAAACCCTCTTTAATTGTTTCATGTATTACTTTGCATAATCTTTTACATTCACTCTCAAGATCAGTGATTCAATTGAGTGAAAGGAAGGCTGAAGATTGATTGCCTGGAATGTTGAATCTAGAGTTAGAATGGTTGTAAAACAAGTTAGCATTTGTTGCTAAGAAAAGGTGTTTGTTGTGAACAACACTACTTGTATTCTGTAAACTCTAGTGTTTAATATTGGATTGATTTTTCGTGTTGGCTACGTTAAAAGCCACGCAGTGAAGTTTCCTCAGTGGAGAGGTTTACACTGCGTTAGCAAATCTTCGTGTTATGTATCATACTTTCTTTGATTAAACTCTTGAGAAAAAGTATTTTATCAACACTGGTTCCATCTAGTATTTTCAATTGGCATCAGAGCGGGTTCTAGAACCTTCTAGAGATCCCAGGAAAGATGGAACATTCACGTGATAGGGCTACTGGGGGATCTATAAATAGTCCTCCCTGGTTCGAAGGTGGATGTGAAAAATACACTCAATGGAAGATTTACATGAAATCATACCTCTATGCTCAAGATGAACACGTGTGGAACATCGTAGAAAATGGCTGGAGTGTACCTATGACAAAAGCAAAAGAAGAAGGCGCTTCCACTACCACTCCCAAACCAAGGAAGGACTGGACTGAGGAAGAAGTTCGTAACTTGCAAGCAGATTTCAAAGCGAAGAACAGCATCTTCACAGCCCTATCGGAGCGGGAAAAACTGAGGATAAGTCATTGTGAGACTGCCAAGCAGGCATGGGATCTCCTACAGATTACATACGAAGGAAATAAAAGGTACGTGCACAGAAACTGCAAGCACTGATTTTTGAATTCGAAACCATGACTATGGCAGATGATGAAACCGTGGATGACTTCCATGGTAGAATTCTTAAAATCTCCGGTCAGTGTCGCAGTCTAGGAGCACCTTTTGATGAAGATAAAATAGTCAAAAAGATACTCAGGGCTCTGCCGGAAAAATTTCACTCAAAGGTTACGAGCATAGAGGACTCTTTTGATATAGATGATTATCCACTTGATGAGCTCATCGGAAATTTGAAAACCTATGAGATGAGGTTAAAACCTGAGAAGAAAAACAAGGGCGTAGCCTTCAAAGCAGTGAAAGAAATTGAAGAGGAAGAAGGATCACTAGATCTTGCTCTACTGACGAAGGAATTCAAAAAATTTCTCAAAAGCAAGAACTCCTCTAAAAACACGAATGCTCCCAGAAGGAATAACTATATTGGCAGTGGTAACAACAGTGACTACAATAGTAAGAATGGAAGAGGAAACTTCAAAGGAAATCACTCAGGGAAACCAAAATGCTATGAATGTGGTGGTTTCGGTCACATTTCTACTGACTGTGGAAATAGGAAGCTTGGAAACAGCAACAACAAGTCACTCCTTTCAACTTGGAGTGATGATGAATCTCAAGAAATTGAAAATGTGGCTCTTGTCTCATCATTGTTGCCTGATTCTGAAAGTGATGAGTATTTCTCTGATGATGATGAAACAAATGTTCGCTGCAAACAACTCTACAAAGCTTCAAAGGCCACTCTGATTAGAAACTTGAGCTTGGAAAAAGAAGTAGATTTCCTGAGGACTGAAAAAGAAAAGGTGGAGAAACTATTCGAATCCTCACAATCTGCATGGAAACTGGAGAAAAGCAAACTCGTGAGTGAATCGGCAGATCTACAAGGTGACCAAAAGATACTGACGTGGAAGACTGAAAAGAATGAGTATCTCAACAAGATCAAACTTCTAGAACTGGATGTTAAAGGACAAAGAGCCCTGAACTTGGAACTGTTAGCGAAAAATGAGTCTCTACAACATGAGTTAAAATTAACTCAAGAAAGATTCATGAAGTTTGATATCAGCTCCACTTCCATGTCCAAGTTACTTGGATCAGGAAAAGCTCCTCATGATACATGTGGGCTAGGATACACTGGAGAAGATTCCAAAAGCACCAAATTCGTACGTGCCTCAAAACCATCTGTAGAGCAGATAGATGTCTCCCTTGATGATCATGTCAAAAGTGTAAGGGAAGGTAATTCAAACCAACATCATCAGGTAAAACTTGACCAAGAATCCCCACTGGTCAACACAGGTACGCAAACCCTAGAACCTTTGTTCCTACTTGTCATCACTGTGGTAAGATTGGCCATATCAGACCTAGATGTAATGAACGGTTTTTAAACTTACAATTTTCTCAAGAAAAATGTACTGTTGAAACCTTACAGGTTGAGCTTAAAGAACAAAAGGAACTCATTAACAAATTAACTGAAATTGTTTCTCAAAAGAATCCTCAAACTGAAAGAAGAAAAGATGTCTGGACCAGAAAAATTAAAAGCAAAAATCATTGGTCCCCTGTTGGTGAAACTGATGATACATGTCTTTTTGTTTGTGCTAGCAAAATTCATCAACGCTCTCACATTGAGGCAACTTGTTTGGTAGCTTTAACTGCATTTGCTGACAAACGACGAGATTTTTGGTATGTTGACAGTGGTTGTTCTAGACACATGACTGGAGACAAAACCTGGTTTACTTCATTTGAGGATGAAAATACCTCTGGATCAGTCACGTTTGGAGATGGGAGGAAAGCTAACATTCTAGCTCGAGGTACAGTAAACACTCCAGGTATACCTAACCTTAAAAATGTGTTATTTGTTGAAGGATTAACTGCAAATCTGATTAGCGTCAGCCATTTGGCTGATGACTATGAAGATGTGTGGTTTAACAAACAGAGATGTTTGGTCCTAAATCAGAAAGGTGAAGGTATCATGGGAGGTATGAGATCTGTTGATAACTGTTATCATATTCAAGCAAATGAATCTTCTAGTTTGCAGTCTTGTTTGTCTGTTAAATCCACAGAGGAAACCTTTGAACTTTGGCACAGAAAGATGGGACATATCAACTATCAGGACTTGCTGAAATTATCTTCCAAACAATGTGTCCGAGGCTTGCCAAATTTAAAAGGTAAAACTGACAAGATGTGTGGAGACTGCAAGGTTGGAAAGCAAACTAAGGCACCTCACAGAATGGTAAATTCTGCGACAACCTCACAAGTATTGGAACTATTACACATGGATCTCATGGGACCAGCTCAATCTGAAAGTCTTGGAGGTAAGAGCTACATACTAGTAGTTGTAGATGATTTCTCAAGATACACCTGGGTAAACTTCTTGAAAGACAAAACTGAAACGTTTGAGTCCTTTAAGAACTTGAGTCAAAAATTAATCATTGAGAAACAATCATCTAATAACTGTTTAGTGAGAATAAGATCAGATAATGGAACTGAATTTAAAAATGCCTCTTTTTCTAACTACTGTCATGAGCTTGGTGTGTCACATGAGTTCTCAGCTCCAATAACCCCTCAACAAAATGGGATAGTGGAAAGGAAAAATAGGGTACTGCTAGACATGGCTCGAGTATTACTACACGCTGCAGGTTTAAGCAAAAACTTTTGGGCTGAGGCGATCAGCACTGCTTGCTACACAATAAATAGAGTATTCCTTAGACCAGGAAATGATCAAACTGCTTACGAGCTGTGGAAAGGTAAGAAGCCAAATGTTAAACACTTTCATGTTTTTGGCAGTCCTTGTTACATTCTACGAGATAGAGAACACCTTGGTAAGTTTGATGCTAGAAGTGATGATGGTGTGTTCTTGGGGTATTCTCTGAACAGCAGAGCATATAGGGTTTACAATAAAAGAACTCGTGTTGTTATGGAATCCATTAATGTTTCTATTGATGATCAATGTGTGAAACAGGAAGTAACATTTGCAGATACCTCACCCTTCTCGGTCACACCTTCACAGAATACTGAAACATCATCTGAGGAAGAGGAAGAGGAAATCCATGACAACATTTTTGAACCAGCTCCCACCCAAAGAAGAGGGTTCAAGCAAGTTCAAAAAGATCACTCCACTCAAGATATCATCGGCAATCTAACAGATGGTCCGATGACAAGGAGAAAGGCTGCAGTTCAGGTAAGTCCCTCTGAGGTAAGTGAAGAAAATGTATTACTGTGTTTCATTACCGAAAATTTGGTAAGCATGAACATTATATCTCATTTTGGTTTTGTGTCCATTATTGAACCAAAAAATATTAAGGCAGCCTTGTTGGATGATAACTGGATTAGCGCCATGCAAGATGAACTGAATCAGTTTACTAGGAATGATGTATGGTACTTAGTACCAAGGCCTAGTAAGTGCAATGTTATAGGAACTAAGTGGATTTTCAGAAATAAAAGCGATGAAAAAGGAAACGTGATTAGGAATAAAGCCAGACTAGTTGCTCAGGGATATTCACAGGTCGAAGGACTTGACTTTGACGAGACTTTTGCTCCTGTAGCTAGGTTGGAATCTGTTAGATTACTTCTATCCATTGCTTGTCATCTCCGGTTCAAATTGTTTCAAATGGATGTCAAAACTGCCTTTCTGAATGGATTTCTTCAGGAGGAAGTTTATGTAGAGCAGCCTCCAGGTTTCCAAGATCCACACAACCTAGATCATGTCTACCGGCTCAAGAAAGCCCTGTATGGGCTAAAGCAGGCTCCTCGAGCCTGGTATGAGAGACTATCCACTCATCTTGTGGGAAAAGGGTATGCTAGAGGATCCATAGATAAAACATTGTTTGTGAAACGAACCAAAAATGACATTATCATTGCCCAAGTGTATGTTGATGATATTGTATTTGGTTCCACTTCTAAATACCTTGTCAAAGAATTTCAATCTGTCATGGAAAGTGAATTTGAAATGAGCATGTGTGGTGAACTAACGTATTTTCTTGGACTGCAAGTAAAGCAGATAGACACAGGTTTGTTTCTCTCTCAATCAAAATACGCTGAGAACCTGATCAAGAAATTCGGTCTTGCTTCCAAGAAGACAGTGACCAATCCCATGAGTACAACTACTAAGTTAAGCGAAGATCATGAAGGAAAATCAGTTGATCCGACTCTCTATCGAAGTATGATCGGGAGTTTGCTCTATCTCACTGCCAGCAGACCTGACATCTCTTACAGTGTGGGTGTGTGTGCTCGATTTCAAGCAAACCCCAAAGAATCTCACCTGGACGCTGTCAAAAGAATAATCCGCTATGTGGCAGGTACAGTTAATTGTGGCCTTTTCTATACCTTCGACACTAATGTAGAAATTGCAGGATACTCTGATGCTGACTGGGGAGGAAATTTAAAGGATCGGAAAAGCACTTCAGGGGGATGTTTTTTCATTGGCAACAATCTGGTTGCCTGGCATAGTAAGAAACAAAACTGCATATCCTTGTCTACTGCAGAAGCTGAATATGTTGCCGCTGGAAGTTGCTGCACACAAATACTTTGGATGAAGCAAATGCTTCATGATTATGGCATATCTCAAGGTAAGTTGTCTATTTTCTGTGACAACACTAGTGCTATTAACATCACTAAGAATCCTGTTCAACACTCTCGAACAAAGCACATTGATCTCCGATATCACTTTATTAGGGATTTGGTTGAACAAAACATACTTGAGTTAAGCTTTGTGCCCACTGAAAATCAACTTGCTGATCTGTTCACTAAGCCTCTTGACACTGCTAGGTTTGAAATGTTGAGGAATGCCCTAGGGATATGTTCTAAGCATTAAGGCAAAATGATGACTGTCCACTATTGATTGAGAAAATTGTGATCCTAGTATCCCTTGATCACAGTCACTAGTGAAATGTACATATTTTCAGTCATGTATCTTATGTTATCATGCCTTATTCTGGACAAATGAAATTGTGTACTCATGTTTAGTCACTGAATCAAGTAACCCTACTATGCATCTTCACCTATAGCCTATGTGGTGGCATGTTTCCTTTTGTTTTCTGTCAAATGAGATTCAGTGAAGTAGACGAACTGCTTCTTTTGCTCACATAACTAATTCCCTCTTCTCAAAGTAATCAGGTCCTAGTTGTGGTGAACTTTCTAGGATTTGTAAGAAACGAGAACGGAAAATTGTATCCCATCTCTCAAAGTAATCAGGCCTTAGTTGTGGTGAACTTTCTAAGGTTTGCAAGAAACGAGCTGGTGAGTGATCTTTGCACATAACATAAAATCATGCAGACAACTACTCGAGACTTTCTCCATGGAGCATCCTTGTTATGCTTAGTACCCTAAGAACATCTGTTCTGGGAGTTGCTGAGAAGAGTCTTGTTACATGAGTAATATTTGTCACTAAATAAAGGAGATCTTTGACTCCACTAAAACATGTGCTTGGGAACAATGATTCCTGCTCCTTCTTAGGAGATTTCATGAGCTTTACTTTAGTTCTCTTACTTCACTCCTTCTCTATGACACTAAAATCTTTTCTAAGCCCCACATCATGGTTATATTCACTTCTATCACCAGTTTACTCCTTAAGGTCTAACTATGAGTACCAATTCTTATTGTTGAGAGAATACATCATGCTTCGTACTCTGAACTATGTGCCTTCCACTAAGTGATCTGTGCTCTCTGTGATTAAACTTCGCTATATTTTCTCTCCTCGATATGACCTATGCATTCATTGCCTTGATACTTGCAAAGGAAACGATCCTCTGATATACTTGCAGATTCCCTGAATATATTTTGGCTCTTCGTTTCCTTCCTTGATGGTAATCTGCCTACAATTAATTTCCATAATGATTATGCCTAAGTTGAGGGGGAGAAGTTATCTGCATGCATATATCTAGGGAAAATAAATTGTCATAACTTCTCTCCCCATTTGAGCCGTTCTCCCAATCGGTGTGTTCCTTGGTCTTCCTAAAACCTAACTGTTCACTACATATAGCCTCTCTTGTCTCCCTCGGATTTTACTCTTGGTTGTCTCTGTGTGCAGGTTCTTTCACCCACTGCTCTCTCACCATGGTTCGCTCACAGCAAACAACTCGCCTTGGAGGACATCGCCGCCTGCCTCCTCCAGAAGAAGGTCGTCAGGCAGCTGCCAGAGCCGGGATTCTCCATCCCGGCATGCATCGTACACGCAGTCGGAGTCCTCCTCCTCCTGTCTCTCTGGAAAGTCTCCGTGATCAGATTCTAGTGGCTGACTGGCGAATTGCTTGCCTCACGACGGACATGGACGACATGCATTCTCTTCTGGTTCGAACTCGTCATGCCCTGACCACTCTCACACAGGAGATCCGGAACATGCAGCGCCACCCTCCCGGGTTTGACGCTCCCGGTCCATCCCATGCCATGCAGGAGCCTGTCGCACCAGAGGAAAGCTCGGATTCCATGGATGAAGAGGAATTTCTGGACACCGTCACCAAGCTTTGTGAGGAATTTGACGTGCCCTCCCATTCAAAGGGGGAGAAGTAACTTGATTTTTCTTACTTTATTTCTGTTTCTGCATTTTTAATTTTTGATGGACAAAAGTTTTTTTTGGTGTGTAAGTGCATAAGCACAGATACTCTTAGGATGCTTGCTATTATTATTCTTAAGTAATCGTATTTTGGCTACTTGGATCCGGAAAAGGATGGAAACTGATTCCTTACTCCAAGTAGCACCCTTTGTTTAGTGATTAGTGTTTATCTGTGAAACCTAACTTGCAGGACAAAAGATGAAAAATCATGCGTTGAATGGGAATGCCCAAAGGGGGAGATTGTAAGTACATTGGCCTATTACCATTCAACATATGATTTCCCACTACGACGAGGAAACCGGAGCTTCAAGGAAGCAAAGAGAAAGATCACAAGATCGGTTCTTGAAGACAAGATCAAGTCAAATCGAGTCACTGATCTTGAGTTTAATGTGTATTCATTCCATATTGGTTGGTATAAATCTAAATTGATATGCATATCGGTTGTATTAAGTCAATAATCCCTTATGCATTAAAATGGTTTTTAACATGCATATCAATTTGAGACCTTGTTAGGAAAGTATCGATTGCACATTCAAAAACTGTTTTAAATCTTTCTATATTTATCTTAATCAATTATCAAGAAAAGATTTGATTGAGGGGGAGTTTTTCTCCCTTATAAAAAGGTTTCAAAACTAAAGTTTTGTGTAGGGTTTTTGACGGCTGAAACTGGTTTCTCTTTGAACTTCTTGTTTTGTTCAAATCGTTTTCGAAAAACCCTCTTTAATTGTTTCATGTATTACTTTGCATAATCTTTTACATTCACTCTCAAGATCAGTGATTCAATTGAGTGAAAGGAAGGCTGAAGATTGATTGCCTGGAATGTTGAATCTAGAGTTAGAATGGTTGTAAAACAAGTTAGCATTTGTTGCTAAGAAAAGGTGTTTGTTGTGAACAACACTACTTGTATTCTGTAAACTCTAGTGTTTAATATTGGATTGATTTTTCGTGTTGGCTACGTTAAAAGCCACGCAGTGAAGTTTCCTCAGTGGAGAGGTTTACACTGCGTTAGCAAATCTTCGTGTTATGTATCATACTTTCTTTGATTAAACTCTTGAGAAAAAGTATTTTATCAACACTGGTTCCATCTAGTATTTTCAGATTGATCATCAGAGGTTGGGCTCCTCAGGTTTTGATTCTGGATCATCCAAGTGTTGGTGGGTTTGTGACTCATTGTGGGTGGAACTCCACATTGGAAGGAATTTCTGCAGGGCTTCCTATGGTGACATGGCCTCTGGCTGCTGAACAATTTTACAATGAGAAATTGGTGACCCAATTGCTGAAGATTGGAGTTGGGGTTGGGGCTCAGAAATGGATCAGGCGTTTTGGGGATAGTGTGAAGAAGGAAGCTATTGTGAAAGCTGTGAGTCAGATCATGGTGGGTGAAGAAGCAGAGGTAAGGAGAAGCAGAGCTAGGGAGCTTGGAAAGCAAGCAAGGAGGGCTGTTGAAGAAGGAGGATCATCATACCAGGATTTTAATAAGCTAATTGAAGAATTGAAATCCCACAGTTAGGATAAAAAAGTCCAAGGACTTTTGCAGCAGTGTTTTCATTTTTTTTTTTTTTGGGTACACTGGGAGCCAAAGACCCATAAAGAAAAGTAAAACTCCTGCTTAGAGAATAAGTCATCTTTTTTTAGTTAACTTAATTTATGACACGAAAAACAAACTTTCCAGATCATTTATTTTCCTGATAGGATTCTGGGATGAGCATATATAACGCTTCAATAAGGTTGCAAATACCGTGCATCAGTTGAGATTGATATTGAACTTAGATTTTGATAGGAGATGAGACCATTTGTTAGAGCTGGTTTCATATTTGCATGAAGCATGAAGTTGTGTCGTACAAAATGAGGAGGAGAGATGCATAGTAATAGAAAACAGAAGTTTGACCCAAAAAAAGGTTAGGAGGACCACAACATCATGAAACTTCAGCGGGCCACCAACAACCTTCACTTATTTAAGAGCAAGTTCACTCGTTGGGTCACCAGGGCAGGAAACTATTCACTGCTACTGGATCTTTGCTTCCACCCGTTGGGTCAGGGTCACCAGTCAGTTACTGTTCATCGAATATTTTATAATTTTTTTTTTTGGAAAATGATAAATGTACGATGTAAATAAATAGTATTGATAAACAATTTGAAAATGCAACCAAAGAAAATTTTATTGGTAAACAAATTATATGTCCACCGACACTTTTTTTTTTTTTTTTTACTTCACCGACAGTTTTATCATATATACACTGTTAGGAATTTGACCTAAAATTCCTCTTGCGGAAGCAGACAAGTGCAAAACAATATAGATAAACGATCGAGAAAACAAACACGAACTTGTTAACGAGGTTCAGCAAAGAACTTTGCCTACGTCCCCGGGCTGCTTGGGTTTCACTATAGAAGAAGAAGAATACACGAACAAGAATACAAGAATCTCTCACAAGAAGTTATCACCAACTCTCAAGACCTCACTTGCTCTCTCTGTTTAATGCTTCAAAGACTTGATCTACTACTACAACCTATGCCCTTATTTATAGATATCTAATTAGACCCTATAAGACATTGGAAACCTATTCCCAATAGACATAGAAACCATTACCAAGTAGGATTATGTAAGCAAGTAGGAAACAATCAAAACTCCTCTTTGATCAAGGATTAACAAATCCTTATCCTATGTGGAATCGGATCCACACACCCAACAATCTTCCACTTGGAGCCAATTACGCTAGTAGCTAACATTCTTCAATACTCTTCAATCATAGCCAACACAAAACCCA